>NC_056736.1:227416755-227669255 GCF_019279795.1 Protopterus annectens
TTGCTGTATTCCTGTCCCCTGAAGTGAATCCATTTAAATATGCACACAACTCCCTTATTCCAATTTTTACTGAAACATCCTTTGTGAAACACAAGGATGAGACAGGCCATCCTGGCAAAAGTGCACTGTCTACCTTTAAAAGTCAGACTTATCCTATGACACTTGCAATTAATGCAGTTATTTGTTCACTGTGTAGATGGGTAGGAGGTTCATTTTTCAATATATATGACTTGCATGAGTGCACACGTGCATGTGTGTGTGTGTGTGTGTGTGTGTGTGTGTGTGTGTGTGTGTGTGTGTGTGTGTGTGTGTGTGTGTGTGTGTGTGTGTCTATAGTTAGGTGAGCATGGCTTCAATCAACTTATATTTTAGAAAAATGTTTCAAACTCCTATATGACTCTACTATCGCCTAATCCCAACTTTCACATCCACAACTACTTTTCAACACAAGAGTGTAGCTAGACATACTGTTTATATTCTACTTAGTACAATTTGCTATACATTACATAAAGAAAGCATGTTTTTTTAGGCCAAACTCTGTTCATAACTGTCTAAGTTAATGCTTCCAATAAGAGTTATTGATAGAAAAATATCCATGTGATGTTTTTAGAGGAAGAGTGATGCAAACATTTGTTAAGTGGGGTGGGGGAAATTGTTTCTATTTTCAAATGACAGGTGTTTTGTGTGGCAGCATTAAGAGCACACAATTATAGAATTATATTGTCTGCCTAGACCCCCAGTGCAACACACTGATAAAGTCATTTTTTCACAAGTAAATTGTTGCTATTTAAATATCAGCCTTCTCCTGTGGTTCTTTCATGTCATACCATGTTCTCTGGAATTTGTAAATAAATAGGTAGGAGGTTTTAATTTACCAGTGCTTAACTTATACAAGTGCAAATAAATTCAGAATTAGTTTACACACATTTGCAGTAGCAACCTTTATAGCACCCAATGGCTGTAAAACTCATTTAACCAGACACATCTACTTTGTAATGCACTGCTAATGTCATCCCTACATAGATTTTGTATGTCTCACTTGTACTCAATATTCTCGTATGGAGCTGGCTGCTGCTAATATGCTGTATAGATGGTTTAAGTGGATAGGTGGGTGGCTTGAGTCCATCACTTCTTAAGTTTCTCCCTAGTTTCTCCCCTGCTGAACTACTGCTCCTAGACTGCCACATCAATAACTATATGAAGTTTGCGATTACCTCTATCTCTACCCCCCCCCCCATGTAAAAACATCCCTGTCCTTGAACATATACTGTCTTGGATTATCACCTCCTTCACCTATGAAACCATCATTCTTGGAGATGTTAATATAGATTGGAGCTTCCTTATTGGTCACTCATCCCAACATTTCATAAACCTGTATGGATTCTCACAACTGATCACTACCCCTACCCACTACAGTAAAAATGCTACTGGTTCCGCAATTGACTGGATCTTGATCAACTCTCCTAACAACTACTGTAACCCTTATACCTTCCCTGACTCTATTAGTGACCATTCTCCCATCTGTATTTTAAGGCACTCTCCTCATCTCTCTAAGCCCCATCTCTACAGAGATTGCAGGAAACTGACTAACTTTTCCCCTGAAACATTTAATTATAGGCTCTCTGCAATAAACTGGTCTTTCTTAAAAACTCTCCCACTCAATGATGCTGTTATTAAATTCAACCACATTTTCCTTGATGTCCTAAATGCTCTTTCCCCAAGTTGCAAAATCAGAACCAAATCTAATTTTTCACCCTGGCTCCCCAAAGTTACTCATGCTTTGATGGGTGAAAGAGATGATCTGTGTAAAAAATAGCAAACCACTAAAACTCCACCTTTCTCCAAGGTTATAAGCAACTCATAAGTCATGTAAAAAATGTATTATTTTGGATAAACACCAATATTTCACTAAATTACAAAGCTCTCACCCAAATGACCCCCACAAATTCTGGATTACTATCAAGTCCCTGCTCCACACTGGTTCTCCTACCATCCCTAACCCTTTCCCGTATCACTGTCCCTCTGAAACTGCAGACTTACTCAACAAACACTTCATAGACAGCATCTCTAAACTCCTACCCTCTGGTAACTCTGCTCATCCCAACTCTTCTGTGTCACTCTCACCTCCCCCTAAACCTCTATGCTCCTCAGCCTCTCAGCCTTTTACCTTGTGACCCATTTCTACTAAATACATACAATCCCTGCTTCTTAAACTAAACCCATGCTCTCTCTCGACTGATAAACTCCCCCTCAATTTCTGAAAATTGCTGCTGACTCTATTACAAATCCTGTATCTATCTTAATTAACCACTCCATTCGGGAATCTACCATACCAGAAATATGGAAATCCCTCCATACCACTCCTCTGCACAAACCTGGCACCTCTGTTGAACCCTCTAACTATAGACCAATTGCTATTCTGTCACCACTCTCTAAGATCCTTGAAAATGGATACATACTACTGTCCTATCTCATTCAAAAAAATCTCCTCAATCCCTCGCAACATGGTTTCCCCCATAAACACAGTACCTTGACTGCCTTACTATGCTTTACTCAAAAGGTTGCAGAAGCTAGTGACAACAACCTTCTTGTTTCCTGTCTATTCCTTGATCTCTCTAAAGCCTTCGACACTGTGTCTCATCCATCCTTCTAAACAAACTCTCAGAACTAAACCTCACTCCTTCTACTCTTGCCTGGTTCCAATCCTACCTTACTGGCAGAAAACAAGCTGTTAGATGGCAGCTGGCTTTCTCACCCTTCCTTGCTATTCAAACAGGAGTACCCCAAGGCTCATACTTGGACCACTCCTTTTCAACATTTTTACCAACAACCTACATTCATCCTGCAGTCTTTCATCTGTAATACAATAGGCAAATGACTTGCCTCTCTTATCTATCTCCAATACTATCTCTGAACTACATACACTAACACAGACTTCCTTTAACTCTGTTGCAAAATGTCTCAGAAGCAATCAACTAATCCTTAACCCTAAGAAAACTCAACTCCTTTTCTTCCTACCTCAGACACTCTCTCACCTTAAATCCAACTTTTCTCTTTCCTCCCTAGATGGCACCACTATCTCCCCTGCCTCACACACCAAACTCCTTGGGGTAATAATTGATGAGCAACTAAAATTTGACTTGTACATACAACAGGCCATCAAAAAACTCACCAAAAACTTGGACTACTTTATAGGGACAAAAAATTCCTCACTACTGCCACTAAAGGCACTCCTGCACAGGCAGTTCTCTTACCCAGTCTTCTATACACTTCCCCCATCATTACAAATATCCAAACTACCTCAATGCAGACTGGTACAAACGTACAACAAAATTTTCAGATTTATTCTAAACCAACCACTATCTTCACATCATTGCCTCTCACTAAACAAACTTCAGTGGCTGGAATTTCCGCACCTTTTCTTACAATCGCAACTCCACATTACCTTTTCCATATTCAACAACCCTTCTGCCTGCCCTACTCTCACCTCCTATGTTACTCCCTATCCCCCCCCAGCCTCTCCGGAGTGCCGCATCCTCTCTCAGTTGATAAACCCAAAAGGGATATTGGCAAACTACTTTACAAACACTCTGTCTCACTAAATTGGAAGAAATTCACTGTCCATATTAGATCCAACCTTTCCTTTCCCTGTTTTAAAAAGGAGCTTAAATCCCACCTACTAAACCTGAAATTATGCCGTTGCATTGACCACATGTAGTCTTAGTCTCTCCCACTGTATAACCTGTTGCATCTCCTAACTTTCTTTCTTTGTCAGTCACTTCTGCTTAAACTAATCTCCTAAACCCTCAACTCTACTACTATAGCCCTACTATAGCCCCCTCCCATTCTCCACACTATCTCCTCCCACTTCCTATTAATGTCTATACATTATCCTTCTTTTGAACAACGATCATCTTTTTGTTTTTACTCTCATATGTAGTAAATGTTAGTCTACTACTATCAGTGCAACCCTTAATGTTCATAATATTTTTCTTTGTTTTTTTCTCTTTATAATTAATTTCATATTTGCAGTGTTGTTTTTAATAGTTTTTTGTCCTGTATGTTTATCTTTGCTTATGTTTGCTGGGGCTCTTTCCCCTTGGGTCTCCACTGAAAATGGGTTGCTTACTATCAATGCAATGCAAATAGCTAATAACCTTTTCTTTTTTACAATTATTTTGCATTGTGATTGTTATTTAATATTTAAATATTGTCATTTTATTTTTACTTATGTTTGCTGAGGCTTTTCCCCGCGGGTCTCCACTGAAAATGGGTTTGTTTGCAAACTCAGTTGGAATAACCTGGTTAACAAATGTGAACACATAAATAAATAAATAAGTAGTGTAACTGTGATAACTGCCATATAAATCCTATCATTCCCAGGGAAAATAACGTTTTGGCCACAAAGTGATTATGTAATACTACTATACCTGCAGTATCTCACATATGGAGTATGAATTTTCTTGTGCTGTGTGACTTTGATATTGTGCATTGTGTAAGTACATATGTAGGATGTTTGAGGCCAGCTGTGAGTATGTCTTTCACCCTCATATTGTATATACTATTCTTTATATATATATATATATATATATATATATATATATATATATATATATATATATATAGATATACAATGTTATTGTGCACTTCAAACATTTTTATCATAATCAGCAAACAATGAACACACTATCTATTTAACTGTATGTTTCCTCTTGTACCACAACATGTTGCATGACACTTGTGATTCAGACACTAATCCTTAACTTGTGATTTTATGTTTAGTTCAAATACATACATTAGTGATCAAAGTACATTGTGTCAGTCTTATAGTGTCTGTCTATCTTGCTAACACGGTTATCAAACCCATATGTACACATATAGATGTTGATCCCTCTTACAAAATGCTATGTTAATTTGTCACCTAGCAATGATTTTATTCAGAGTAATGATGACATGTGATTACACTTTCCTTACATAACATATGTAGGAAGTGTTATCCTCTGGCACACGGGAATGAGATGACTTGCTATATGTTGTTGACTTGGCACTGCAATTACAGTCACACATATCTCTTGCAGCAATAACATGATGCAATGTCTTCACATACAAACATATCTCACAATTGTAGAGACACTTCTACCATGGTACATTCATTTCATACAATATCATGTATTTCTTCATGTCAGATGCTCATGTGTTAAACATCCACATTCAGTGCCTGTTAATATTGTTAGGTCTTACACTGTAATGCATAAATGGTATCTGTCATAGTTATAATGTATCCATTTGCAGTGGAGAGAGGTCTCCACCATTTCTTTTATCTAAGTGATTCGTTACCACACATTTATCTGCTGTAATAAGTGAGCATAAGTGGAGTGTCACAATAGTCTTAAGACTTCTACCGTGGTGCTTGTGGTGGATCTATATGTCATTAGTCAGAAGTCACATAGTTTCCTCCTCAGTTGCTGAAAGAGACATTATCTAAAAGTACTGATATTGCATAAATTCCATTGTATCTGTTTATTGTTATCTCTTTTTATGTTGTACAATGATATGACATCACAGGTTGTGTTTGCATGGCAGTGAAATGGTTATTTGGGGCATGACGTACTGAGTGCTCTTGTGGCATGTGAATTGAGTACTGGGTTGTATAGCGTAGCTATATAGATTGACTGTGGTCATATTCTGGTACAGTGTGTGTGTGTGTCCTACACAATGGAATCAGCTTCCTTGCAAAAGAAGTATCAATATTGTAGTTCTCACTGCCGTCTGGATAGCAAAATGTGTAGTTCCTTTCCAGCATTCTGACTAAATGTGATTGTTTATATTATATTTGTAACTCCTGTCTTAATGCACACATTCAGTTCAGTTATTTGTGACACACTGCATTGTTATCTGATGTGGTATATGCAGTCAATGCAGTGGTCTAGAGAGAGTCTTGTATAATAGACAGGAGTATCTGGTAACATCTGTCTGTCAGACCAATGTGTCAAACAACAGGGGTTTACATGCAGACAATAGCTATGTCACACTCAGAGGACCACCTGTTTCAGGCCTTGTCTTACAAGCTAAGTCATCCATATAACTCACATTGTAGGAGGGTACTGTAAGCCATTTAATGGTGTTCTTCATGACATGACCAATTTGCATATTTGGGAGGTAACATGATAGTATGCATATCTCTGACATTTGTACTAGCACGTGTTCAAAAATGACATGATGTAAATGTTTCTTATGTCATTCATTGGTCACATGCATTACTTATTTACAAGATAGTTATGCTCTGCATTGCTTGTCTTCATCTGAACATGTCTTTATTACTACAATTTTTTTCACTACACTATACAAATTAATGGCAGATGAGGGATCCCATAAACATTTCTTACTGTATGGCATGCTGTCAGACCATCAGAAACTGTGATTGGTCTTCTGTCACAAGACTTTCTATTGTGTACCCACTGTTAAATTGCTGTTACTTTACTGTTCCCTGTAATTCCACATGGGCATGCCCAGTATAATGATGTTGAAGATGTTTGGAAATCACCAGTGGAAAAACACAACTCATGACGTCATCCAAGCTGTCTTTCCAATTGTCACTTATGTATTATTTTATTACATACATTTATATATTATTATTATGTTATTAGATAAGCATTTAGCATTTACATAACTATACAACTGATGCTTGTTTATTACATGCTTCTAGGTGATGAATCCCTTGCCAATAGGTGCCACTGTCATTTCTTTGCAAAAACATGTCCATTTCTGATGTACCTAACATTATAGCTTTTAGGACCTTGTGTTCTTTTGTATAAATACTGAAGTGCAGAATACAGCACTGGTGCTGACTTGCACAAATTCTTTACATATACATCTTATATGCAATAACTGCAGTCTATGCAGTCATCCCATAATATCCTTGACTATTATCTCAAGTCAATGTTTAATTAAGATGTATATCCCATGTTCACTCCCTTTTGTTGCACTGCAGTCTTTATGTTCTTATCACATCCTTTATTAGCACGTCATTTTCATTTATGTGTATAACTGTGAGATTGTCATTGACATTAATTATCATTGCATCAGTATTGCAGGATTTATATCAGAAATGTTTCTTATATACTTTGTTATATCTGCCTGCAGTATATGAGTACACTTCAAACATTTCCCCTTTAACATTAACTAATTGTGCAGTATAACACCATTTGTGGACAATTCCCCCATTTAACTTCCCCTCTGTACTATTTCCTTGCAGTTGCCCTCAATATGTCTGGGCTAAAGAACATGTTCATATGTGAGCATTGCCAATATGCAAGGTGTTTTGTTTAACATTCTGTGCTTCTGCTTTCAAGGACCTTTCCATGGACACAAACATTAATGCAGGCACAAAAAGGTGTTAGCAAATGTTTAACAGAGATTAGCAGCATGCATATTTAATTAGTGCTGTTACTCATCACACTGCCATACTTACATGATGTAGGTGCAGTGTAGCACCTACACAATTGTTAATGAATCCCAGGGTAGATTGTCCTCTACTATCTCCACCTGTATGTTTTTGTACATCTTCTTTCTAAGAATGCTGATTTGCTTAGACTATGGAGTAGTAAAAACAATGTTCTTCTCACTGTGGATCCTAATGCCAAGGTACATGGCTATCTCATAACAACACCTGCAGAGACTTTGCATGAATGTAAGCTATATAAAGTAGTCTGAGAACCTAATAGACCTAATGTCTTGTCAATGATTCACCATTCATTCACTTACTGAAGGTTTCAGTTAAACATTTTGACATAGCTAGGAACCCTGAGGTCCACCAATTATTATTGTGTCACTACTGTACTATTTTCAAACTGTGATCTCACAAAAGCATAAATCAGTTTTGCAATATAATGCCTTATACAAATGTGCATACCTTAAATCTTAATTCACTTACTTGGAAAGATGTGTCAGATTAAAAGACTGACTTCATTCTAATTTTTTTTTTTTTTAATTTGCTTACTCACTCTATAGTAAAGTTATGCACTGATCCTTTCTATGGTACCTTTGAACCACTGAAATGCCTAAGCAGTTTCCAAAACTCAACAATAAAAAGTAGACTGAAAGGTAATATAATGTTGTGATGCCTAACTCAAATCTCTATTTTTCATAAGAACATAAAAAATGGACGTCAGAAGACACACACATAACTTACCCAGTATCTGCTTTGTTACTGAACCTATTGATAATCTACTAACTCTTATACACTGCTAATAAAGAAAACAAATTAATAGAATATGGTTATAGTTCTCAAATATGTTTCCTGCTATTTTACTGTTTTTTTTTTTTTTTTTGTAGGAATGATCGACCAATTCTATAATTTCTCATAATCTATGCCCCATTCATTGTTATGCCTCTGACAGGCATCTTTAACATTTTGCACTCTTTTGGCTCTCTTTCTAATGTCAGAAAGGAAGAAGCTGAAATTACACTGTATGAAGTAGCCACGCTGGTCTCCTCTCCAAGTACTGTCCAATTTCTGCTCTCCCTTATTTAACCAACATTTGGGAAAAGACAGTTGCTGTTTACTTACACAGTATCTAGAAATCCATTGGATGCTTTCTTGAGCCTTCAGTGGTTCTTCTCCTGGCACAGCATATCAGCTAATTTCTGTTTACTTGCTGAATGCACTCTTGTCACTACTAACAAAAGTTAACATTTAGAAACTGTTATTACTGACTTTTCTGATTCACTTTGATGGTCATTATCTCCTGAGAAAGCCATGCGAGCCAGTAGCCACATGCTATGTATAACTCAGAGACTACAGTTCACATCAAAGCTACATTTTAGAATTTCAGTATGCTCTTCCTCTACAGCAAAAATTCATTCTGGTATGTCACTCAGATCTGTCTTTGGCCAATCCTCTTCTCCATTACTATTAATTCAAGCTGAGTGGCCAAGCCAAGATGTCCAGCACTCTCTCCATCCAACTAGTGCTTTGTGTCCCTGCCCAAGTAGCTGACACACACAGTACTCAAAGTTTTTTTTAACCCCCCCCCCCCCCCACACACACACACACTCCTTTCAAATGTACTATTCCTAAAACGGACAATATATTCCATGGACTTAGTAATAATTAGAAAATCCTTTGCCTATTCCCAAAAAGGACATAATCTAAAATGATCTTGCAACTTAAGGAAGACGTTCTTTTCTTAGAAAATTGTGATCAAATTCACTTTAACCAGGGACTTGTTCTTTTCTACTAGAATAAACAAAGTATTGTCAGAACAAAATATGTACAGAAATCAATCAATGAAATGTGTGTGTATATATATATATATATATATATATATATATATATATATATATATATATATATATTTATATATATACATATATATATATATATATATATATATATATATATATATATATATATATATATAATGCTTTAGAATTTTATAATATGACAAAATGTTGCTAGTTATGTCTTATAATGATGGTAAGTAACTGAATAGTGTAAACTACAGAATATGTTTTGCTGCATGTAAAATATGATAATATATTCACTTCATTATTACAATACCTGACAAATTATACACCTTTACCATGAATATGCTATTTACTTGCACACCTGCAAGCATTAATGTCTGATATTCAGCATGGTACTATTATATGCCTTGCAGTATTATAGTTGGTGTGAAACATAATGGTATATTTAATTCATTAAGCCAGTAATGACAGATTGTAAAACATTGCCATTTGCATGCCATTTATTTGCACATGTGAGTGAATTAATGTGTGATATTTGACAGAGTACTGTTATGTGTCTTGGAGTATTATAGCTGATAATTTCATATTATTAATATGTGCAGTTGTCTGCTGTTAGTGTTATTTTTCAGTTCGGTTTATGCAAACCTGTAGGGGTTATTTTATCATCCAGTCTTTGTTATTCAAAATTATTGTGTTTCATTATTAATTTCAATATGATACCATAATTATATCTTCTTGTCTTTCATTGCAAGATTGGTTTAGATATTATGTAAGTTTGATTTCCTGGGGCCAGCATGTAAGACACTTTGGTACTTTTATAAAACTTTCTCTCTGACCTCGGTCAGCTTTATTTTTATTAAGGCAATAACATGTGAACGTTATTTACTGCTTTAGTGAAATATATGATGGATGTTCCTTTTCCCTTTCAGGAATCATATAATTTCTGCTCAGTATGGAGATAAGATTAGATTCAATGTCAAGCAATTAGGACAAGCATAGTAATATGTTTCCCTATAAAATGGCTAAATAAAAAGGAGCTTTATTCTTTGAAATATTAAATAGTAGGAGCATATTTACCTGCTGAATTTAGTTCACTCTTTGATCAAAATGTAAAAGAAATAGGACAAGTATATGATACATGAAGAAAGGCTGCAGAATTACAAGTCTAATACTGAATTACAAGTCTAATACTGATAACTTATCTATACAGAGCAGCAAAGAGAGGAAATGACTGGGAGAAAGAATCATTCCAGATTGAATTTTTATAACTCTGTGCATTAAAAAGATGGATAGTTTAGAGTCTATGTATAACAGTGAAATTAACTTTTCTTAACAGAATTTAATTAAAAAGCTTACTAAAGTTTATAGAAAACTGTATGGAAGTGCTATATTTCTATGTATTTACAAATACAGAAATAGAGGCTGTATTGTAAAGGTTTCACAGGGTAGACTTTCTATTATAACTGCCTTGCATAGAGAGTAGAATAACTGCATCTTCTTTTGGATTCATTAAAAAAAATCCATGTTCTTCTTTTTATCAGAAAGTATGGATTTTACACCTGAACCCAGGTGGAAAAATAGGAAAAAGGGGTTATGCATGGAATGGATTTTACATTAACTATGCATTGTCTTAATGCTTTCAAAATGATTATCTTTTACACCACTTTGTTTCAAAATGTTTGTCTGAGTTGGGTTATGTGTTGTTTTCTGCAAATCACCTCATTGCAAAAGTATTTGTTATGATGATGAACTTTAAAATTTCCAGAATTATTATCAGGTATTTTGGTTTGTATTTCTTACAGAATAGCATAATTTCATATTCCCCCAGACATACAAACACAGCTTGAGACCCATTCTCTTTAACATCTTCATCAAAAAACAATATAAAACCTGTAAAACTGCATTCCTAAAACAGTATGCAGATGACATGACAGTTATCTGCATTGCAAAAAGGCATTGACAAACCACAAAAACGTACCCTGGAGTCCATCTTCTCTATATAAACTGATATCTACCAAGCTATTCCTTAATACATAGGTTCATAGGTTTATAGCAGGTTACTAGGTTAGCGGGTCTAGAGCCCTTCCAGTCTTACCATGTTAATCCCAAGTTGCCTCAGTTGCTCTTGCTTAGTTGGACATAATTTGCAGAAGGAACCTATGATAAACACCGACTACCCCTGTCCATGAGGTTCATGGGTGTCACTCCAAGGGTGAATTTGCAGTTTCCCATCCATTTCTCCAGGTTGTGCTTAAATAGAGTCAGTGAGAAGCTCTGCTTCATGTGAATTGGAAGTTTATTTCAGAGTAGACACAATCTCTGGGAGATATATTTGTCTCTCCAGCATGTTCTGTTAATGTTATAGGCTATGTTAAGATCCCTAGAGCAAGTGACTCTTATGCCATTTGACTTTGAGATGTGCAGCATTTCCATCAGGGCAGGATCAGAGACTGCCCTGAAGGCCAGACACAAGTCGCCTCTCAGCAGCCTATACGATACACAGTACAGTGACAGGGTTTTCAGTCTATACACTAAAGTCATGGTTTGGAGGCACTGTATTTTCTTGTTGAGAAACCTCTGTGGTCTCTCCAGCTGCTGTAGATGTCTGGTGAGGTACATGCAGAAGGGAGCTTTGTATTCTATGACTGGTCTGATGAGGGTCAAGCACAGTTGAGTTATAACATCCTAAAACCTGGATGAGCCCTTACTTATGAGATACGCAATGTAGTAGGGTTTCCCTACCACTGTGGAAACTTGCTAGCTGAAGTGCAGTTTGCTATCTACCTGTGTTCCCAGATCTCGCATCACTGGATTTGAACTTGGGGGTGATGCTGTCAATATTACAATTAGCAGGGAATTATGCATTTCCAAAGGGGATAATAATGCATGTTTTTGCATTTAGCTTTAGATCGTGGCTTTGGCACCAGTCATTTGTCTGTGTTAGCCCCTCCCGTAATATGTTAACATCATTGATGAACTCAGTGATTGCACTCAGTTTGCAATCATCATTGAACTTTGTAGGCCAAAGTCCATCTACTTTAGCCTGGGCATCTGAGAAATGGATTCCAAACAGTAAAGGCCCAGCACAAATCCTTGTGGTATGCCACTGGTGACAGGTCTACTGGTAGAGGTGGAGTCACCAACTCTGACAGTATGTGCTCTGTCAGTGAGCCGACTGACTACCCATCTAGTGATGTAAGGGTTAATTCCCAGCTGGGAGAGTATGTCAATGATACCTGAGTGGGGGATTGTGTCAAAAGCCTTGGCCAGGTCAAGATAGGTAGTATGCACCGTTTAACCTTCATCCAGGACTTTGGTGACTTTCTCAAAGAAGTCTACTAAGTTTAATATCTATGATCTAACCATAATGAAGCCAAACTGGGTCAGGTCTAGAGTTTGAAGATTGCCTATGTCCTTGTTGATAAGATCTATGATAATTATTTCAATGGCCTTGCAGAGGAGGCTGGATAGACTTATGGGTCTATAGCTCCCATGGTGGTTGAGGGCACCTCTTTCTGCAAGGGGATTACTGCTGCTTTTCTCCACTCTGGTGGAACAAAGACAGGTGTCAGTCTATTGTTAAACAGAATACCTGGGATGTTATCTGGTCTCACAGAGGCCATGTTTTTGGCCTTGGAGAGTGCAGATATGACCTGATCCCTAGAGATGCTAAGCAAAGGACTGATGTCAGATATGCTTTGGGTATGGCTGGTGGGGACAGGAGGGTGAAGTTTGCAACAAATCTATTAGCTAGCAGGTTGGCAATTTCCTCTGGTATAGTATGTGTGGTACCATCTACTACCAGTTTGGCACATAGCTTGGCATTCCCTTTTAGATTTTAGACATAGTTAAAGAATGAGTTATGATTATGCTTAGTTAGGAATGCTATTATAGCTTTGTAATTAGCTTAAGAGGACTTTACAAGATTTCTGATTTGCTTGTTTAAGATGTAGATAGACTCCTTCCTCTGCTGAGCCAGTTCTCTCATGTTCTTAGACATCAGTTTCGTCCCTTTGTTATATAACCTGCTCATACTTGAGGTTCACTAGGGTGGACTGTTTTTTCAGGAGAACCTGGTTTTAATCCTGTCAGGTACAGCTGAGTCTATACAGTTGCTTACATGTTTATATGGGGCATTTGTGCACACCTTTGTATAGGAGTCATTGTTGTCTGTGATTGCAGGGGTATAAAACTTTTTATATCATCGCTTGGTAGTTTGTAGTTTGCTTTGGAAAGCTTTTTAGTTGTTTTGCTCATGTGGTGGTGACAGGTTCAATAGTTACTTCAAATGAGATTGATTTATGGTCCAACTTTACCAGTGATGGTGGCACACAGGAAGAAGTGCAGTGATCCCCCATTTTGGTGAGTATTATGTGTAGAACATTTGAACCCCTTGTGGGGCTATAGACTATCTGTTCCTGAGCATTTGTATTGACAAAGTCCAGGAACCTCTGGGAGAGCATATTCATGCTCATGTATGTCACCCAGTTGATGGAAGGATATTTGAAATCTCCCACGACAATGGTGTTGGGCTGTATGGTAAGTGACTCCAGTAAGTCCAGGTAGGCGATGTGCTTTTCTTTGTTCATGGTGGGGAAACTATAGCTAGTGATGATGTGGTATGGTATTTTACTTATAGTTAATTGGACATGGAGTAGTTTGAGACAGTCTTACTGTTTGACCAGTCTATAGGTGTACTTAGCTTTAGTGAAGATGGATACAACTCCACCTTTGGTTCTTTTATCCTCATTTTGAGGTCTGAACATGTGGAAGGTATTGTAGCCTTGCATGGTCTGGGTGCTCTCAGCAGCCTTGAACCATGTCTCAGTGACTGCACAGATGGCAGCATCTTCCAAGATGAGGAGTGTTTCTAGGCAGTGCAGTTTCATGTTTAGTTCCTAACATTAAGCAGCCGAACCTTGAGTATGCCTCAAGTAGATTTTGTTAAATCAGAAATGTTGTTGTTTTGCCATTGCCTAAAAAAAGCACTATGGGGAGGCAAGTGCTTTTGCCAGTATCCAAAAACCTAGAGGAGACAGGTGCAGACCATCTCTGGAAAAGCAGCATGGACTGTCGAACAGCCTAGGTTAACTGTAACTGGGTCCCCCTGGACTGACACCACAAGCTAAGCCAATTGTTGAAGTCAATCATTTTTTGTTTATATTGTGGCGTCATCCTGGGTGAAGGTAGAAGCCTGCTTAGGGCTAGGGTCATACTTGCCTGGGACACATAATCTGAGAGTTCAGTCATGTCTCTCCTCATATAGTCCAGAGAGGTATGGCTCAAGTCATTCACCCTAACATGGTCTATGACAGAGTCATAATGATACTTGTTGAGTGATTTGACTGCATGTGTGATTTGATGGACCATGGCACCTGGCAGACAGGTGATTCTTCTCCTTGTCCAACCTGCTGAGGGGGACATCTATGTTTCTCACTATAGAGTCGCCTATGACCAATACATTAGGTTCTGGGGTATTTTGCCTTAGGAGCTTATTTGCTGAGACACTGGTGTATTTGTTATTATGTGTAGGGTTTTCTATTTGCATAGCAGTGTGTGAAAGCAGTTTATATTTAGGAGGTCTCTGATCCTTTGGTAGAATTCTAGTGACTACCTCCATGTATGTGGATTTATCTGTCATGACCTCGTTTTTTGGGAGAAGTGAAGTGTGTGTGCTGGCAACCTGTTTGATGTCCAGTTTGTTGTTAATTATGATAATTGATTCTAATTTCATAGTGTAATTACATCTCTCACATAGGGTATCTATTTGTTTTAGGAGTAAGTGGTTGTCAGTATACATGAGGCAATTACTACATTGCCTCAGGATGCCTATGTAAATCAGGATGGCTGGTGAAATGATGGGAAACTGTACATTCATTATTGCAGGTTTTTACCATATGTACTCTTATGAAAGGGAGTGGGTTAATTTGACCAGTTTTTGTTCTAGGACTAACAAAGGTGTTTGTTCTATTGAAGACTATGGATGACAAGTGTGGGAATGCTGGTTAGTGTACCTGTAGTACAGTGGGGAAGCTTGGGAGGGTTCCACTTACAGATGTCTAAGTAAAAATTGAGTTTCAAAGAATTTGCATCTATACAGGGCACACTAACCTCTGTTGCACAGTGTGCTGCAATGTGCAAATGTGAGGCTTAAATACTAGTGAAATGAAAACACTTTTCAGCTAATCTACCAATAGGAAGGCACACAATGAACCTTCCTCCAGCAATTTCCAGTGCAGACAAGGCTGGATCCACATTGTTCTGCCACAAGCATGCAGGGGAGCCCTTCTTAATGTAAGATGGCTGGCATAGTGCTCAAGTGTATCAATAACAGGCTAGAGTCAGCAGGTCTGAATCTAGTCTATGCTGTATAGGTATCAGAATAGTTCAAATCAAGTGTAGAAAAGTGCAAAAAATAATTAGAGCCCTTTTGCGTGTTTCCAAGCTCAGATACAGCGGGTAAAGGGAAACAATTTGTTTGGCTGTAACAAGGATTTTGCCCTTTCTACAATGTGGAGCAATCATGTAGTTGGCATATTTAGTTAGGGGTGTGTGGGAAGCATAGCCCCGCATGTCAGATGTGTGGGAGGCAAAGCCCCCCACTTGATTTGTGCTTAATTTTTTTTTTTTTTAGTTGGGACAATGGCATTGTTTCCCCTGTGGAAACTGTTGTTTGCGGTTTTGGGACTTCGACATTTAGTGATTGAGCTTTAGTTTTTTGACTAACTAAAGTTTTGATCGTATAATATAGACCCCGGGTAAACACCTACTGCCACTAGATGAATAATCACAGTCCTCCTAATGTAAAAGTACAGTAAAAGAGTGTCCGGAGTGAAATGCTACCACAAACACACTTAGGGATACAGCAGCATACTTTAAAAAGCTTGTAAGAGTGTGATTACTCAATAAAATACTTCACTTTGAATAAATGAACCAAGAGCTACTCAATGGTATAGAATTTATAAAGGCACTAAAAAAACAAGATAAGCTGATTAATAAGCCCTCCAGCCAATAAAACTACATGCAGAAATATCAAGTGTTTCCCCAACTAAAACAGACCAGGCTACCTCCCAATGCACTAGATGGAAAATCCACTGACACCTTTTGATGCAAAAACAAGTGTTTGTTAGAATGTAAAATTAAACTACTTTATCTAACATCTAGCTAGATAATGAAGTCAGATCAAAGAGAACAGGCAATGGTGGCAAACATAAACTTGTTCAATATAAGTACAAGGAAAAGCAATTAACTTAGGATATCAACAGCAGTGTAGAAAGGGAGGAGCTTATTAAGCTTAATTTACAGTAGGGGTGGAGGAGCTTAAAATTACTAGGTTTAAAAAGCAGATCAAAAAATGGGACTGCGGGTAGAAAAACACCGCAGGAAATCACCAGCAGTGCTTTAGTTTATGCAGATTTAAAATCTGTTCTGACAGAGACAAAGGCCCAGAATTTCATTAAGTATTTAAGTATCACTCAAGAGACAATTTGACCAATGGAAAAAAAAACATGTAAAATGTGCAGCCTAGATAATTTAAGTGTCTACCTCTCACATAGAACAAAATCACCAGGCCAAGCAGATTTCTTAAAACAGAAAACAAAATGGAGCAGGTAACAGAAAACAGCTCTGTCAGTCACAGACAAAAAATATAGGTTTCTCACCCAGTAGGGAATCACCAGCAGTGCTTTAGTTTATGTTGCTCTGAAATCTTTTCAAAAACCTCCATACAAGTAAATCCAAACTAATCCTATTTACTTTCAAACAACTTACAATCAACTAAACCTCTTTCTCAGTTACCTCATTCAAAATAACAAAAATCAAACTTGTCACTAGGCATCTGTGTAGATGAGAATATAACATTTGACGCACATCCAAAATCTAGTGAATCAATTCCACCAAAAACTACATTCTGTCTATAGCGCAAAATCCTTCCTCTCAGGCACTGTAAGAAAACAGATTGCCCCTTCTCTCCTCTTGCTTATTCTAACATATTCTGTTCCCATCCTTAACAACATCCAAGTGATCTTGCTAAACAAATTTGAACAATGTTATTATAAATTAGCATGATTCACTGCCAACCTTCCAGAAAGAACCCACTGCTGTGCCACCCTAAGAGAATAACAGAGGCAGGAATTCCTACATCATCTAACCTACTCCGAACTTTCACAAATCATAACATTGTGTATAAACCCAACTTTCCATCCATTTCCAACCTCATACAAATATATAATGAAATACAACACAAAAAGTAACACCAAACCACAAAATTGCTTCACCACAAACGAAAAACAAGAATCCGAGCAGTCAGACAGTTTATTTCTCTAGCGCCTCGGCCACAATCAGCCTTCAAGGAGTAACAACTTCTACATTTTACACAGTACATATACACAATCAGCTACCAATTAATAAACAATCAATTAATTAAACTAATTAAAATTTAAAGTCACATAATACAAATTAAAGAATACTTTTCCAACAAAATTCCACATTCAAACCTTTAGGCATCAAAGTATTATATTTTAAAATAAAAATAGCCTCTTTTCTTAAAAGCATAAATTTAACATTTTTTCTTTACCAAAATCATCTGTTAAAATATGTTCCAAAATGGTCACTTTTAAGCCCACACAACTACCATTGTGGCATTCTTTAAAATGTTGGGCCACATGACTTTCATCTTTATTTGTCCGAATATCCCTTAAGTGTTCCAACAACCTCACTTTAAACATTCTTTTTGTTTGTCCAATATAAAATTTATTACATCCACATTTTATAGCATAAATAACCCCCTCTGTTCTACAACTGTAAACACCATTGGGTATAAAGCGAATGTTATTAATACAAGAAAAATAATTCACTGTGTACTAACATGCACTACATTTCCCACAAGGCTTCATGCCCTTAACATAAATTTGTAAAGGAAGTCTGACCTCAGGTCTAATAAATTTAGTGTAAATTAACATATCTTTAATACTCCTTCCCCTTTTATAAGAAAAAATAAATTTCCTATTAATTAAACAAATATATAACCTGTAACAGCAGAGAAACTGAAACAAAATTTAGAAAAGCTCCTAATTGGAAAACCCCAGACCCAGATGTAGTACCTAATGTCTGGGCAAAAGTATTAACATCTTTACACAAGGATTTAGCCCTGAGTAAGAACTACTAATATGCACACCATGAATAGACACCAACCTACTTAACAACAGGAAAAAAGATACTCCTCCTTTAGAGTGAACCAGCAAGCTATCCTAAAAAATAACTTGCCTTCCAATGATGTATAAACTATACAGTAGAACTGATGCTTGCAGAGTTTATAGTAATTTAAAAAAAAAACTCTGTTATGGCAATAGAACAAAAGGGTAATAAAAGAAAGTGATATGGAACAAAGGATCATGTGCTGTTAAATAAAGTCATACTGGAAAGTTGTAAGAAAGGGGAATAATCTAAGCATGGCATGGATGGATTACAAAAAAATCACTTGACAGCATCCCGCATTCATGGAAAAAGGTCTGCTTACAAATGTATAAGATACACCCTGCATTGATCAATTATATTACAGTGACCATGAAACAGTGGCAATCCACTTTGCAGCTAAGCCACAATAAAGGATTACCCCAGGGATAAAAATTCAAAGGGGGATATTCCAAGGTGATTCTTTGTCACTGCTGCTCTTTTGTCTTTCCCTTAACCCATTAAGCTTTCTACTTAACAAATAAGGTCATGGTTAAAATTTGGCCCCAGAAAATAACAAACTGTAAAGATGTCTCATCTACTTTTTGTGGGTAATTTAAAACTGTATAGTTCATTAGATGAGGAGCTTAAAGTAGAACTGGAAATGGTCAAAACTCTCAGATAATATAAGAATGTCATTTGGTCTTGATAAATGTGCAAAAGTAACATTTAAAGCGGGAAAGCTGCAGCACATAAACAATATCAGTCTAGGACAGGAATGTGGCATAAAGGAACTTGAGCGGTGGGAGTGTATAAATATTTAGGCATTGATGAATGCTCAGCAATAAAACACGATCAAATGATTCAAAGATTCAAAGATCAAAAAAATACTTTATTGTCATTTAGGAAACAAAAGTGCAACCTTAACAAAATTTTGGGTATCATCATCAGACTACAGAGGCAAATTAAGTATAAAAAGAATAAGACATGATGTATATGCAGCTATTCTAATGACTAATATACATAAAAATACTCCTTATAACCTATTTCTAGTCAGGTAAAACTACCCATACATATAAACCTAAACATGTGAACAAATTGTACTGTACACAGAAAAAGAAAAAAAAGGCAGTTTGTTAATATTGCACACGAGAAATTATTGCAATTGCACTTTTAAGTGAAAAATATTGCACTTCGCTAAGAATGTTTTACCTACAGTGAATTAAATAATGTATCACTTTCAGTGAAATATTACTAGTGAGGTTATGTTTGGAGGTAGGAGACATCCAAGTTGATGTCAGAGTTTATGAGCCTTATTACTGTTGGATAGAAGCTGTTCAAGAACCTGGAGGTCCTACAGCGGATGCTGCGGTACCTCTTGCCAGATAAAAGTCTAGCAAACCAGCCAAATGCTGGATGTGATGTGTCTCTAAGTATTTTGTATGCCCTCTTTATGGTTCTTGTAAAAAGTTATTGCCTGGTTGGAAGATTTCTGCCCATTATCTTCTCCACAACCCTCACCACTCTTTGAAGCTTCTTCCTCTCTGCAGTAGTGCTGCTTCTATCTCACACAGTAAAGTTGCAGATGGGAATTTTTTCAATAGCTCTGAAGTTAATGATAATTTCTTCAGTTTTGTTGACAATCAGAACCAAGTTATTTTCATGCCATTTGATCAGAGACCGGACTTTTTTCCTGTATTCCCTCACTTCTTCATCCCTTATGAGACACGCTACTGTGGTATCATTCACAAATTTGATGATATGGTTATTGGGAAATTTCTCAGAGCAGTCATTGGTAAGGATGGTGAATATTAGAGGACTAAGTACACACCCTTGAGGAACACGAGTGCTGATTGTAATGATTCCTGATTTGTTGTTACCAGCACATGTCTTCTGTGGTCTTCCAGTTAAGAAGTCAAGGATCCAGTTGCAGAGGCTTTGTTGATGCCAGGGTTAATTAATGTGCCTATAAAATGCAATGGAACCACTGCATTGAATGCTGAGCTAATGTCAATGAACAAGAGCCTGACATAATTGTTCCACTATTCAAGATGTTCCAGAGAGAGGTGCAGGGCCACTAAATGGCATATATATATAAAATATATATACATATATATATATATATATATATATATATATATATATATATATATATATATATATTGAAGTCATGGTTCTGGTGCCTTGATATATCTGGTGGAACCCTGCAGTACTCTCCAGCCACATGTGCATAGATGTTCACAGTATGTGCTATACTCCACAATATGATCCAGTGGAAACAGCTGCAGCAGGATCATCAAAGGGAAGGGATGCACAGCACCCCACCAGTGCCTAGGTCACCAGAGCTGCACCCACAGGGGGACTCAGAGGAGGAACTCCCTAAGCCTGTCCTTGTAGGCAGATGTAGGCATGCCCAATATGCCCTGGCCTTAGCCAAGAGACAATGCATAGCACATGCACTGACAACCTAGGGCCCTAGGAACTGACACCTTACTCTGACTCGCATACATATTAGTAAAAATGATGTCAGCCAGACCACAGAACTTGTACAGCTGCTGTATTCGCAATGTGCAACACTCTCCTATGTACCACTTGTAAGGGGTAAAACAATATGGTAGCATATGTATGGACCTGCCACATGTATACAAGGGAATATAGTGGACTATATATAGTGTGCTACTGGGCTACTTACAGAGATCTCTAGTGGACTACTGGGCTACTTGTACAGATCTAACAGCCACTTGGGACAACAGGTACTCTGTTCATTAGTATGTGCCCCAAAATATCCACTAGGCCATATGGCTGGAAACTCCATGACATTATTCAAAAGAGATGCCAAACAGTGGTGTCACAGGACTGTCACACAATTGTCTGTGCCAGGAGAGCATGGGCTGGTGGTCCTCCACCACAAACACATCAATGTTCCCATGCAACTGCTGTAATAATAAGTCTGCAATGATATACCAGCAGACCAGACAATTCCTGTATGTTGTTCATAGTGTGAGGAATGAAACCTTTCTATCTGGCAGCTGGTGGGGCTCACTGGACCAGGGGCAGTAGCATGGGCAATGGTGTTGATGCTTCGAATCTGACAGCATCCAACATCTTTTGCATGTGAGATACTCATATGGTGCTATTCCCACAGACTGTCATAAACCCTCAGTCTGTTACTGCAATAAAGCTGGACAAAGCCAGAGTAAATGAGGGGACAAAGGGCCATATCTACAGACAGACATTATATACTCTCTGAGTAATGTAAGAGGTGGTTAATATAACAGCAGGCTGCAACAGGTTAAATTAGCTGTAGGATATAAAGACCATCACTGAAATGTGTCAGTAGGTACAACAAATCAGTGACTGCTGTTTACAGTATAGTACCAGAAAACTACAAATGTATGTGGAACAGAGCAGACATATGGGGCGAAATGATGGACATTCTGCAAAAAACATGTACAGGGAGAGGTATGCAGGCTGTCACCCTGTGTGTGGTGCTACATCAAGTACCAAAGTCACATCATACCTCTCAACCTCTTAGAGCAGGAAATCTGGCCAAAGCCATGAATAACAGTGGGACCAAGGCCTACAAATAAGGACAGGTGTTAAAAATTTGCTCTTACAAACAGAGAATGTCAATAGAATAACAGGTCTTGCATTAGCATGAATATCCTGATGTGTATGGAGTCTGAAACTCAAATGTCTGTCATTATTTATTGACTGCAATTTTCATTGATTTGTTACTACTTTGCCAGATAACCACAATGTTATGTAAAATGGACCAAACATATGAGGCAAAATGTCGGGCAGTCTGTGAAACTCTGTATAGTTGTAAAGTATGTTACATATTAAGGTCAGCAAACAGCTGTGGAATGCCTTGGAGAATAGTGCAGT
This sequence comes from Protopterus annectens, assembly GCF_019279795.1. NCBI lineage: Eukaryota > Metazoa > Chordata > Ceratodontiformes > Protopteridae > Protopterus > Protopterus annectens. The sequence goes on from NC_056736.1 coordinate 227,439,064, forward strand.
CCTGTGGTAACAGGTGCAGCCACTAATGGCCTGCAGCACTCATTATTCCAGACTGGAGTACTAGTAGTTCTGGCCAGGAGTCGCCTTGTAAGTAGTGATAGACACACTGGCCATGCTCTTACACTTAGCTAACTTGAGCCCAAGTCTGGCGGCTCTACCACCCAAAGACCTTCTATATGGAAATATGTCTGTACATACATACACATATATGTCTCTCCCTGTCCACCTCATGCTTGGTGAGTGTATCTTTCAGTATGTGGCATATATATATATATATATATATATATATATATATATATATATATATGATAACAAGATGTGTATATAGCTATATAAAGTAGAATGATACATAGACTATTCACATATATCTACATAACACATTTACATAGTGTACAAACACAACAGCATTTAAGGAGACATCCCTGTTATACACATTTATATAGATATGGGTGAGGATGTACGAATGTTCCCACATACCCGGAATGCTGGGGTTATCTGCACTTACACATCACAACAGTTGCCCGATGGAAGCAGATTAAGGCCGCAACAGTACATACTCCACTCACCCACAGACCCCTGTGCCTGCAGAATGTCACCTTGTAGGCAGACACAGGTACACAGTTGCTGTAATGTACAATGGATGCAATGCATGCAAAGGACAGGCCATATTGTCCCTGGCCACATGCCAACCTATCAAACTGCAAGCAGCCACATATAGCCAAACTGGTAAGTGTACACACATAGCAGGGATATTATCAGGTATACCACCCCTGGGACACTAGATACAATAACAGTACCGAGCAGTATCACTCTCCAGACCACACATGTTAACACAAGGCCACTTTGCATACTCCACAAGTATTGTGTCTGCATCAACATATACAACTGACATAACCTTTGGCATGTGCGATAAATACTGTGAGCTGTAGTGTGTAATACTAGATAGGTAGGGTTCTAATCTCACATCATCCAACTGTGTGTGTATATAAATATATCCCCTCACAGCACTATGGACATGCCCATACAGGCTATCTCTTTGCAATGTTATGCATTTTATGGACCTGAGGTTAGCTATTGGCCTCTAAATACCCACCTCTAAAAGGCCTGCTGATGTCATACACCTTAAGAGCACTGGCTGCCAATCTTATAGGTTCATAGGTTGGTACTAGACTATCGGCCCTAGGGCCTATACAAGCCTAGCCATAACAATTCCTTAGCTGTTTCTCAAGCTGTAGTATGTGTTATAAGATAGGTAGGGGTTCTAATTTCACATCTTCTTACTCTGTGTGTGTATCAATATATCCCCTCACAGCACTATGGACATGCTCATATTGGATATCTCCGTGCAATGGTATGAATTTTATGGCCCTGTGACTGGCTGCTGACCTCTAAATACCCTCCTCTACATGACCTGCAGATGTCATCCAACTTAAGAGCACTGGCTAACAATCAGACATCAGATAAACTCTGTGTTTCATGTGATAAGTACTGCAAGCCATAGTGTGTAACAGTAGATAGGTAGGGGATCTAATTTCGCATCATCCATCTTGTGTGTATGTGTGTGCATGTACATGCATTCCCTTGCGGCACTAGAGCCATGCCCATCTGGCTTATCTATATGCAATGGTTATGCATTTTAAGGACCTGTGACTAGCTGCTGGCCTCAACAATGGCCTCCTTTACAAGGGCTGCTGATGTCATCCACCTTAAAACTGCTGTCTGACACTCTGATATCAGATAAACTACATGGTGCATGCAATAAGTACTGCAAACTATGGTGTGTATTACTAGATAGGCAGGGTTTCTAATCTCACAGCATCCAACTTGTGTGTGTGTCAGTACTAGAGACATGCTTATCTGGCCTATGTCTATGTAATGGTCATGCATTTTATGACCCTGTGACTAGTTGTTGGCCCTAAATTGCCCTCATCTACATAAGCATAATTGATGTCCACCACCATCTAGATGTGTATAAACAAAATACCCAGATGACAAGTATCAAGCATAACAGATCTTTTCACAGAGTATGAAAGCATGATGACGCTGACTGCTCACATACCTAGGGAACCATGAACATATACTGGCATACCCTGCTGACATCATATTTCAGCTGTGCTGCTGGACCTTCTGTGCCACTGTATCGTAGCCATGTGTCCATAGTTAAATTGCTCAGACTCCCGGGACAAACACTTATACAGGTCCATGACACACCTGTCATTCTGTAACACTACCACCTGTGTACCATCAGACAACAAAGATACACAAACTCTGATGTGTAGTCATGACACATGCCATTATACAGTGCCTGTTATGGCCCACAACAACTGTCATGGCATAATACTACTGCACTATACAAACACATGTAAAATAATGTAGTCACCTTGTGCATCAGACATATATATGCAGGTCCCCGCATTGATGTCATGGATGTCAGGGATGTGGCACAGGTATCATCACATGTGCAGGGTGTGGTGTGGGGGTACCAGAGGGCTAGGCTGTGCCAAACAGTTGACAGCATGTGTGTGAGTCAGGAAGGGGTGCTGGTTAGATGGGCCATGGAGAGGTGCTGTGTCTGTCTGTTGGCGACCGGTGTGTGACATGTTGTTGGAGTGTGTACATGTACACAGTCAAGCCCAGTGCTAGCCTTACACATGTGTTTTGTAGACAGCTGTGGACTGTACATGATAGAGTGGACAGTTCACCATATCTGGCCACAAACACAGGAACTGGCTTCACTAGGAGTAGCACTGGCACCACCATGCCTAAGGTCAATGCTATGCTAGTACCTGTTGTTGACTGCTGTCTGCTGGTCTGGTGTCCCCCACGGGACTGCTCAGGACCACATCCCCATGGCTTTCCATGTCATGGTGTGGACAGCACACTTCCCTCTGTAGCATTGGAGGTACTGCCACTATGGGAGAGTGTGAGTGTGCACGGCCACATGGACTCTCACCAGATGGTATTGCTGGCCTACATCCACGTGTCCAATGCCCAACTCCAACCAGATGTTCCAGCACAGACAATATACAATCGAAGACAGACTCTGTCTCAGCCCATAATCTCTCCACTACATCAGTGAACCGATCCAGGATTTCCTCAATGCTGTGGAGGCAGTCACAGATGTCAGACTGTGCTGCATCTATAACACTAAGCATCCATCTGGTGTTGCATTCAGAATGTGCCTGTGCCTCCATGATGGCCTAAAACATGGGGTGAGTGACCTGTGATGTGATACCTGCAACAGGTGGTGGATGGGCAGCAGTCCTCCTTCAAACACTTCTGTCATTCTGCCTGTGTGGGACCTTGCCAGGTCTCTGGCAATGGCCCATTTCTACACTCACTGATGCCATAGTTGTCACTCTGTCCTTTGCAATGCTGTCACTCTCTGACAGTCCAATATCTGTGGCCTCTGGGGACTGGGGATGTGTGGGCATGCTGATTGTGTACAGGGCAATAGAGGCAGAAGAGGAATGTCAACCTCTGAGAAAGATGCATCCCCCAACAACCCCAGCTGATCCCTCACTATGGCCACCATCAAGATCAGAGTCTGATGAGACACTGATATCAGGATGTGAGAGGGACAGATGCCAACCCCCCCATTCACCTGTGAGAAGCAAGACAAAAGCACTACATTACTACCTGCTCTATAATGTATGGTAATCCATACAGATGCATAAAGATGAGGATCCACAACTGCATTACATGTGCCACATCTTGTCATCTCTGCTCCCATGCACAACAGACACACTCACAACAACATACACAGACAAGTCAGGCATTTATAACATGCACTTCAGCTACATCCAGTTAATGTTGCCATTACAATACACCTGTGATGTATGCAATAGGACAGTGTATATGATAGAACTACAAATAACACCCAGTACACCTATCTTGAGAATGATATACCAGTTGTAGTATCACTGCCTCAGGTATGTATCATCTCCCTATTGTGGTTGAACAGCCATCTTGGAGTAATTGCCTCATGTATAGCATGTTGCATAGTCACACAAAACTATAAGCATAAATGTGTTAATGTTTGTACAAATACACATCTGTGATTACCCAGTCTATGTAATGTAGTTAACTGTTCCAGACTGGAGCATACAGATAGTCTACCCTGACTAAGCACAACAGTTATGCATTGGGTGAAATGGCAGCTTTTAGCTTTCTTAGGTTATATATGATCTGCAAAACAACAGTTTCACACTTACCAGGTACAGGACCACAGGCTTCGGCCACACTTGATGGACCTATGAAAAGGTGAGGGGGAGGTGTTGTCAGCATCACCAAATGCTCCAGCACTACAAGGTAATATGTGCATATAACCACATGTAAAGTAGCTACTGTGATAATGGCTATATTGCTGGCATTCTGAGTATGTGTGCACAACTGTGCATAAAACCCAACAACCCTCCCTAATGCAGAAAGATGTGATACCCCTGTACTGGTATGTACAGCCTGCCCCAATGACTGATAGAGTATTACACTGGTGAACACAGTAAGCTTACCTGGACACTCCACTTCTGTAGAGGCTATGGCACCCACCTCCAGGATGTATGGCATGATGGATGCATTAGAGCTGTTGGTTGATCTTAGATTCACCAGGAATTCCTCTGTGGCCATGTGGTTGTTCCATTGCAGGCCCTCCACCAGTGGCAGCATGATCCCTTGCAACAGTAGCTGCCCTATGATGTACAGCATTCACCATATCTGTGGCCCAGTGTTGACCTGCTCATAGGTCCTGTCCTGTTGGCCAATGTGATTAATAGCCCACACAAGGTCTGCCCACAATGCTACCTGCTGTTCACGATTGTGCCGAGCCTTGCTAAGCAAGATGTGATAGTGGTACCTGAGACCATCCAGCATTATTTCATTCTCTGCAGTTGTGAATGGTGGATGTCTCCTGTGATACATGGTTCCTGAAAGATAACAAGAGAGGAACACATTACAGGACCACATACGTGGATATCCACTGTGTACAGATCCTGCATGCTCATAACAGCATGCACTATCTACTGCTCCCTCACATGTCATACCCTACAGTCTGGAAATACATTACATGTGTGGATATCACCAAGATAGTAATAATACTGGGTTATGTCCCTGTGTGCAGAGACAGATTCTGCTGTATGTCCCTACACTCATCACTGCAGTCTACTGTGGTGTGTCCCCTATGGGCAGATTCTCACTAATATGTCATATGGCCACTGTCAGACAAATAGCAGTGTGCTATTACAACAGCTATATGGGGACAGTCCAGCAACACCAGTGTGCCAAAATGACAGAAAGCAATGCAAACCTGCTGTAGTATATGTCCCCTGTAGGCATCATACCCTCAACTATACAGATGTTTGCAGAATGTCAAGATGTTTGCCTCAAACATGTGGTCTTATTCACACAAACCTGTAAATGTCTGACAAATGGTTGGCCAATCATTGCTGGTTGATGTCAGAATATACAATCAGATTCTGACTTTAACATATCATACCCCTCAGAAAACAGTTATGCTACAGTAATATGTGTTAGTCTGCTCATGTTTTTACATTGTACAGGCAATATGTATACTCTGTCACTGAGTTTGGCCATTTGGCCCACCATTAATTATGGCTTTGTCCTGACACATTGCTGGAGGGGGTTGACAGGTATGTTAGGCATAGCTGTCAACCAAACTGGGACACGTGAATGGCACAGGGATGTAGCCACAGTACAACAGGGACATTCAGGGACACTTTTACAATGTTAGAACTATGTATGTGATACATTCACAAAATGAGAGGAGGTGACATACAGTGTATCGTTTGATTTTACAAGAGTGTGCACCCTTAGTTATTGTCACTATGTACCATGTGTAATCCACTGGCTTCCCTACAACAGCCAACCATTGTCGGAGGGATTGATAGGGACAGAGCTGAGATGTGCTGGAAAGTAGGGACAGGTGTGAGCCATGCCTGTAGGTGTAGGGCAGCAGAATATCAATGACATCTCAATACCATAGATCTATGACAAGCCTACTGCTGTACTCCCTATTCCCCATACCTCCATCATCCCATCTACATCCCATTATATGGAGACATCTATTACACACCTGGTGGAGTGCAGTTTTCCTTTTCTGAATCTTTCCTCTGGAAAAGCTTGCAACATACACTGTCTGTGTGCCTGAAATCTCATACAGACCTGTTCCCCAGCACCAGTTGCTTGCCTTTTGAATGTAATGCTCATTAGCAGTTAATTGCTTTTGCACCAATCAGTGGCTCAGAATTGCTAATTGCAGCCAAAACAACTGAATTGCAGTATCAGTAGCCAATGAGATGCCACCACAGTGCAATATATATAAGGCCTTCGTGTAGGCCTTGTCCGCTTTCTTACTGTTTGAGATAGACATTACTGAGGAGTGGAGATTACAGCATCACAGAGGGTAGGTGCAACTACTGTCCACTGTAGAGATTTGTGAAGTATGTGCAGTTTTGCCTCATATGTTTGCTCAGTATCTCATAACATTGTGGTCATCTGGCAGTTCACTGGCAAACATTGTGGGTTGATGTCTTTAAGGGAAGAGAGACATGTGAGTGTCACACTTCATACCAGTCAGAATATGCATGCTAATGCAGTAGCTGTTATTCTTTCAACCTACTATCTTTGTAGGAGCAAACTGTTGAACATGTCCCATATCTTTCAACTGTACAGATTTTCACAGAATGTCCAGGTTTGTGCTTCATATTTTTGGCCAGTTTTTCATACAATTGTTTTTTTTCTGGCAAATTAGTAGCAAAGCATTAAAGACTGAAGTTAAAAAATAAAACATTTGAGTTTCAGACTTCATGCCATTCAGAAAATTCATGCTAATGTAACACCTGTTTTTCTATCAACTTTCTAAGTTTGTAAGATCAATATTTAAAAATTGTCACTATTTTTGGGCCTTTGTCCTACTTTTATTTATGGCTTTGTCCAGATTTCTAGCTCTAAGAGGTTGAGAGGTATAACATGTCCCTATCTCTGGACTTTTCCCCCTCAGCAGTAAGGTATGGTAGGTCTGTAGCAGCTACCTTTACATACTGTAGGGGGGTTGCTAACACTTTGTTAGACAGTAAGCTGTACACGTAACTGTGCAGCTGTGTCAGGGTTGTTGTTATAGCAGAGCCTGGGTAAGGGTATTCTATACAGTTCAATTGGTACATGTGCGTAAGGTACATCTGTTACGCAACAGTGCAAATAACAGAGTGGTAGGCAACATATAGTTAGGTTATATGGATATGTGCATTGTGTCTTTGCCTGCAGGTCTTTATTTTGCAAACTGGGTAGCAGCTAATTAAGTAGGAGTAAACTGTGGGGATTCAGACTGCAAGACACAATCATTACTTGCTGTCTGCACAATTATGTAATTGAAGTGTGTCACAACACTGCAGTCGAACCCAGGACTGTGTGTGTCAGAATGTACTGTATACAAGGCATTTAACAGACTGAGATACTGAGGCACTGAGAAAGCATGTGTAATTTGCAAGATATATGTGCACATAAACAGACTGTGAGAGACATTTCTACAACAATGAGTATGCGCGTGGCTTTATATGGTTGTATTTCTGCAGCAGGGTCCCAGTTGTACATGTACTTTGCCATAGCTGTCTTAGCAGGTGTCTTTCCACAAGTTGCTGATAAAAGGCCACATATACCTGCTATTGCAGGCCTCACATACATCCATTGGTATGTCTTCAGCTATCCACTGGTGTATTATCGCACCAGGGTCCAAGGTACACTCCTATTTTCCCATTCCTTTTATATATAATTTACATGCTTAATGACAGTAGGTACCAGTCAGTATGTATTGCTGGAAACACCTTTGTAACCTAAAGCCTGTGTAGCATGATGGGTTAATGCACTGTGTTATAGTTAAGAGGGAGCCAGGGTTTGATATTTGGCAGATGTTTTTATTTTGTACATGAGAGTAACACTGTCATAGGGACAAATAGACATTAGAGCTCTTTAAAGCTCATTTAAGACTAGCTAAGTGAAGTGGCATGGTGCACTGTGCAGCAGAAATCTGAACAAACATGGGCTAAAAAAATATATAAAGAAAAGAAAAAAGGGGAGATAGGAATGTGATGAAATTGGGCAAGTAGGGGGAAAACATAGTGAACAGCAGGTAGGGATGTGCAAGAAGGGTGTAGGAAAGAGCTATAGCTATCCATTTCTTATAAAGCAACAGCTGTGCATTTTGACAGATTTTGTTGATGAATTTGGACTCTCAAACCCCAGAGAGAGGGTTGAGGACAACATAAATGTGTTGTCAATCCAATTGGACCACATTAGTTGTGTCCAATGAACACATGTGGAAAATGGATAGCTATGCATGGATCAATATTGTTTTTTTGTGGGACAGGTGCCCATTTTTTTTAAGGAGAGAGTGGAATGTTGGGGAACATTCATAGGTGCATGTGGGGAGGTCAGTTGAGTAGGAGAGGATGTGATAACAGACAGATAAGACAGCAGACAGGAGCAGTATGTGACACATGAGAGGAGTAAACATCTTGGATGGGGAGAGTGTTGTGGAATCAGAGATGCATGTACCTCCAGTCAAAAGCAGCATGACTGAGTTCCCCAACCATGGGCAGTCAACACTGTGCTTCACTGCCCCAAAGGTGGCTGTGGTGGAGGATGGGTGCCAGGGCCAGCCTGCCCAACCAGGTTGGAAGGTATTCCTTCAATCTGTTGCAGGCAATTTTCATAGCTCAGATGAACGATCCTGTGGACCATGGCCACTAGTTGCTGCTGGGTGACTACTGTACCTCTGCCACTGCTCCCAGGGGGAGGCCTGGCCTGTCCCCTGAGGCAGATCCACCCAATGGCAAAGGTGATGCAGGGGCAGTGGAGAGGGCACCACCGGCGTGGGTCCCAGACATGCCAGGATCCAGTGCCACAGCCAGTTGACATAGGGAAGTCAGATAACCAGGAACTGGCCTACCCTGACATGCTGTGCTGATGGAAGTATAGCAATAAGTATAGGATAGCTATGAACAAAACATATTGTTAGTAATAACAGCATGCCAGAGCAGTGGAAATAACTCAAGTACATAACAATGCATATTATGTGAAACACAACAATAAATAACAGAACTGTCAGTATAATAACAGCATGCCAGTAAAAGTTATGGCAAAAGGCCAGCAAGTAAATAATTCAACAAGATATGTTAATATGCAACCATTATAATACATAACAATAATAAACACATGCCCCAAAATACAGTTTAATGTAATGACATATGTTAATAGTAAACCATAACCAATGAATAACAATAATAAATAAATGAAGATAAGGGGTGGGGCGACAGAGGGAAATACAGGGCATTAGTACTATTATTGGCTATGTACTTCACAACAGTGCTACTATCCAATCTACAGGTCTGTCCTTTCTTTATGTGCACAAGTCCCCTATAGCTGCTGTAGCACATACATACCTCTCAACCTATCCGCATGAGACAGCATAGGCCCAGCAGGAACAACTGCAGGTACACAACTACACAGAACATGTGTACATGAGATGCACCTGTCACCACTGGGCTTTCGGATATTGGCAAAGGCTCTTGCCACCCCCATAGTGCCTTTTTTAGGCAAGGCTAAAAAGTCAAACCCACCCCCATAGACAGCACAAGGAACAAGAAACTAAGGGTAATGCTGCTAAACACCAGAAGTCTTAACCTCAAGATGCACGCACTCGAAGCTCTCCTCAGTATGGAGAACATCGATATCTGTGCAGTGACAGAAACCTGGTTCAAGGCTCCAGAGAGCACCCCAGCACTACCAGGCTATACCTCATATCATGCTTTTCGGCCCCAAAACCAGGACCGAACCACAAAAGGAGGGGGAGTTTCCATATTTATTAAGGATATCCACACCTCCAGGTTAGTGGCATTGCACGAAGTATCGAAGACCATCCATGTGCAACTAACAGTGGGCAAGACTGCTTTTCAGTTTATAGCATCCTACAGACCACCTTCTCAAAGTCAGGAATCACACTCGGCTTTCCTGAAAACATTGGAGAACATGAAGATCTCTCCGAACACCATTATATTGGGTGACTTCAACTACCCAAACATTGACTGGGAGCACTACTCAAGCCCCAGCACCTTAGCCCAAAGGTTCCTGGAAATTATAAACTCAAATGCTATGGAACAACTAGTCACCACTCCCACAAGAGGGGACAACATACTAGACCTGATCATTACCAACATGGGGACTCTATGCTCCACACCAGAAGTATATCCCTCATTGGTAAGATCAGACCATAAATTAATTTCACTGGATGTCCACATCCCGACCCCACCCCCAGCCCAGAAAACCACAGTGAAAAACTTCTCAAAAGCGAACTTCTCACTTCTCAAAACTGAAGTGGAATCCTTCAAGGCCCCAGGGCCAGTGGAAACTACGGCCCAAACTGCAGAATCCTATATAAACGGATTCTACGGACATCTCCAGGAATGCATGGATCATGCTATCCCAAACAAAACCAAGACCCAATCATTCAAAGGCAGGCGTCCAGTCTGGTGGACCCCTGCCATAAATAAACTGTACAACAGAAGGAGGAAGCTACTACATGATAGAGCAAAATCCCTAATAGGGAAGGCATCTCTGATCAGTACTAGCAAAAAATTACGATCCCTCATAAAATCCTCCAAGGCCAGCTTCGAGAGAAAAATTGCACAGGGCACCAAAGACAATCATAAGGCTTTTTTCAGTTATGTTAGAAACCTGGGATGCAACTCCCAGACTTGTTCTGAATTGATTCTAAACGACAAAAAATACACTGAACCCACAGACATCGCCAATATCCTGGCAGACAGGTTCAGTGCAAACCCCAAAAGAGCAAGTATCTATCCCGGCAGAGGGCTGCCTCCCAAACATCTCTGATGCTCAGGTGAAGGCTGCCCTCTCCAAAGCAAAAAAACACTGCTTCCATGGGACCAGATGGCATCCCAGGTTGCGTCCTACATGAACTCCAAGAGGAACTAATCCCTCAAATAAAACAGCTATACAGTCTCAGCCTCACTACAGGATATGTGCCCACAGAATGGCATACAGCAACAGTGGTCCCACTCCACAAAGGTGGAGCCTCTACGGACCCTGGAAACTATCGCCCCATAAGCCTGACTAGCTTAGTCTGCAAGGCTATGGAGAGGATCATCATGGAGCTCATAAACAAAGACATTGGGGACCTACAGACACTAGATCCTACCCAGTTCGGCTTTGTCAAGGGCAAATCCTGCCTTTTGAACCTGGTTGACTTCTTCGAAACAGTCACCAAAGCCATAGATGAAGGGAAGGTAGTCCACACAGCCTATCTAGACCTTGCAAAGGCATTTGACACAATACCCCACTCGGGCATCATAGATAAGCTATCCAGCTTAAATATAAACCCCTATGTCACAAGATGGGTCGCAAACTGGCTCAAAGACAGAACCCACAGAGTGAGAGTTGCTGGAGCCATGTCCAACTCGAAACCGGTCACAAGTGGCATCCCACAGGGTTCTGTCCTGGGACCACTCTTGTTCAGTATATACTTTTCTGAGGTAAAGGCAAACGTGGGAGGACTATGGCTCACCAAGTTCGCAGACGACTGCAAACTGGGCGCCATAATTTACTCTCCAGCTGACACAAACATCCTTCAAAAAGGTCTCACAGAGACAGATAACTGGTGCCAGCACCATGGTTTAAAGCTAAATGCCACAAAATGTATAGTCATACCTTTTGGCAAAAACAATGTGCCCACAAATTACCACATAGGCGGAAACCCATTAAGTACAGTGAAAGTTATTAGGGACCTGGGGACCCAAGTTGATAGCAATCACTCCTTTGAAAACCACATTGCCAAAGTGGTTAGAAAGACCTTCTACATAGCCCACCTCATCAGGAAGGGTTTCACATCTAGATCAAGAGAGGTAATCGTGCCCCTTTATTCATCCCTCATCAGGCCCATCATAGAATACAATGCCCCTTTTGGGATGTACCTTACCCGACACCTGCAGCAATTAGAAAGACCCCAAAAGTATCTCACCAAGAGGATCAAGGGTCTCAAACAGATGCCATATGCTGCTCAGTTAAAAAACTCCAGCTCTACTCAGTTGTATACCGCCTACTTGAGGCGATCTATGCCTGACATACAAAGCTATGTCAAATCCAGAATTAATGGACATGCTCCACCTCAGTAAATCTAAATCCCTTAGAGCCACACGCTCAAGGGACTTGAACCTCAGCACAGAAATAAATAGAACTTGCTGGAGGGACAGGTTCATAACCCAGAGGCTCCCTTCGCTCTGGAATAGAATTCCAGTTCATGTGAGGCAGAGCACCTCACTGAATCTCTTCAAGAAGAATCTCGATAGGTGGATGGGGGATCGTAGGTTTGTCCCAGGGATTACTCCCGTGTCACTATTGGACAGAGGCACAGTAAACTAAACCTTAAAAAGGGCACAGTATACTCAAATCAAGGGGTGGCGTAAGCCATACAGAATCGGGCTAGGCTTATAATTGCCCCAGGGCAGATAGCCTAGTATGAACCTATGAACCTATGAACCTATGAACTATTGAGGTGTAATGTGGGCTAATGTATTGGTGCTCTGCTATTTAGGTAATCGTGTCAATGATAAACCTGTGACAGAGGGATTATATACTACTAATTGCATTATGTGACAGAGTGACACTTGAGAGACATGTATGTGTACAGTACAGAAACTTAACAGCTATCATGTCTTGCTTGGCAGGCATGGGGATAGAACTCAATAGCAGTGACTGCAGAGGACATCTGCATGGCATGTATGAATTGGCTACAGCAACGTTTTTATGGACACCCCAGGCATACAGCCATACCAAGAATACACACGTTGCATATTTCAATTTATTTTATTATTATGATATGTATTTCCTTTATTTTATGCTGTATTTTGACATTCTTCCTAATGATTCAAACAGTCTGTGACATTTAAACACACAATGATTTATTGGTAATATGGGCTACCTCACCCATTTACCTGTAGTTCCTGTGGAAATAGAAAATGTGAGCATTATGTAGTGGAACCTAGCACTGGATTCAAACTCTGGTCTATGTGTGCCAAAATGTACTTTATACAGTGCATTTAACAAACTGAGCAACTGAGTCACTGATGATTACTGATTGACTGCTATTTGCCCAAAGCTTACCTGGAAACAGAGTATGACCTGGCATTACTACAACAGTTTTATACTAGCCTGCAGTGACAGTAGAACACACGTGCCTGAAGTACAAGCAAACCAGAGATTGTAGGTAACTGATACATTACCATATAGATCAAAAAAACTGCTCAAGGCTGGAAAATATGAAACCACAGACTAGCGTAACTTCCACTTTATTCAACGCTTTCATAAAAAACTTCTTCAGAACCAAAAGAAATGTTACATCAAACATTCATTTAAATACTGCACACAATTAAAATCAATTAATCAATTGCATAGTGTAAAATCGTAATTGACTTTTAATCATAGATTTTACAAGCAAGTTCTAGGAGTTGCGATGGGGTCCCCAGCAGCCCCAGTGTTTGCCAACTTAGTCATGGCATGGTGGGAACATACCATCTTGGACTCCCTGAAAACTGAATTCAAGGTCATTTATTATAAAAGATTTATAGATGATTTAATTTTTATTTTATATGGAGGGGTTCGAGAAATGCAGTTATTCTGTAACATGTTGAATGAGGTTTCTGACTTTTTGAAGTTTGTTGTGGGATGTTATGGGAATTCCATTAATTTTTTGGATGTAACTCTGACATGGAATGCATTGGGAGAAAACTTTACTAGTAGTATTTTTCGTAAAGAAACCTTTAAGAATAATTATTTACATGCAACCAGTCAACATCCGAAATTCATGCTGAATAACATACCCAAAAGCCAATTTATATGAGCTAGCAGGATGACGAGTGTTGATGAGACATTTATTAATGAGCTTGAATTCATCATACAGTTGTTTTTGGAGAGGGGGTACAGTGACAGTTTGTTAAGGGAAGCAGCTAATGACATTTCAAAGCAATGTGCAACTTTGTATCCACCCATTTTGAAAAATAGACTAACACCCCAAGTTAAGGAAACTGGAAAGTATACTGAAATTTTATGTTTCAGTATGAACATGAGTGTTGACAATATAGGTATACGTAATATTATAAAAAATAATTGGAAGATCCTCGAAGGAAATGCTGATTTAATGGCAGCTATTAAGGGGAAATCAAAGTTTGTTTATAGGAATGAACATAGTTTGAAAGGAGCATTTGAAAAGGGGAGAGATAGAAGCACATGTAGCATTAAGAAGGGGCACATTAATAGGGGTATGCACAAATGTCATGATTGTTCTGTTTGTAGGTTTATTTTAGAAGGTCCTTATATTCAACTTCCTCACATACCTAACACTATAGGGGTCCCTGGTAATTTTTGTTGTAAAACAAAAGGAGTTGTTTATATTGCAGTGTGTGACAAATGCTCATCATTTTATATTGGTATGACTACTAGAAAATTAAATGTTAGAATGAAGGAGCATATGTATAATATTAAAAAAAGGACAAAAAACAAATATTTTATAGACATAGTGTTGAATGTATTGGTTTTAAAAAAAATTTGTTTTCTATCCTGGAACACTGTGAACCTGATTACAGGGGGGGTGATTACAGGAATTTTTTGGCTCAAAGAGAAACTAGATGGCAAATTAAATTCCAGGCAGATCATTTTCCTGGGTTAAATGAAGCCATCAATATTAAATGTTTCTTAAAAGATATTGAAGCATATGTTTTATAATGTTTGTTATTGTAATGTATTCAATTATGCCCATTCTATAGTGCATAATGATGAATGAAGAGTTTGTTTTTTGCAAAGGGCTCTTTAATTACGATTTTACACTATGCAATTGATTAATTGATTTTAATTGTGTGCAGTATTTAAATGAATGTTTGATGTAACATTTCTTTTGGTTCTGAAGAAGTTTTTTACGAAAGCGTTGAATAAAGTAGAAGTTATGCTAGTCTGTGGTTTTGTATTTTCCAGCCTTGAGCAGTTTTTTTGATTTATTTTTTGTCCAGCTGCTTTGTCGACTTTTGATTTTTGTTGACATTACCATATAGACTGCAGGTGTGCACAATATATTGACAGTGGGTTTAAATATCTGTGGAGTCAACAAACAATATCAGATCATGGAGTGGGCTACCTCGCCCATATACCTTAATTACCTGGGGTTTGTGGATGACAGGGCATTATGTGAACAACAGTGGTCTAGAATCAACCTTGACCGGTACTATATGTGTTAAAAACTTTATTTCGCAGCCATTATATTTGCAGTCTACCACTATTACACTGTTATACTTGACTACAACACTTTAACTCAGAGCCTGAATACATATAGCTCAACTGCAATGGTTAAAACAAGACATTCCTGATCTACACAGTTTACCTTGGTGTTACTGGTATTGGTTGATGTGTTATTGCAGAACAGTTGTCATGATTCATTTCTCGCAAAACCGTTCTACTTCCACACTTATTGCATAACACAATTTATTGGAAATACCTTCATGCAGTTCCTGGAATAGTTTTGAGTTTTTATTGCACAGCAGTTCTGATTATGCAGGTGTTGCAATACAGCTGTAATTCGACACTTATTGCACTAGAAACTTTATTGTAAATACTTTCTTACAATTAATGCTTTCCTCTTCCCTGCTTATTGCATTACAGTTGACAGTATTCAATTACTGCAGTGCAGCTCTAAGTCTACATTCATTGCATTACAATCATTACTGTATATACATAATTGCATTTAATGCTTTACTCTTTCTTGCTTATTTGACTATAGTTAGAATAATGTATCTGTTCTCACCACACTCAAGATGCAACCTGGCCAAACGCCTGGCGTGTGTCTCTATATTGCGAGGGGATACCTGTCACATTGGTGAGCTCATGTGCCAGCTGGTCCCAGGCTTCCGCCTTGCAGTCTGAGCCCTGGAACCCTCCCTGCATCAGCCGGTCATCATGTTTTTTAACCAGGAGTCCAACCATGACCATGGACTCCTGAATGCCCGAACACTATGCCCAGAAATGTGCACCCTCCCCAATGCCTGCCATATTCACTACACAGTCAAACCTCCAACAGATTATGCTGTATTCCCACATATTGGGATTAATATAGTCTGTTTTGCCACCCTTATACTCCATTGGGCAATAATGTGGCATGTTGCTTAGCAGCATGCAAACCAGCACAACTGAGGTGAGCAGTGTGAAAACCTGAAGACCCATAGGTTTACCAGTGCTTAGTGGTGTGCAAACCAGCTAAGCAGAGCCGAGCAGTGCATAGACATTTTCATCTGTTATTGTGTTTATCCAGTACTTAGCAGGATGTAGCAGGTCTTAGCAGAGCTTAGCGGAGAGCAGCAGACCAGAATTTAAATAAAATTGGTATAATTTATATTTCAAAAATAAATGGTTATTTTCCCTTCTATATATATTCAAACCCTGCACATACTGCTCATGATGCCATAACTCTACCCATTTGGCTATGCTGATATGTGCAGTTCTGCTATACCTTTGCATATACCTCTGAGCTATGTATAAGCACTGCTGAGCACCATGTCACACTGCACAAACCCACTCAGCTATGCTTAAATATGACATTTAAGTAAATAATTAAATGCATCTGGTTTCTATTTTTAGATGTCTGGCAGGTGTCTTGGGAATACAACACTTAGCATTGCTGTGCTCTGCGCCACACAAACATGTTTTTAAATTTAAAAAAATACATTAGTATACTGCAATTGGACATTGCAGGGAGTGTCTTACCCATCTGCAGGCATGGTTTACACTACACTCCCTACACTGATCCAATAACCATGTTCTTCAGCTCTCTCTCAGCAACACGCCATGATTAATATGCATGGTGCACTACCGAAGGGGAAACATGTACATGGACATGGTACCATTCCATGTAGGCTCTACACTTTGCCTATATGGATTTTATTAAATCCTGGGATTAAACCTTTGCTGTATGTGAGAAGGCAACAAGTGTGTTGGATACAATCAAAATCACTGAATATCTTAGAGCATCAGTTGATAGCTAATCCTGAAAAAGCAACGTATGACATCAAACAAAAGTGTGATTCAAATGCTTTAAATATGTGGAGCTGTGTTTTTTTCTGCTGTTTGTTATTGTTATTTTGGGAAATTAATAAGAGTAACAGAAATCCAAAACTGTAAGAAATGTCTGTATAGGAACTGAAGGTCAACATTGAAATAACAATCAGAACCAGACTATCAAAAATCTAGCAGGGAAGTACCCTGGAAAAAGCAGTTCAGTGTATAACCTGTTTTTTTCCTAGTGCCAGGCAGAAAATCCAGATAAAGGAAATATCAACAAGTATCAGTTAGCTAACAAAGAAATAAAAATGTGAGTAAATTTTATTCTGAAAAAACCCTTGCAGTGAGAAGGCAATATGCTGCATTAAAAGAAAGTGAGATTATGTACTCTTGTTATGCTGTGGTAAAGGGGAATGCAGCTTAAGAAGAGAATGAACACTCAAGGGTCCTGGCCTAAATCAAGGTGTAGTTAAGCAAAAGGTGGATTCTGTTTGTAGCTTTCCTTTGCATGAGATGTAGAAGTGTTTTTGAAGGAAGATGCTATGACCTCCACCTTGAGACAATTTATTGAAGAAAGTAGACTTGAGGTAGCAGATTTACAGATAAGGCTTATAAACTCAAAACAGCAAAATAGCAAGATGATGCTATATACAGGGCAAGAAAGCATGTAACCAAAGGGAATATAATGAACACGAAGTCCCCAGTACTCCTTACCCCCACTTTAATTTCAAATACGGTCTCCTATATAGACTATATAAAGAAAGGGAAGAAAGTCTACACTAAGTGCCATCACCAAAGAGTTATAAGATAATAGTAAGGAAGATGCCACAAAGTCATGTATTTCATAGTTACCTGAGAATGGACAAAGCCAAGACAAAAAAATGAGTCTGACTTTATCGGGAATGGGTGATGAAACAGATACAAAAATCTGTGCTTCCTGCTCATCCTAGCAAAAAAATGTCCTGATTCCAAAGCCTGTCACTGAAGTACCGTTTAAAACATTTCACTGGAGAACATGTGGCCACAAGTAAAATCTAGCAGTAGGTATCAGACCACACTACTCCTACTTGACTATACAAATGCATTTCCATACGTTCCATTGTGTGAAGGTAATGCTAAACCTATTGCCAAAGAAAATACAGAGTATGTATCCCAAAAGAGATACTTACTGAGCCCCCTTTATCTCAAGAGTGCTGCATCAGTGATGGATTTGTAGAGACATTTAATAAAACACTAAACTCCATGCAAATGGAAGTTATTGATGCAAATGGTAAGGACAGTGACCATCTATTACTCCACTTGATGTTTGCAAACAGAGTGGTGTCACAAGCTTTACTGGGTTTACCTAGTTTGGACATTTATATGGCAGGCATCCTGGAAAGGATGCTTGAAATTGTTAAGGAAATTGGGGAAAATGAAAAGACACTATTTAAACTGATAGAAAAAAAATGTATTGGTTTCCAAGATAGATTAAAGAAAATAATGCCATATTAAAGGGCAGCATTCAGGGAGATCATGAAATCCAACAAAGTGTTAATAACAAAAATGTAAAATTTATGGTATTTAACCCAAATGAACAGGTAAAAGTGCTTGTCCACTCAATGGAAAACACATTTCTGGCCAATTGTCAGGGGCAGTTTGAGGTAATGGGAAGAATAAACACCGTAAGTTATAAGGTGAGACAGACAGAAATGAGGAAGCTAGAGCAAGTGTGTCACATTGATGTATTAAACCATGGGACACAGTGGGTAATTCTACAGAGAGAGCTTTTTAGCTGAAGTTCAAACATCAAAGATGATGGAGACTTTTCATAAAGTACTTCTAGAATCCTCCTTGTTAAGAATACAAAAGCAGGAAGTGAGGGATTTCTCTTAAGAAATAAAGGTGTATTTTCAGAAATAGTAGGGATGACTAAACTGGTAGAATATAACATACAGACAATTCAAGATGCAAAGGTTAGACTAAGACGTTATAGACCGCCAGAGACACAGGAATGATTAGAAAAAAAACATAAGTTCAAAATGCACAAACTAGATATGACAGAAAAGTGACTGGAACAGCCCAGAATTATTAGTTTCTTGGACCGAAGGAGTTATAGAAATCTATAATGACATTAGGAATGTAAACAGCATATCAAAGTTTGATAGCTCAGAACTGATAAATTAATAAGGATCCAAGGATGGTCCAGATACCTGATGAGCCTATGCAGCAGCCTACCATTTCACTGGTGGAGCAACCATCCTCCTCATTTTTAAATCTTTAGGCTTTGCTATATGCCATCATGACTGAGTGTGGTTCAATACTCTCTGCCCCCAGCTTGTGCATGTTCATAATAATTGCAATGTGCAGTTCATAGGCACATACTTCATGGGTGTGCCCCTAGTGATACTGGTAGGTGTCAACCAGTTGGTGAGCCATTGCCAAACCCACTTATTTACGATAGGTGATAGTCAGTAGCTGCTCACTGCCATTCTTGGACACCACCATCAGATGCTTAAGCCACTAACTGAAGTCAGATTGCATGGGAAATAGTCATGGCTTTATCTATTTATCCAATTGCAGCTGGTAATTAGCCAACATTCTTAAGGTCATGAGACTCTCAGGACATTTCTACAGAGAGCTTCTTACTTCTATATGCCCTTGTACTACCCGGATTAAATAAAGTTAATTCAGCTGAGCCACTTCTGCTGTGATTCATTTCATCTCTGCTCTGCTCATTGATATTTTCATATGTGCTAAGTTGATTCTTATTTACTCATGTCCTCTCAGATATTTGCATCTGCATTGGTTCTAAAATGCAACACATTTTATTTATCTACACCATCATTTGGCTGAAAATGCACAGCATAATTTGAAATACTTAGACAAACTTAATCTTTGAATCAGCATGTTTGCCACCACTAGGTTTCCAGAAACTGCACAAATGTGCTTTGCGCACCACAAAATGTGTTCCTGAATCCTATACTAATTGGCAAATTCCAGAAGAGTTACTCTTAGTGTAAGTCTGCCCTGAATCTAAAAGACTTGCACTCAGTGTGACTTACTTTGGTTTAAAGCCTATCTATAAACAAACTTTTGATTGGGAGCCAGATTTCAAAACATCTGCTCACAGCCATCTCTTAGTGTAAGTGGCCACTTACACTAACAGTATGTTGTTTGGAATCAGGACTTTATTGTATCACTTTGAATCACTTAGCCTACTATACAGCATGTGGTTTGATTTGTGTTCATTGCTTTATTTATGTTATGCTTTGTATTATAGAGTCTAATTTTCCTTTCTTGTCTTTTTGTCATGCTAGGAAAACAGGAGGACTAGGTGAGAAAAGTAGCTGTCATCTAATGATTAAATCTATACTTCCATGCTGTTTTCTTATACAGTAAATTATTTCGTCTTCCACTAGTTTCAGAGTTCATTCAGTTCAGATCACATGCAATAATTAACTATAAGTAATTGCTCTCATTTAATGGATTAAGTAATATAAAGAAGAACAAGAAAAATCCCAGAGTTGTAAAACACAAAATCACACCCCACCCAAAATGTGGAAAACTTCCATACCTCTAAATTAAATATGCATACTAAAATTACGGTGGCATAAATTCACAGAAGAGGAGGAAAGTAAAAGAACATAACACTCACTTTCTCACCTTTCTCTGACTGTAGCACTGATTGAACTAATCCAACAGCCTTCCATTTATGGCATGATGAGATTCAGTTATCTAATCACAGATAAACAGAAGGCATCCATATATCAAGTTTTCAGGGCTAGATCAAGAACAAGGCAAACTAAGCAGCTGCCTAATACCCATTGCTGGCTGGAGGCCCAGCCATAAATTTATTAAAGAAATCTCAAAACAGTAATGTAAAAAATTCAGACAAATACTGAATGTTTACAAAAAATATCTCAGAAGCCAATTTAATGCATGCTGTGCAAGAACTCCAGTCTACCTTTCATTAGAGCAAATTCTTTGAGAATGGAGCTGGCATGCAAAGCAAGACTTCCAGGAACTGGTGCATAACTTAATCCTTATAGCAAGAGTACTGACAAATTGAGAGTCAGAATAAATATTTATATCGCTACAGGAGGGAAGACCCATAATTTTTTACACTAACTGTCAAACCTCCATTAACTTTTCACCCCTTTTTATTTATATCTTTCCTTTGGTAACTCTCTGTAGGTTACAATTCATTGATGTGAGTACTTAGATTTTCAAAGTTTTTGTGTTTTACAAAATAAATGTTGAGGTAAAACCTGCTTTTCTGTAAATGTTTATAAGTGATACAAAGTAGTATGTTCTTTTCTGTCTCCGGACAGTGCTTTGGGGCAACTGGAGCTTTGGGCTAGGCTCCTTAATGGTCCCCTGGACTTCAAGCCTAGTGACTACCTAAGACATAAAGTAGTTAATGTATAAAGAAAGAAAATTTATTGCAGTGAACAGAAACATCATAATATATGCCATAGTTGGATGTAAACCTTGAATTCCTTGATCTGTTGAATGTTGGCAGTGAATTTATTATTTAGCTGAGAAAAATAGACAGCATGAAGCCTATGAGTATAATGTTAATATTCTAACTATGAAAGCATTTTTAATTCAGATTGGTTTTGTAGGTCACGGGAGTGAAATGCATTATATTTGGTGTACAACAGTTTATCTAGCACTTAGTGCAAATGACTAAAGTTATGAGCTGTTAAACAGCTACATTCTCTAGTATATGGTCTGATTCATTCAGCCTTCATTTGTCTTCTAAGTGATTCGGCCAAGTTACTTCACAAGAAAGTACTCCTGGGCTTCTCCTGAAAGGGACACTTGTGTCTATTGGGCTGTTTCAGGCTGTTGGCAAATGCATTACACATTTGTCTTTTCAGCCTTCATTTGTCTTCTAAGTGACTCTGCCAAGTTACATCACCAGAGGGTACTCCTGGGCTGCTCCTGAAAAGGGGCACTTGTGTCTAGTGGGCTGTTTCAGGCTGTTTATAAATGCATTGCACATTTGTCTTTTGAGCTCCTGTTCCCTTTCGATATACACTAATCAATAATCCACTATATGCTATCTGAGTATGAACTGTAACACATCTCTTGGAGTTTAATAAGTTGCCAGATGCCTTTTCACTAAATATGAGTTTCAAGATAACAGAAGTTTATTCATTCTCATGCTAAGTCTGTTTTCAGTGTGAGAGTGTTTTATTTTGCTTAGAAAATGTCTGACAGTTCTTTTTTTCTGTAAAATTTTAAATGATACTTTTAATTGAAATCCAAATCTCTGTGACAATTGTAACAGTAAAGAAGAAAACAGAATGCACAATGACAGTTTGAACAGTGTTTGTGGTAAATGGTTATGGCAATATCACTACCACACCAACTTTAAATGTAATATAAACAATTTAATCTTCAAGGACAGCAGGCATGGCATTTGTAGATGAAGCACAGAAAAGTATATAACTTTAGTAACAGTTCTCTTTAATGTGGAATTATTCGGATGGCTTTTACATCTGTAGAAATTGTGTGTATATTGATTTAGCATATACTGTCATGTGGTTGATATTTCATATTCTCTCATAAATACTTTTCTATTTAAACTGTGCTAAACATGGATGGATCTTATGGAATAATACTAGTGATCTTTGTATAATTTCATATAGTTCATCCAAAGCTACCAATAAAGTACATGAAATTTATTTCTTCATAACATTAAGGGGTATACATAGTAAAAATAAATGACTATAACTGTTGGTGGGGAGAATTGAAAGTAACTTATGCTCTTAAAATTCTGGCATTTAAACAGACTTTAATTTGGTTTTGCAGGACTAATGTACATATGTGCATTTGAAATAACACAGAATACATTGACTACTGTGTGTTTGTGTGAAAAAACTGACTTTTGGTCATTATTATTGTTATTGGGCCGGATTCACGAAGGCTTGCACGGAGTCTAAGAGTAGTGTAAGACTCCATGCAGCCTTCACGATCCAGGAACAGCCCAAAGTCCGTGTAAGAGACAAGCTAAAACGGCTCATACACGGAGTGGGTGTGGATAAGCTAATCACCTCACTTGCAGCCGAATAGCATGCAAATGAGGATGATTAGCGATCCAGGAAGCCCAGAACAGCCCGTGTAAGAGCCGTTTTAGCTGCAGAAATGTACTCAGTTGACAACTGAGTACGTTTCTGCAAAAACTGCAATGGAGCCATGTCAGCTCCAAATAAAGGGTGCATATGTGTCAGGCAGCATGCCAATGGCCAAATATGTGGCCATTGGCAAAGTAACCTGATGCAAATATATTAAAAATATATATTTTTTTCGGTGATAGCCAATGTTTAAACCCAGCGCAGCCCCGCGCAAACGGACTGTGCTGTATAAAACATAAAAACGAAGGTTTTAAACCTACAAATACAATACATGGAATGTTAATGCAGGGACCAGCAGACCAAAACCAACATGGCCACCGTGTAGTGGTTGCTAAGGGGGGAAGCTGAGTCTAAGACATGTAACTAAGCATTAGTAGGCAATCTGATGCAAATGAGTGTAAGGATACTGAATTCCACTGTCACATAGCAAATGAGCACAGTCTGAGTAGTGTAAGAGTTACAGAAGGGGGTGGAAGAGAGTAGGAGATAGGTGACATCACAGGGGGGAATGGTAGAAAGAAATGCAGTTCATTGGAGGTCAGAGTTACATGACAGATGTCAGACAGATATCATGGAAAGAGGTGTGCCACTAACTAAGCATGAGAAAGTCAAGAAATGGAAGGTGTTTGCCTACACCAAAGTTTCTTGCTGGATGTGTATGCGCACGTGTGCACGCCATGAAGTGCGAGTAAGGCAGTGTGCGCGCGTGTAAGACAGACTGAGCATGTGGGAGCATGTTGGGAGATGTTTAACACTGTTTGCGCAGGCGTGCATGCGTTTTAATCCGAATAAGCAGATTCTGAACCATGTAAGTATGTGTGCGCGTGTGTAAGCCACTGTGAGCGTGTTTCTGCTGGTTTACACACGGCACCACCCTGAGGAAACAGAAAGGAAAAAGGAAGCAACAGATTTAGTAGGAAGCTTGCAGGGAATACTACTGGAGCTAGCAGGTGAAAACAATTAGATGCAGGCAATTACACAGGCAGAATAGTAGCCCAGCCCAGCACTTAAAACTCTGCAAACAGCAGTGCAGGATGTGTCTCTCAAGAGACACTGCAAGACAGAAGTTAAGTTATCAGAAGTGAAAACTGAAAAAGCTGAACTCAGAGCAGAAATGTTAGGGGCTGCCATAGCTGTCATAATGAGACATAGGCGACTTGCTGAGGGTGGTGACAATGCAGATGGTGCCAGACAACCCACAGTGAGGAGACGGAGAAGAGTGTACAGGCCCAGGGTCACCTACCACGGGTTACATGAGCTGGAGATAGTAGAGCGCTATAGAGTGGACAGAGACCTCCTGCAGCAAATAGTGGAGCTGTGCAGGCCACGCCTCACACACAGAACCAACAGAGGGGAACCCATCCCAGTGGAAACCAAGGTATGTGTTGGCCTAAGAATACTAGCAACAGGTACCTTCCAGAGACCAACTGGTGATATGATGGGGATATCACAGGCATCAGCCTCCAGGGTACTGCACCAGTTCCTGGATGCCATGTCAGCACATGTCGGTGATCATGTATATTTCCCCAATGCCCATGAGGTATTGGCCAGCAATATGCATCTCTTCCAGCAAATAGCAGAATACCCTGAGGTAGTGGGTGCAATAGACTGCACGCACATATGCATCAAAGCACCAGCCAGTGAGCGGGGTAGGGCATACATCAACCGCAAGGGCTTCCCCTCCATCAACTGCCAGGTTGTGTGTGATGCCCAGGGCATAATAATGAATGTGTGTGCTGGCTGTCCTGGGAGCTACCATGATTCCCACATCTGGCATTTGATGCAGCTGTACCAGACATTTGCCAATGGGGACATCCTGCATGGACACCTAGTGGGGGATGCAGGTTATGCACTGGAGCCGTGGCTGATGACACCCATCAGAAACGCACACACACCTGAACAGGAACGCCATAATGAGGCACAAGCACAAACACGTAATGTAATAGAGCATGTATTTGGGCTGCTCAAGTCACGGTTCCGGTGTCTGGACACATCTGGTGGAGCCTTGCAGTACACACCAACTACATGTACCCAAATTGTCATGGTATGTGCTATGTTACATAATATGATCTTGTGAAAACAGCTGCAGCAGGACCAGCATAGGGCCGGGCCAAACAGCCCCCCACCATTGCCAAGGCCATCACAGGCAGAGTGTGGCTCGGAGGAGGAACAACCTGAGCCTGCCCCAGTAGGCAGAAGGAGGCATGTCCAGTATGCCCTGGCCTTGGCAAAGAGGCAACGCATAGCACATACACTGGCTCAGTAGGAACCCTGGGAATGATACCCCTCTGACTCACTCATATAGTAACAGGGATGCCTAACATGACACAACCTGCTCTCAAACATGTACAGGGAAGTGTAATATGCGCATCCGACAGAGGCAGCCTGCAGCACCACCTGAGGCATGAATGCTATGTGTTAAGTAATGTAACACCATGTACTATATGCACACCTGAGGACCCTGACTAACATCCTACCCTCACCAAGCATCATGCCACAACATGACAATGAGATGATCAAGTGCAATAATTGACGGAAGAATCGCAGTTAGTCAAAGGGGATCCAATGTGTGCCAGTCTGGGATGACATGCTGAGCATGACATGATGCACCACCTGCTAGGTCTGGCGTGCACCTATCAGTGCAGGCCATATGGATACTGGCAAAGGCTGTTGTTACCCACAGTGTGCCCTGAATAGGTAAGGCTCAAAACACAAACCTATCTCCATAGGTATCAGAAGGGATAAGAATAAGATAAGGGATGTCGAAACAGCAAGATGCATGCAGTCTAAACTCACCCAGTATGGAGAATGTTGATATCTGCGCTGTAACAGAAAACTGAGCCAAGGCTCACAACAGCACCCTAACACTACCAGGTTACACCTCATACTGTGCTGTACAGCCTCAAAACATGGAACAAGCTACAAAAGGAGGGTGACTAGCAAGAACTGTCAAGGATAACCACACCCCCATGTTGGTACCACAACAAAAAGCAGCATGGACTAGCCATGGTCAAGTAACAGTGGCTAAAACTGCCCCCCAGTTTATAGCCTGCTACAGACTACTGTCCCAACACAAGGAACTGCACCTGGCCTATGCTGGAATACATGAATATATCAAGTCCTCCAAACCACATTATATTGGGTGACTGAAAATACCCAGACATAGACTGGGAGCATTATACTAGCTCCAACAGTGTAGGACAAAAGTTCATAGAATCCATAAACAAAAAGGCCCAGGAACAACGTACCACTCCCACAAGAGGGGTAAGCACACTGGATGTGATAATCAGCAACATGGGTACTGGATGGCAAGACAAGAAGTGTATTGCTCACTGGTAAAACCAGACCATAGAGTAATCACACTGGATATACAAATCCTGACCACAGTCCCTGGCCAGAAAACCACAGTGGAAAACATGTGTTAAGCAATATTTGCACTCCTCCAAACTGATGTGGAATCCATTAAAGGTCCTGTGCAGGTGCAAAATATGGGCCACACCTCAGAACCTGTAATACAGTCATTCCATGAACACTGCCAGGAATGCTTGGATTATGCAATCCTAAATTAAAACAAGACACAATGCCATACACGCAGGAATCTGGCATGGTGGACACCAGCCATAACCAAACCATGCAAGAGAATGAGGAAGCTACTACATGATAGAGCAAACATAAACAATGAAGTAATCACTGATCAGTAGTATGGCAATAAAATCTGTCCACACATACAATCCACTAAGGCCAGCCACAACAAGTTGAATCTGTGAATCCTGAGGCAATGTTACACCTGCCCCAAGTACACAGACAACCTCCAACTCCACCCAAGAAATACAAATATATGTGAGAGATGCAACCATCTATCCAAACGGGAGGCTGAGCACCCTCAACTCAGTACTCCCAAAGCTAGTCAGGAGGAGAAGGTAACCACACACACCACAAACACAGTCCCACATAGACCTATCACAACTGCAAACCAAACACATAAACACAGAAAAACATTCCCGGAGGCACAAATTACAAACACAGCACACCAACAGAGGCCTCTAAAGCAGACACCCAATCAAACAACCTCCAAACATAGCACATGCAACACATAGTACACAAAGCTGGTGTGCCAACCAGTCACAGGCCAGAAGGAGAAACAACATGCCTGATACAGTTGTAATAGGTGACTCATTAGTCAGACACACTGCTGTCCCGCACACCAGACTGAACAAGGGAAAGGGTACAGTAAGCTGCCTGCAGGCTGCCACAATACGCCACATAATAGAAGTATGCAGGTCACTCCAAAGCAAGTAGAAATATGATGCAGTCATAGTCCATGCTGGTGTGAATGACCTGAGATGTACCTCCCTAGACTACATGAAAAGAGACATAGATGAGCTCTCTGATTATGTAGTCCATGCCGGTATGACACTCACCGTTTGCAGCATCCTTCCCTTACCAAGAATAATGCCACAGTACAAACATGGAATGATCAGTCATAGCAAGTGGCACACTTACTGGTGTCATTCCAAGGGGATCCAATGTCTGTCTGCTTAGGATGTCATGCTTGACAAGCCATGCAGCTGTTCTTGGGATGGCTTGCACCTGTTACCCTTGGGCATCTGAATATTGGATAAGGCCTTTGCCACCTCCATAGAGCCTTTTGTAGGCAAGGCTGAAAAGACTGACCCACTACCCTAGAAAACATAAGTGGAAAGAAACATAAGGGTAATGCTGACCAATGCCAGATGTGTAAACCCCAATATGCATGCTCCCAAGGCCATCCCCAGTATGGAGAACATCGATGTCTGTGCAGGGACATAAACCTACTGCAAGCCTCCTGACAGCACACCAGCACTACCAGGTTATACCACGTATCATGTGTCATGGCCCCAAAACCTGGAACAAAACATAAAAGGAGGATGAGTATCCATATTCAGCACAGACACCCATACGTCCAGGTAACTGACAATGCACAAGGCATTGGAGTCCACCCATGTGCAACTAACTGTAGGCAAGACTGCTGTACAGCCTGTAGCATGCTACAGACCACACTCTCACACACAGGAACCCCACCCAGCCGTCCTGAAGACACTGGACAGTATGAATGTCCCACTAAATACCAAACAAGGTACCACAAATTACCACATAGGTGGTAACCCATTATGTATGGAAGGAGTAACCAAGGACCTAGGGACACAAGTGGACAGTAACCTGTTATGTGACACCCACATTGCCAATGTGGATAGGAAGACTGTCTACATTTGACACCATATCAGGAAAGGATTCACATCTATGTCAACAGAGGTCATTGTGCCCCTATACTGTTCTCTAATCACACCCATAATCTAGTACAGTGCCTCATATGGGATGTACCTTACCTGACACCTGCAGCAGTTAGAAAGACCTCAAAGGTACCTCACCAAGAGGATAAAGGGTCTCAAATATATGTCATATGCTGCCTGGCTGTAGACACCCCAGCTGAATGCAGTCACATACTGCCTACACAGAGGCATTGCATGCCTGTTGTAGAAGGCCATGCCCAACACAGGAGTAATGGACATGCTCCACCCCAGAAAACACAAATCCATCGGAGCTGTGAGAGTGAGAAATGTCAACCTCAACAAATAATGAAATAGGATGTGCTGGTGGGACAGATACATAATCCAGAGGTTCCCCACACCCTGGACCAGAATCCCACTCCATGTTAGGCAGAGCCCCTCACTGACACTCTTCAACAGGAATCTTGCCAAGTGGATGGATGATTGTAGAGTTACACTGGGGGTCTTCACTGTGTCATGTCCAGACAGAGGCACAGCAAAGCAAATCATAAATGGCCATAATATTCACATAGCAAGGGTGGCAAAAGCCACACACACTCTGGCTAGGCTAACAAATGCCCTAGGGTGGATAGCCTAGTATGAACCTATGAACCTATGAAGATACAAATTGTACAGGACACTAAGGATAATCCCAAGGCTTTCACAACTGATGGTAGGAACCATGTTGGGAATTCACAGATATGCTCTGAATCACACAGATATCACAAACACACACACATATTGCCAACATACATCCTGACAGGTGCAGTGCAACCCCCGAATGCAGAATATCTATCCCAGCAGACTGCTGGCCCCCTGACATTGCAGATGCTGAGGTAACAGCCAACATCTACAAAGCAAAACACACAGCAGCAATGGTATGAGATGGTGTCCTGGGCTTAGTGCAACATGGACTCCAAGATGAATGGAATGCCAAACTACACTACTGCTCAATGTCAGCCTTACCACAGAATATGTACCCAAAGAGCAGTGTACAACAACAGTGGTCCTTCTCAACAAAGGTGTTGCCTGAATAGATACTGAAAACTACTACCCCAGAATCCTGAGAAGCTCGGTCTGCACAGCTATGGAAAGGATCAGCATGTATCACAGACATAAAGATATTGCGGACCTACTGACACCAGACCCTACCCAGTGTGGCTTTCTTAAGTGCAGATCCTGCCCCTAAACATGTTTGACTCAATTGAAACAGTCATTAAGGTCATTGATGAGGGCAATGTGGTCCACACAGCGTAGCTGGACCTTGCAAAGGCTTCTATACAATACTCTACGTGTTCATTTTAGATAAGCTCACCAGCTTAAATATAAACCCCTATGTCAGTAGAGGGGTTGAAAACCCGACCAAGGACAGAACAGACATGGTCAGACATGCTGCAGCCATGTCAGACTACAAACCAGATATAACTGGCATCCCACAAGGCTTGGTCCTGGGATCTCCATCGTCTAGTATATATGTCCCATAGGTACAGGCAAACATGGAAGGACTGTGTCCAAACATGTTTGCAGAGGACTACAAACTGCTCACCACATATGATCCACCAGCTGACACAAGCATCCCACAAAAGGGCCACATAGAAACAGACAACTGGTGCCATAGCCATGTCAGCAAGCTAATTGCAGAAAAGT
Organism: Protopterus annectens; assembly: GCF_019279795.1. Classification (NCBI taxonomy): domain Eukaryota; kingdom Metazoa; phylum Chordata; order Ceratodontiformes; family Protopteridae; genus Protopterus; species Protopterus annectens. The sequence continues at coordinate 227,469,266 of NC_056736.1, forward strand.
GTATAGTCAACCCCCGTGGATATACAGTAAGTACCCACCAATTACCACATAGGTGTTAACCCATTATGTAGTTAACATGTAATGAGAGACCTGGGGACACAAGGTGATAGATATCCTGCATTGGACAAACATGTGCTGTAGTGTTTACAGAAACATACCATATACCCACCTAATCATGAAGGTTGTCAGATCTAGATAAGGTGAGGTCATTGTGGCTCTGCAGTCATCCTTCATCAGCGGTACAATTGACTACAATAGCCCCTGTGGGATGTACCTCAGCAGACACCTCCATCAACCGTAAAGTCCCCAACAGTACCTCACCAGGAGTATCAAAGAGCTTGCACAGATGCCATGTGTTGCCTGTGTTGCTGGTATCAATAAACATGCTGTACCTTGTACAATCTGAATAGCAGTGAGCTATGCACATGAGAGACCTGAACCCCAGCACTGACTTACATAGGACAAGCTATACTGCATGATCCATAACACAGAAGCCACCCCCACCCATGAGTGAACCCCCAGTACAGGCTACCCATAGAGTCACTTATCAATCTTCCTCAATAGGAATCTTGATGAGTGGATGGGAGATGGTAGCTTTATCCTGGGTATCACTGTCATGTCACAGGTAGACAGAGGCACAGTATACTAACCATGACATATGTCATGGCAAACTCCACTTACAATGTGTGTTGAAGGAGAAACACACACTCCAACTAGCATTAGACATGGACTAGGGCACATCGCTAGTGTTTGCAAATGTACACCTATGTTGTGGAATACACTACCAATGTTGGACAAGCATGGTTTAAGTAGTTCATATCTGAACAGAATGCAACATGGTCAAATGTACACGACTGCCCCCTAACCAGGCTGTTGTGCCCACTATCGAAATGTAAAGCAGTGATAGCACTAAAGCCCAGGATACTGTCCACCACAGTCAAAGTACTACCAGTACACTATACAGTACTACAGTGTTAGGTCAGTGTGAAAGGATGTTGACAACTGTATGCAAAGTATCCCATGCAAACACTGCAGGCACAGTATAATCCTGTTATGTTCACACAGAAAGCAGTTGTACAGTAACTACACAGCATGACACACAACACACAACCATAAACGGGTGATATTTGTTGAAGTTCACACTCATCCACAAATGTGATGGGCTGCAGAGTCCAACATATGGAATGCTCACACTGGGCATGCTCACACACTTTGATAAATGAGACATATGTCAGACAACATGCCATGGGAAGGCTGAACTGGGCATGCTCACACACCAGTTTAGCAGTTGGACACACATATCTGGTATTTTTATGTGTTATTCCAGGAACCAACCACATTACAGCAGTCTGCCCAGTGCACACAGTTAAATGACTAAAGAGACATACGTGATATAGTGGATCCCTCCCATATGCAAACATCTTCCACAGATGCACAAGTTGTTCATACAAACAGGGAATGCTATGGCAATAAAGATGTGCAAACAGTCTATCAGCAACAAATAATGTGCATTTGACAATTAAACATATGGGTGTAGAGGTCAACACTAGGCTGTTTGTCCTAGGGAATGACAGCTTAGCCAGAGTGTGCGTGGTGTCTGCCTCCCCACAGGATGCACAGTCCCCTTTCTAAACACCGATGATGTCAGCACCCTATAAGTACAGCAGGAGAAAAGAAACTTCCCAGTAATGCGAATAGCGTGATCTGCTAATGTGTCTGTCATAACATAATTAGGTAGGGGTTTGAATCCTGCAAATGCTCTGTGTGTGTGAGTGGGGTTGGTGTGTGTGTAAGTCTGTGGGAGAGAAATGTCCCTTTTGGCAAATGGGAAAACACACTACAGGATGCACATTCCCCTTTTTAAACACCAATGATGTCTGCACTCTATAAGTACAGCAGGAGAAGAGAAACCTCCCAGTAATGCGAATAGCACGCTCCGCTAATGTGTCCATCTCAAGTGTCATAACATAGTTAGGTAGGGGTTTGAATCCTGCAAGTGTGTGTGTTTGTCTGAGAGGGGTAAGTGTGTGTGAGGGAAATGTCCCTTTTCGCAACTAGGAGAACAGACTACAGGATGCACATTCCTCTTTCTAAACACTGATGATGTCAGCACTCTATAAGTAAAGCAGGAGAAGAAAAACCTCCTACTGATGCGAATAGCGCACTCTGCTAATGCGTCTGTCTCAAGTGTCATAACATAATTAGATAGGGGTTTGAATCCTGCGAATGGCGTGTGTGTGTTTGTTTGTCTGAGGGGGGTTAGTGTGTGTGAGGGAAATGTCCCTTTTGGCAGCTAGGAGAACAGACTACAGGATGCACATTCCCCTTTCTAAACACTGATGATGTCAGCACCCTATAAGTACAGCAAGAGAAAAGAAACCTCCCAATAATGCGAATAGCACACTCTGCTACTGTGTCCATCTCGAGTATCATAACATAGTCAGATTGGGGTTTGAATCCTGCAAATGGCAAGTGTGTGTTTTTGGCTGAGGGGGGTTAGTGTGTGTGAGGACAATGTCCCTTTTGGCAACTAGGTGAACTACAGGATGCACATTTCCCTTTCTAAACACTGATGATGTCAGCACCCTATAAGTACAGCAAGAGAAGGAAAGCCTCCCAGTAATTTGAATAGCACGCTCCGCTAATGCGTCTGTCTCAAGTGTCATAACATAGTTAAGTAGGGGTTTGAATCTGGCAAGTTTGTGTGTTTGTCTGATGGGGGTAGTGTGTGTGAGAGAAATGTCCCTTTTGGCAACTAGGAGAACAGACTACAGGATGCACATTTCCCTTTCTAAACACTGATGATGTTAGCGCCCTATAAGTACAGCAAGAGAAGAGACACCTCCTAGTAATGCGAATAGAACACTCTGCTAATGTGTCTGTCTTGAGTGTCATAACGTAGTCAAATAGGGGTTTGAATCCTGCAATTGACAAGTGCGTGTTTTTGGCTGAGGGGGGTTAGTGTGTGTGAGGACAATGTCCCTTTTGGCAACTAGGTGAACAGACTACAGGATGCACATTCCCCTTTCTAAACACTGTTCAGCTGAAGGCCATGGCTCTGGCACAAGTTGTCTGTTTCTATGATGCCCCTTTGGAAGATGCTTGTGTCGGCTGGAGAGTCGATTATGGTGGCTAGTTTGCAGTCATCTGCATATTTGGTCAGCCACAGTCCATCCGTGTTGGCCTGTACCTCCAATAAATATATACCAAACAAGAGAGGTCCCAGGACTGAGCCTTGTGGGACACAACTCGTAACTGGTTTGGAGTCTGGCATGGCTCCAGCAATTCTAACCATGTGGGTTCTGTCCTTGAGCCACTATGCAATCCATCTAGTGACATAGGGGCTTATATTTAAGCTGGTGAGCTTCTCTAGAATGCCCAAGTGAGGTATTGTTGTGAAGGCTTTTGCAAGGTCCAGGTAGGCTGTGTGAACCACCTTCCCCTCGGCAATGGCCTTGGTGACTGTTTCAAAGAAATCAACCAGGTTAAACCTGGTAGTGCTGGTGTGCTCTCAGTAGCCCTGAACCAGGCATCTGTTACTGCACAAATATCAATGTTCTCCATGCCAACGAGTGTTTTGGGTTCATGCATCTGGAGGTTTAGATTTCTGGTGTTGGGTAGCATTACTCTTAGTTTCTTATCCCTTGTGATACCTATGAAGGTGGGTTTGTCATATGAGCCTTGCCTAACATAGGCACTATGGGGGTAGCAAGAGCCTTTGCCAATATCTGAAAGCCCAGAGGTGACAGGTGCAGGCCGTCCCTAGCGAAGCAGGTAGTTCAACAGAAGATGAATATGTGAAGGTGTAGTGCCTGTGATTAGTTAGCAGTAGCATATATGACTGCTCACGTGGACACATGCCAGGTAAGTCATATGCATTGTGTCACAGGCAATGTACATGTGAACAGGACAAACAGTGACATCCTGTCAAGTGGGACATGGGCATACATATAGTAAGCTATGCAGATGGCACTAGGAGTCCACAGAAGCTCTATAACTATGCATTGCAGGTGTGATCAGTATTCCAGGGTAATTGCAAGCAAACATGCATGCAAACAAAGCTACAGTAAACAGGGCTGCATGTAGTCCATGGTACAACAAACAAGCTGTACCAGTTCCAGTAGGTAACACTGCAAATATGCAGGCACTATGCACATGTACATGGAAATACATGGGTCAGATGGCTAGGGTCCAGTCTCAGTGCACACAAGTGTACAGACCATGTACTGTCAGGATGTACAATAACTGGATGGAAACCCATGTGGTCATGTGCTCATACCTGCAGTATTACACATGTCAAATAACAGACACTGAACCTTCACTCAGTGGTTCCATACCTAGTAGGATGTATACTACCTGGCCTGCCACCACAGTATCCCTGACATATATGGGGACTCTCCCTCCTGTGACAGTTAGTTATGTGTGTTGGGGCTGTCTAGCATGGTATGAGATGTGAGCATGCAGTGCTTGGGTGCTCCTGTGTGTCCTGTACCAGTCGTGTAGTACTGCACACATATCAACATCCTCAAACATCTGCATTGCATAGTCCAGTGTGGGCAACATGCCACTTGCAATTTACATGTCCATCATTGTGTATTACTACATTCATTACCTTATCCCCTGCACACATGCACACATGCACAGGTGCACACATGCACAGGTGCACACATGCACACATGCACACATGCACAGGTGCACACATGCACACATGCACACATGCACAGGTGCACACATGCACACATGCACACATGCACAGGTGCACACATGCACACGTGCACACATGCACACATGCACAGGTGCACACATGCACAGGTGCACACATGCACACATGCACACATGCACACATGCACACATGCACAGTACTCAGTATGAGTGATATCAACACACAGACACAGACACACCTACATGCATACAAAGAGCACTACTAAGTGAGCCAAATAGTACTATTACTATCAACACTATTACAGGAATTGTTAAAACACACTCACCAGCATGGATAGGCTGCATTGCTGTTATACCAGAGGGTCCTGCAGATGTGAAGAAACTAATGTCAGTGGGCACAACTGTGCCATTGTTACTAAGTATGATACAGGTCAGTAGTACAACAGTCGCCTTTCACAGGTCAGCTGCTAATATTGAGGATATCACACTTGCACATTAAATACTATGGTGACAGCTACAAACCAAGGACGCACCTCACACATGCATTAACTACCAGTATACACAACAGTCAACTATACATAATGCATATTACCTGCACGTTCACTGTCTTGCTGCTGCATGGCACCAGCCTCCATCATAATGCATGTCTGCTGCTGTTGTTGTTGCTGGCGGACTGGAGCCACTACACTCATGAGTAGTCCCTCCAGTCTGGTGAGTGGGGGATGTGTAGCAACCCCACCACCTGTGGCGACCTGTTGCCTGTGGATATCCGATGCACGCTGACAGACATGTCTGATTAAATCACTGCAGTGATGTTGTACCTGCTCATATGTCCTATTATGCATGCCTATGTCATTTACCCGACGGACAAGGTCTTGCCACAGTGCAGCCCTCTCCTGCTGATTCTGGCTGGTGCGGGAAAAGAGTATTGCATAATCCCTCACCAGGCTGTGGTGTATCTCCTCATCCTCAGCTGTGGAGTAGGTGGGATTCCGCGGGTGGGCCATGTACCTGAGAAAGAAAATAACCTGGTATCAACAATATATGTCAGCAGAATTGGGAACACATACTACACATGCTACTCAACTGTTATGATACAACATATCTCACATATGTAGCATCTGTCTGTCTATTGGTGGATACACATGTAGATGGCCAGGTATCAGTGCTCAGCCAGCAACTGTGCAACAGTACCTGGCACACTCCATACGACATACTACCAAACCCCAGCAGTCAGAACACTGATTCAGGTCAAGAGCACCTCCCCACTCTGGGGGTTTGTATCTAGGTACTGTATGGCCTACATCATCAACTACTGTGAGCTGACCACACACTGATTGCCCTGGATATACAAATCCCACCTCCACCACCAGCACAAACGACTATAGTGCATAACATTACAGATACAAACTTTACACTTTGTAACAGTGACATGGTATCCTTTCAGCCCACTGGGCCAGTGGCAGATACAACCCACAATGCTGACCCCTACACAATTGCTTTCTACAGACATCTCCGAGAATGCATGGATCATGCAGTCCCGTATATGACCAAGACACTCTCCACAAAGGGACAGCATCCTGTCTGGTGGACCCCAGCCATAGACAGATTGTATTACAGAAGATGGTAGCTACTGCAAGACAGAGCATAATTACATAAAGGGAGGGCATGTCTGAGCAGCACTAGTAAGGATCAATTTTCCATCATACAAAATCCATGGGCAACTTTGAGAGGGAAATCAAGAGGGACACTACAGATAACCAGAAGGCCTTCTTCAGTTATGTTAGCAACCTGGTCAGGATCCATCCTCTATGCCCATAGTTAGTACACAACAACAAATATTTCACTGACACCACAGATATCAACAACATTGTGGCAGACATGTTCAGTGCAGGTGTCACCCCGCCCTCTCCCCCAAAATAAGACATAGTTATCCCAGCTGACTGTAACCTCCTTGTCATCACAGATGTCCAGGTGAGAGCCACCCTCAGGACAGCAGAATACACAACATGAATGGGACCTGATGGTATCCCCAGTTGCATGCTACATAAACTCTGACAGGAGCTAAACACACATATAGAAGTGCTATATAACACTACCCTGACTACAGGATATGTACCTGTACACTGGCGCACAGCAGCAGTGGTTCCACTCCATGAAGGAGGCACCTCAACATACCAATACAATACAACACAATACATTACATTACAATACAATACTATACAATATGCTATTGCCCTTGGGACTACAGCAGCGTACTGTTCTGCTACCCTGACCATTGTGACACATGTGGTGTGATGGTACCTGCTGCTGTCACACAGTTACACAGGGTGACTCATATGGCATATTACCTATCTGACTAACATTCAGCAGGCGTATGTGTGACATGTACTCATGTGGAGTCTTGCTTCTTAACACTGTGTGGTTTATTGCAGGGTATTTCTTATCTGTGGGTAGGAACTCTTACCTCCACATGTGCACTCTATTGCAGTGGCACGGACGACACACAGCAGACATTTAGGTTGTGGATGGTGTGAGGTGTTACTATGGTTGTTGGACATCTGTCATGAGTGTGACTTACATATGTAAATCCGGGAGTGGCATCCTCTATGTGGGTAGCATATGTGTACTCTGTGGTGTTGTCAGTCACTGTGCATTGGTAATGTGTTTGAGTGCATTGTCACAGTGTTGTACATGTCACTGTGTCCTTCTCCATATCTGTAGCTGTCATGTGAGGTCCATACCATGGCATCCATTATGTGGTGTGGAGGGGTACACCGACCTACATGTCCATAGCTGACACACCATGTCCACTGACACATACCATGTGCAGCTATTCAAGGGATAGTGTGCCACTGTGAATATCATTGGGGCCACTATTGTACACATTTATGACCCTGTTCACCCCTGACACATGCAGTGGTGGGCAGCCAATCACATATCTGGTGGTTACTGGTGTAGGTGATCTGGAATGTGGTATGGTACTCCGGTTTTGACACTGGTGTTCACTCCATGCCTTTGTCACCAGGCACCTGTTGCAATACATCTGTACACATGTGCCTCACTCAGAATTTATATACATCTCTCTCTCTCTCTCTCTCTATATATATATATATATATATATATATATATATGTATATAGATATATCTATATGTATATATATATATATATATATATATATATATATATATATATCCGTATACATATACACATATATATATATATTGATGTACATATATTGCTATAGATGTGGAGGGGGGGCACAGAGGGGGTATGAGTGACAGAGGGGTTGGGACAGGCTGTGTTGCAGGTCGTCATATACAGTCATACCTGTAGATAGTCAGATCAGTCTATGTATATGTATCTACATATATCTATATCTGTATGTGTGCATTACATAGATATGTTTGTACAATATTCTATCTACATCTGTCTATGTATTCTTACATCTCTCTCTCTATGTATGTATACATATATGCATATCATAGATATATATATATATATATATATATATATATATATATATATATATATATATATATATATATATATATATATACACATACATATGTTGACATACATACGTATCCATATGTTAGACAGGTATATCAACATGTTTGTCTACCATACTGTATACACACACTAACATACTGCTAAACATACATAACTGTGAAACCTGCTTTGTACATGGCACTACAACCTACAATCAACCAACATTGATATGTGCACATAGATGCTCTCACATACAAATGTATGCACAGCCTTCACTGATAGTTGCTGTATGTCCCCTGCCCTTTACACATCTTCATATACATATGGATACAGACCAATGACACATATGGAGGGTTCACAGTATGTAGACCTTTATAGTATTACTTTATATTACCTGTGTTTGTCACAGCTGCTTGTGTTGCCATCTGGTTCTCTGTCCTGCTGCTCCACTTCCCAGTTGTCAGCTTTCAGGTAGCTGTTGCTGAACAATTTGTTTGTGTCTGCTTAATTGCAGTTTTCTCTGTCTCTGTCTATCTCTCTCTCTCTCTCTCTCTCTCTGTCTGTCTCTCACGTCCTTCTCAGGGTGCAATGAAAGTATTGCATGTGTGGACTGGGAGTACAGCATACTTTTGTAGGTATCTGCATATGCCCATGTGATGGCCTCTGCACCAATTGTTAGCCAGCATTTGCTAATTGCATGCAGCCAGTTGTGTACTGATTGCAGTTCTCACTGTGATTTCAGAACAGTGCTATAAAAAGGTATGTGAGATAGGCATAGCCCTTTCAGATTTTAAGGGCAGGGACCATGCTGTTATGCTGTGGACAATGTTCTGTGAGTGTAAAGGTTGGTATCTCTCTCATATTTCCAGGTGTGTTGTAGATTAACATTCCTACATTCATTTCTCCAGTTTCCTGTACTAACTGTGTATGTACACTGACACCTACAACTACTACTACTGTTAATGTGTGTGTCTGTGTGTGTGTGCTTTCCTTTCACTTTTGCTTGCACTTTGTTGCTAAGGCTTCAATAGTTGCCCTTTACAGTCACTACTTGTATGCCTGCTAGGTGTCGTGACTGTAGTGTGCTGCTGTAGCTTTCCTATTTTCCATGTACATTCACACCTTGGAATGCTTGCTATATCTGCTAGGGTGTTACAGCAAGCAGTGTGGTCTGGCCATGATGTGGGCCTTGACATCTATTAGGGTATTTGAGTATGCTGCTGAGCAGGCCCCAGAGACTTTCTGGTTCATCTGTTATGTGCCTCATGGAATGGTACATATCAGTGGGGTACACCCATTAAAATGTCTGGTATGCTGCAGTTGTGACTGTGGGTTAGCATGAGCATATGTATTACTACACTTTTTCTGCCATGCAAGTGATGAATACTTTCAGGACTCCATAGTTACCATTGCATGTGTTACACCTTTCTGCCTACTGTTTGTACATTTCACATGGGGTCTGTGGGGCATCCCTGTAAGTCATTCACTGTTGCTGTGTCTAGGCTCTTAACTATTCAAATATGGTGGTGTCAGACCCGTCATGTGTACAGATATTTGCAGGTTGTCCACATTTCTGCCTCATATTTTGGTCAATATCTCATGCACACCTTTTCTGGCAAGTCACTCTGGGCTCAAGTCAGAATATGGTGACAAGCATTCAAGTTTCAGACTGCATACCCTTCCAAACATCCCACAAAGTGCAGACCCTGTTACTCTCTGAACTGTCTGCGTTTGTTGTAACATTATTTGTAATGTGTCCCTGGTTTTGGGCCTTTGCTCCACATATTTTATTACTTGGTCCAGCTGTGTTCCTGTAAGAGGTTGTGGGGTATGGGCAGTGCTTATCCTGCTGTGAGTATGTGTGTGGCTTGCAAGGTGCTATAGTGACATTATTACCTACTAGCTTCCAACTAGCATGGCTGTTTCTGTTCACACACTACTATTATGGAAATCCACTAGTTTTGATAGTAATTCTAAATGGCATGCTTTGTGTACTACACATCTATATTCCCTTTACATTCATTCCTACTATTACATGATATATTTATTTTAGCACAATGCTCTTGTATAAGAGTCATGGCTTAGTGGTAAGTCATGCAGACTACTGTTTCCAAGGTCCTGGGTTCAGGACTCACAGTGGGATTTTATTTTGCTTTTGAGCTGAGTACAGGACCTGTCAATCAAAGTGACTAAGGCACTTTTAAGCTAACCGGGTTAGCGCTGGTTTGCGCGGAGCTCACGCATGCACACTGGCGGTTAGCTCCGCGCACACCTGCTTACAACCGCTTAAACGTGCTTACTCTTGCACACACCCGCGCTATTTTCTTTGAAAGAAAAGAAAATGGGGAGACAGGAAAGTGGTGAAAAAGGGGTCACAAAGAGGGTAAGACAGTAGGGAAACAAGCTTGGGATGTGCAGGAAGGATGTAGGTAAGGCCCATAGCTGCCCATTTCTTCATCAGCAACAGCTGTGCATATGTATGTAATTTGATGTGACATTTGAAACCTTCCAACCCTGAGAGAGGTGTCAGGACAACAATAATACTTTTTGTATAGCCAATTGTAATTGATAGGTTCCATGTCCAGTAGACATGTGTGCGGAATGGGCAGCTATGTATGGGGCGTAATTTTTTTGTGGGTACAGAGTGCCCTTTTTTTTTTTTTCAGGTGAGAGTGGTATGTCAGGTAAAGGAAGTCGGTACAGCTGGGGAGGTAGGTTGGGTAGGTAAACAGACAAGACAAACAAGACGCATACAGGGGTGGTGTATGACACGTGTGGGGGGGTTACGCAATTGACGGGGACAGAGGTTTGGATATCCAGAGCCCATGAGCCCACAGATGGCAACAGTGGAACTGATATCCCCACCCATAGGCAGTTGCCACTGTTCCTTCACTGCCCAGGACGGGGCTGTGCTGGGGGCTGTGTAGGTGGGGCAACAGGCATGCCCATTAGTTGCGCCACCTGTGTCTTGAGCTGGCGTAGGGGCTCGAGAACAGAGTCCCGAATCTCCCTACGCACCACAGTCCAGACGCTACAGAGGGTGAGTGGTGGTTCTTCTCCGGCCACACTTGCAGAGGGGGGGGTGAGCCCCATCCCCTGCAGCGCTTCCACCCACAGGTGGCACAGGGCCACCGGAGGAGGGTCCGGACTCGGCACTAGTGCCAGGTGCACTCGCCAGCTGAGGTGGGAGAGGTGGGTCCGCTGGAACCCGCCTTCCCTGTCGTACTATGTTTTGCATTATGTCATGACAGTTTGGGTTAGTGACATATAATACCATTCACAATTAGTTGTAACAGCATGCATTAGTATTCCCATTAACCAAACACCCAGATATTCACACCATTGAACAGCGTGCATAACACATGCATAATTTGAACAGAAATACACAGTCCAACAACATGCAGGGTTAATTGATGGCAGCAGGCCATCAGGTGTGGATGTATGAACAGGGCAGATGCATCAACAGACATGCAAATATATATGACCCAACAGGACAAATGTCCAGGGGTGTTAATTGTGATTGCACATACCATTTTCACGTGGAATGGGTTATATGTGGTTATAGGGTGTAGTGAAGAAAGTAATATTAACACCTTCGAATAACAATACATATGCTGTACATTTCTAATAGCTACAGTTATATACACACTACTGTTCTAACTACAGTTTCCTATATGATAACTATTTCAACTTGGTGATAAGACTGTTACTGCAACATCAATATACATTTTATGGTTCTTCATACACATTCATATCTAGCTTTGTTCAGCTACATCATCCTGCTACATTTGCTTTATATAGCTGTAGACAAGTGTGGATGTTTGGTATATCAGACAAACATCCTATCTGCATATTGCAGACTGAGAGCAACATATCCTGATTTTGGGATACACATTCCAGATGCAGCAACACTTTGAACAGATTTTGCTGTTTGGTTTTGAATCTCACATGCATTTCATTCTGTCTTGACTGCAGTATACTTTATTCAGGGTTATTACTACTGTATTGCTGGATTCATGACACTTTCTCACACTCTCTCACTTGCTTTCATTTTACTATTCAGGATGGTACTTCTAGGCTTTATTGACATGTTTTACCAGTAGTTATTACAATCCTTTCCAGCAGTCTCACTTCTGTCATGTTTCAGTATTTCCACAGGGATATATTTCACACATGTGATTTCATCATCTTCTGCAGCTATACTTTTCAGCCTGCTGCAGGTTGTGTACTATTTTCTTACAGGAAGGGCATTTTTATTTCAGAATATATGTTGGACAGTTTCATGTTTAGGTTAAACTTACAGGCTGAAACACACTTTTGTAATCAAGCAATACTTGCATACACTTTCACACTGTTACTTGCAGATTTTATTCCTTACTGACTACACTGCACTCTTTTGCTGACTGTCATACTTTTATATTTCTTTACAGTTACTGGTAGTGGATTACTGACCTGCCTGGTGGCGCAACCGTACCAGCCTATCACCATAGGCTCTGCGGTTCGCAGAACGGACACCTGCAGCTGTAATATAAATGAAGTAATATTGGAATACACATCTCCATAATATCAGCTAGTTTAATTTCTTACATACATAATTAAATGTTACTTACTCAGTAGTGGGGCGTTGGGTGTTTGCCGGGCCTCCTGGATCCAAAGGTTCAGTTGGTCCTGCTTGCGTCTCTTCAGGTCTGCATGGTGGTGACGGACCTGCTCACCAGTCCTTGGAATCCCTGTGGCACTGGTGAGATCATGAGTCAACCGGTCCCACGCCTCAGCCCTGTATGCTCCCCAGAGGACCTGGCCCTGCATGAGTTGGGCCTCATGATTATGGACTAGGAGCCAGACCATATACCTGGACTTCTCAACACCCCACCTCTGTGCTTGAAAGCGACTACCCTCTCCTACTCCTGTCATTCTGCCTGCAGGTCAGTTCTACAATCGTTTATGCTGTGTATTCCCACCTATGGGACTTATATAGTCCGTTTTTCCCACACATATCTGTGATTGGCCATTTTGGAATTGTATCAACTTCAGTAAACCTGCATTGTCATGCTCTAGTTTGTATTCATTCCTATATATTAGCTATTATTGCATTTACAGATACTGCTGTCATGGCTTAGTGGTTCTGTACCTTGACTATGGTGTATAGTATCCTGGGTTGGAACCTGGCCACTGCTTTTTATTTTTCATGACTGTCTAGACATGCTGAGGGGTGTGTCTGTGTAAAGGCAGTTTTGATACAGCTTGCTCAACGTTGCCCGTCGGTTAGCTTGTTTGCGCGGTGCGCAGCTCCGCGCAAACAGGGTACGCTAGTTTAAGCCTCATTTGGCTATCGGCACGCATATTACGCTCAGCTCAGTTAGGGGCACATAGATTTAGCATGTTAAACCACTGCTCAGCTACGGGCACTCATTTTTCACCAGTTAAACCACTGCTCATCTACGGGCAGATGCACTCACCCTGTTAAACTGTAGCTCAGCTATGGGCACATCTGGCATTTTTTATTCTTTTGTTACCTCACATGTCTTCAATATAAATGGGCTATTTCATTACATTTTACATAACTTGTGGTTTTATGTGTACATATTTGTCAGGGACTTGTTTCCTGCTTATTTTGAAAAAAAAAAAATTGGTGTTGTAGGGGCTCGAACCATGAATGCCTGCTCTTCAGCCAACATCTCTACCACTATGCTATTGCTTCCTGGCTTATTTTGCGTATTTAGTTCTTATATGCTTTCCCACTGACTGCTAACTGTAGCTGTGCTACGGGCACGCCAGCATAAGCAGCGCACTCACGGTTAAACATCTTTACAATTTAAAAAATATATATAACATGTTCATTTATATATATTTTATGTTCATAGTCTGTGGGGGCATGTGTTGTGTTGTGTTTATTCATATTTCCGTGGACTTTGTTGTGGGTGTTTACTTTGGGCACTTTTATACTTCTGGGGGCGTGTCCGCTTGCAGGGCTCAGTCTACGGACACGCCCCCTACTGTCTTACACGGACCGTGTTAGACTTAGGTGTGATTCAGCATGCTCTCATGAATATGCAAAGCTTGCTGACATCACTCCGTTTAACTGCAGCCTCCGTGTAAGAGTTATAACTCTTACACGGAGGCTTCGTGAATCCTGGGGATTAATTTTTGATACAGGCATCAGAGAAGGGTGCATTCAGCAATGTAGCCTAAATTGTTACTTTTGGTGATGTCTATTGTTAAAAAATAAGTGATCCTGATGAACTAGTAAAGTTAAAATGTCGTAGTCTATCTTTGAAGGACTGATTTGCTTTTGTATAAAACAAATTCAAATATTTTACTGTAGCCATTTTCATCATAATCTGACAAGTGATTTGCACACTGTCAACAAAGTGGCTGTAACTGTTGAGTATGGATATTGTTGGATTATAATGTCAGCAGCGCAGCAGTTTGAGTGGTCTTTTATGGCTGAAAGGCTCTGAAATGAGTCATTTGTCATTATTGGTTCATAGATTTTGTTTCGCTGCTTACAAGAGAAATCTTTAAAAATACAAAATTAAAGCACATGCTAATAAATGCAGCTGAACTAAATAATAAATATAATTTAATACAATTCAGAAGATGAATCAAAGAGCACATATATTGATGCATGGCCCTTAAACAGCCTGGGGCTAAAAGTACACTTAATCCATCACCGTCCAGATGCATTTTCAATGAATGTGAGTTTCAAGGAAAAGATGCTTACTGTTGTTCATGCTAAGTCTGCTTTCAGCATGATGCTGACTGTTTTGTTTTATGTTTTGTTTAGCAAATGTCCATTAGTGTTTGTGTTATAAAATGTAAAGTAAAAGGTTTAAATTAAACCAAATCTCTGTAATCACTGAAAAAGTAAAGAAGAAAATAGAATGCACACAAATACGTTTGAAGAGTATTTATGGTATATTCTCATCTCCCATGGACTATGCATTTTTTTGTTTTTGAAAGTAATTTTAACAAGTATTATTTTGTGATAATAGGAAGTTTGAGATTCTTAAGTATATTCAGATTTTTTATAGATGTATGAGGTGAAACTTGTACTGAGTTTGTTTGATAATATATTTACAATATCTACTAGAACATAGCAGATAGTAGCATTATAAATAAGTTAGAGCCCTATCAGGTGGTATTTCATAACTTCTTAATGTATGTAAGGAAGGCTCTGTAATTATCCTTAGCTTCCAATGCCAGCCTAAGTTCCTAGGAAGCCTTTGTTTTCTTGATGCTATTTTTCAGTATCTTGGATACTTTTTTGAATGTTGGGTCTTTAATTTTACTATTTATTCTAATGAGCTTTTACCTTTTATTGTAGTGTTTATTGATGCATGTAGAGCACCAGGTTGGTTTGTTTTTATTGTAGTGTTTATTGACGCATGTGGAGCACCAGATTGGTTTGTTTTCATTGTAGTGTTTCTTGATGCATGTGAAGCACCAGGTTCGTTTGTTTTTACTGTAACATTTATTGATGCATGTGGAGCACCAGGTTGGTTTGTTCTTATCTTTCCCATTTTGTTTAGTTGGGGTAAGAACAAGTTTATACAGGTTTCTAGGTGGTAGCAAATGTATTTGTATTACTACTAACTGTGTCTATATTTTGGAGATTGCAGTTATATCTATATATTTATCTGTCTACCTAGAGACAGATAGATAGATAGATAGATAGATAGATAGATAGATAGATAGATAGATAGATAGATACCTAGATAGATAGATAGATAGACAGATGCATAGGTTCACCTTCATGCATGAGTGAAAGTTTGAAATATTACTAATAACTTACAACTTACCAGCATTCTGGATACATTTTCACTCTATCCTCTAAGGAAATGCTCTGCATATGTTCTCTTTAATCAGTGGCGGCTGGTGACTTCAAATCATAGGGGGGCTGCAGGAGACAGCTGGATGGGTGTGGCCAACAAGATGGGGTGTGGCCAACAAGAAGGGGTGTGGCCAACAAGACGGGGTGGCTATGGTGCAATGGGATCAATGCTTCACATACTTATTTTTTATATCTAATTTTGTGTTCAGTCTATGTCTGGGATTTTCTTAGCTGACATTCTGGTCAATAAATGTACAAAACATGCAAGCAACAAACACTGCTCAACAAATACAAAACATAAACAAACTGACTATAGTAACGCTGACTACTTTTTCCCTTTTAATTAAGATTACTATTTCAGTAATGGCTATAGTGCATCTGTCTACTTGTCAACTGCATCTACGCTAATCAAAGCTAAAAAAGTCAGATGCTCAAACAGGGCCCTTAGGCAGGCATCACATTATTAATGAGTAGTAGACTGACCTGTAATTTGAACTGATGCCAAAAAAAAAAAAAATAACGGTCAGAGATCACCGATTCAGCATAAAGTGAGCAAAGAAGGACAACTGATTATTGATTGTGGGGTCTGCAGCTCTTTGGATTGAGGAGACAAGGTGCAAAACCTGTTGATATTACCTGGATTAAACAGTATGCTTGTACCACTTTTTGTATTCTGCTAGTGCTATCATAATATAAACATGAAGTTTTACAATTTGGAAAACCAAATTACTTGGTACACGGGGCGTATGATCCAATATTTTCCTAACATCAGGCAATGCAGTATTAAAGTGAGTCCTCAGTCCTTTACTTAGCCTAAAAGTAAAAAATGCAGGTTTCAGTTTGATCTGGTATGCATTCAGTAAGCATGCTGTGTATAAGACTATAAAGAAAGATACATTTCAGTTACTTATTCCCACCTAAAAAGTGTTGAGAATAAATTTGTCTTGCCAGTTGCTTGACTTTTAAAAGAAAGTGTTAATTATTCAAGATATATATATATATATATATATATATATATATATATATATATTATACAGTGTATAAATAATAAATAAAATCATAAGATAGCTTTTATACATTTATCTAAAACAGTCTGACATAGCAATGAGGTGATACAATAATAATTATAATACTAAAAATATGTATTGCTTAAAATAAAAATTAAATTCGGGGACCCAGAGAAACCAAAAACCTTTAGGAACTATTCCAAAGCTAACCTCTCTCTCTTTGCTGAGTGACACCTTGGCTAAACTCCAACCACCCCCAAACCTAGTACACACCATAGCCTATGCTGTGCTATTTACAAAATTCCTGTGCAGCCATATTGATAGCTGTATAGAGTAAGCTGTAGCTGTGCCCCCTTGGATTAAGAATAAGACAAGCTCAAAAGACAAGCCACCCCAGTAGAATCACAATATCAGTCCATTATACAACAACAAAAAATCTTGGCCAAGCTTAGGAAGAACAAAGCAGGCAGCTAAGAGGATTAATTAATACTTCAAAGGCTAAATTTGAAGGAAAAATTTGCTTATCAAGCAAAGGAGAATCACAAAGCTTTCTACAGCTGTGTCCATACCCGCAAGGAAAATACACAACAAGGCACAAAGTAAATATTCATGAAGGGGAGTGAGGTTTTAGGAAAGGCAGGAATTCAACAATTTATGTAATGCTGTAGTGGATGAAATTTGTTAAGAAAACATATGCGTACTGCACAATAAAAATAATGGAAATTTATTACAGTTTGTTTTGTTTTCTATAATGTATAAGAAATTATGTTGTTGAAAAGTAATGATTTAACAAAGATGTTTTTAGAAATTATAATATAAAGATCAATGACAATTATGTTTTGAGTTATGCTGAAATAACAAAGCAGTATAAACCTGAATACAATATTGTGAGATACAGACATAAATATTTGATTTCACAGATAAAATCTGGCAGATTCAGTTTAACAGCTTCATGCTAGCAATAATATTAAGCAAACAAGACAAAACTAGGAGGTAGAAGAAAAGAACAAGGTGAAAAGGCGATGAGTTGATTGATAAAGGAAAAGAGTCTAAAGGAGAAATATAGTGGAGAGAGGTAGATCAGACTGGTTTGGTCAATGAAGAAATATAATATGGTAAAAGTTAAGGAATGCAAATTACTGTAGAACTTTTTACAGAATTTGTTATCATTTATAGTAACTAGAGTGCATTGTTTCTTCATGCAAGATCTGTATAAGGAAGCGGTGCAGTCTGAGTGTCTGTAACAGTCATGGGGGGATTTATGCAGATGTTTGAGAGAGAGGCAGTATCTGCAGTTGATAAGTGCATACATGAGGCATGAGAGAAGAAACAGAAGAAGAAGAATGTTTAAAGGTATCTTCTTTGAGATATTCCATTCCAACCCAGTAATAAGCACTGTTGACCTTTCTGAGCTTATCCGAAGCCTTTTCCTTGCATGTTGCTACTCTCTCTGGCAGGACTAACTCCACTCTACTCTCACTCCCAAGCCTTTCTCCTTTCTCCACTCTAATCCCCTCTTTCCTGTGTGTTCTTGCTGCTGGTACAGGTAACACTTTTGTGTATGCTCCCTCCAACTCCTGCTGGCACCTGCCACTGTAAGCCTCTGTAGGTAGAAATATATTCTTACTACAGTTTGTGTATGACCTACCTCTTCTCACATATGCCTCCAAGAAGAACTTCTCTGAATTGTTAATTATTTCTAAGAAAATCTGCCAGTTCATTTTCATTACTCCTTGTAATAAGCTTAATTATTTAACTATTAAGTATGCAAACTGGCTTAATGAAAAACAACACAGACAACTCCTTCTGCTAGCCCTCATTCATAAAACAGTTTGCAATGATTCCTTATCAATACTCATATCTTAGCTGCTGTAAAATCCCGGCAACAGCAGTAGTCCTCCTATGCTGAAAATTCAATAGTTCTACAAAGACATCAAAATAAATCTGTGTCCACTAACCATTCATTCTCCATCTTAGGCCCCAGATAACATTAGAGGCTGTCATTCATTCAACAATTTCAGAGAAATAAAATTCTTCATGCTTTAAGCATTCTGCCATTATATAAGAATTCACAAAAGTCAAACGTACAATGATACTCTAAATTTACACTACTCAGTCGCAGACCTCACAACAGAATGATTAGAAATCTTCTATAAAATCATTTACAAACATTCACCAATGGTACAGCTCTACTTCTCCTCTTTGGCAAATAATATCTAATATATACAATGCATTGGATTAATAAGTAATGAAATAAATAGTAAATAACTCACCTGTTGATTCCAGAACAGCCTGATGAAAGAAGCAGGGAAGCACTGAAGCAGCAATAATAAATCCACCAGGTCCACCACAGTTGTTGTTGTCTCGCGCTCTTCTTCTCTCTTGTTGTGCCAAAAAATTAAAAAATAATGTTTTTTTTGTACTGTTTAAGCAGCAGGGAAAAAAAAGGTCACTACTAGGTCCAACGCCGAAAACCGACTGACTGATTCTCGCTCTTTTCCCAGGACATAAAGCCCGGGAAGAGAGCGACAACCAATCAGCAGCATTTGCCCAGCAAGCACGTAATGACGTGCCTGCGGACGTTGCAGTCCAAGTCCCTTCCATGTCTATGCGGTTTGTGTCTCAACCGCATAGACTTCTGGGGAGTTCTGGGCATCACAATGATGCCTTAGAAGCTCCTCCGGGCTGCAATGAAAACATTGCAGCAAGACTTTAAAAAAAAAAAAAACGCTGTTGCGCTAGAAGCGCGCAATGCGCATGCGTAATTTCGAGTCGCGGACTCGAAATTTAAAGTTTAAAAGAACAGATTTCATTTTTTTTTTTTTACATAAAAAAAAATAAACTAAGCACTCAGCTGTGTAGCTGAGGGGGCTGCAGTCCGACAGCCCGATGCCACGAGCCGCCCCTGTCTTTAATCTATTGTATTTCCACTTTTAATATACATTTTGCCATTTCTTTGCATTTGTGATGACATTTGCAAAATACGAGGCAAACATCACTACAGAAAATGGGGATATCTTAACCATTTCAGATGATTTAGATCAGCTTGTGAACTCCACAGTCAAATAAGATTTTTCTAGCAATAAGCTGTTTTGAACTTCAGTGCTAGCCACTTGTGCACAATTGCACTACAGTTTGCATATGCATGGATGAGTGTTATCATGAATGAGCACAGGTTTAATGACTTTTGCAATAGCACACAACTGCATAGCTATCTAAGCTGTCTGTTGTCATGTTGCACACATGATTTCCACCTTCTTTGTTTCAAATTTAGAAAAAATGCCACCATGTTGCTTCTTGTCTTTTTGCAAGTACAATGGCTTTGATAAAACAGTAGGGCAAAGTGCCCAGATGTTATCCAAGAAAAGCAAAATCTTCTAATATTTATACCTTAGTAGGTAGAAAGACTACTGGGCCATTCAGGAAAGCTGATATTTGGACTGACATGGCCGATTAACTGAGATAGCTAACTGGCATCCCCAGGACATAGAATCAATGCAGGCAACAGTACAATGACCCAAAAAGAAGATAGCCAGAAACTCTTGCCTAGTGAGAGGCAGAATACAAGAGGGTATGCATAGAATCATTCAGAAAATATCTTTACATTTGCTTTCTTGATTGGACTTTTATATTTGTAATATGGCTGTCCTTCTCTCTTGTTGTACTTCTCATCTCAATCATACTGACTAGACCCTCTATCTGATTGCTATCGTTGATTGCTGGGGTAACTTATATAAATTGTATTGCAATCATATTTGAATTATTATTCACTTTTGTATTTATTTTTTCACCTGGCTATTACTGTACTACATACTGTTCTCAGAGGTACTCCTCTGCAATTTTATGTACATAGCCAGAAACATATCCTCCATAAAATACTCACCTGTCTCAACACTTCTGTACAATGACAGACATCTGTAGGGCATCCACACATACTGGCACATGTAAATGTCATTGCTGTCCAGTAAGATTAATGTCATTTATATGTTAGGTGGCTGTTGTAGAGGTATCAGTTGTCTGTGGGCATATTGTGACCCATACCTTACATCTGTTGACATTCCTATGGATGTGACAAGACAATTGCTTATCCTGCCAGCTTGCTGTTATTTTTCTTGCATATTATCAATGTATTTGCTGTACTAATATTGTCCTTTTTTACCAGCACTGGATGATATTGAAACCAGCAGGCACATACACCACAGGAAGTTGATTCAACTATCCCCCCAACCTGGTATGTGTCACTCTTTGCATTTCCCAAACTTCAATTAAAATTTCATATTTTCATTGCATGCAATGTACTCAATGTTTCTATCTTTCCCATTATATCTCCCTTTCAAGTATAGAACAGCCAGGGATACCTCTGCTGCAATCCACTGCTACTGCAGTTTGTGATTCAGTACAAGCGGCGTACCCAAAGACTGCTTGTCAGGGAAAGGTAGGGCTTCCTTTCCAGTAGGTAGCCAAGAAAATGTACTACTGCCTGACCAGCCCCACCTGCAGGTAGTTTTGAGGCTGCATTACAGAAGGAACTGGAAAGGTAATGGGGACCATATCAGCATTTCCAGCAATGAGTTCAAGACTTGCTGAGCCAAGAAATTCCAATCACTGAGTGCATGTCCTCATAACCACAGAAAGTAGTTGGGTTACTAATTTCTAGGCCAGTTTGGGCATGCAATTGTCACTATGTTCCCATTCTATCCACATTATCTGTCTACCCATCATGTTTTGTCACAACCACCCTGGTGTCTTGTCCCACACAATTCCCCATCACCAGCTGTCCATTCTCTGTCTTTCTTTCTTATCCTTCCTTTGAGTTCTCTCTATTGTGTGATCCCACCTTATCTCCATTTTGCTATGTGATTTTTGTTTAACCCTTATATCTTCTGTAATTTTCATCCCTAACCTTGCTTCCATATACCTTTCCCCTTATATCCACTCATATAGTGTAGAAAAACGGGGTCTATCCCCACTACAAAGGTGATACGCCATTCCATTCTACTTCCAGATCATTCCTCTGTTTTGTCTTTCTATAATTTTCATGTCTTTACTTTCTCCTTTTTTCCTACTTTCCACTGCTGGCCACCCATATAGAACAAATAAACTGGTGTTCATCAATAGACACCTTCATGCCAGGGCTGCTGGTACAGTGAATTTGTCTACATATCAGTGCCACTATTCCAAAGTTCATGCAACATCACAGAGACAAATCTCATGATTATCTGTTCAAAACCACACATCATCGCTTACTTGTAAACTTCCAGAATTAAAGTTAACTTTCACATGCACATGTCTAGTGCATCTGTGCAGAAAGTTTCCTGCATACCTTCTTTACATGGCACAGTGTCAGCGCTGTGAATTCAGCTGAGAAGAACATCATATGTTTCACACAAGAGAAAAACAAAGATACTTTGTTCAAACATATCTCATTTACATATCTATGTAGCACCACAATTCTCTGATCTCCTTGTACACTTCTGGAATTTATTATTTTGAATACTCTCCTTTATTTCTGTTTAGAACATGAAGTCATTCACTACAGTTGATGACTCTGGACTTTATTTGCTGTACTTCGTAGAAGCTAATTATTGCTGTTAAAAAAAGAAGAGACTAGAAAGTTTATTTAACTTACTAATATAATACATACATTTTCGTCTGGAGTGCCTTCTGTGTGGAGTCTGTATGTCCTCCCCGTGATCGAGTGGCATTTGAAAGACATGTGTGAATGGGTGTGCCTTCGTTGAAGGTTAAGCATTGGGCTGGCACCTCAGCACCATAAAAATCGACTGCCAATCATTAGCGGAAGGGAGTTCCGCTGTGGCGACCCCTAACTGGGAAAAGCCAAAAGAAAAATAACAACAACTAATATAATACATAAAAGGAAATAACTTGGATATTCAACTATTATTTTCAGCTTCACATATATCAGTTCTACATTAAATGTGCCAACATTGCCATTCCAGTGGCATAGAGGGATAAAGACCTGACTATGACTCAAGTGACCTGGGTTAGATTAGTGGCTTGGAAGAATGACAGAGGCTGGGGACAGTGTTCGGAGGAGGAGTGGTCCAAAAGAAGGCATGGACAAACCTGGTTGAGCTGCCTTGGATGCAAAGCAATATCCTGCAACATTTTCATTGCATGTCCCCCTTCAGATAACCACATTGCGCTGAGGGAAGAGGGAGTGGATATGTCATACAAGAAACAAAAATACAACAGAAGTGGAAATAGATGAGCCCTTGGGACAACCGTAGTATCCACAGCCAACCCTCACATACCAGGAGAAGTCAGAGGGGTAAGCAGATAGGATGGTCAACCAAACATGTATGTGGGACAATAGGGTGATGGGCCAAGGAAAGGGGACAAAAAATGAGTTGAAATAAGTATATGACTGCCAGGAATGTTCTGCTATCATTCTTAGTAGCAAAATATAATTTTGCTTATACTGCTTTAAGTATCATAAGGTAGTTCTTTTCAATCAACATATCAGTTATCTTTTTGATTTTGCTGCTAAACAGGTTCTGACTAAGCCATCACAGAAGTAGCATGCACTGTCAGTATGATTATTACAAAAGCAATAAAGGCAACATTGAATACTGAGGAGAGAGAATAGCAGAATTTGGAAAATATGGTGTACACAGGTTAATTTTTTTTTTTCAATTCCTTTTTATTAGGGTTATATCAAAACCAAATGAAGACAGCAAAACGATATAACAGAGATTAAAACAATAACATACAATATACAGACCTACAAACATAAAACCTATATACATTAATAGCCTATATACAGTTCTCATCTATATCAAGCTATGCAGCATAAGAAATATGAGTTACAATCATGTCAGAATGAGTTCAAATATCATTTTCCAAGTGTCCTTCTGGGTCATTTTTTTTCCTCATGGAATACCATAAATATTTATGAGCCAGAAGTTGTTTACTAGCTGTTTGCTTGAATCCATCCCATGTTATTTTGAACCTGTCTTCCCAATTTAATATGATGTAGTATTTTATTAGCATAAATGTTGTAACTAGAATGTGCGTGTGATTATTCTTCATTCCTATAGGAGGTACGTGTAATAGGGCAAATTTCCAGGATAAGGTTGATTTTTCATAGCCCATTTTCTCTAATTTGACTCTTAAGGCACATCAAAGTTTGTATGTACATTTACAACTCCAAAATATATGAATAATATCAGCTTCTTTGGAGGGGCAGAATTGGCAAAAAGGTGGGAGTTCTTTGTACATTTTATTTAATATTGTGGGCGTAAAATATGCGCTGTTTAGGATCATAAGTTGAGTATATCTGAGCTTCTGAAGGAGAATGTCTTTGGAAAATTTCTGAATTGCCTGTGCAATTATATTGGAGGTAATTGTAGGGTCTTGTTTTGTCCAGTAATTGGAGTGGATAGCTTCTTTCATGTGTCTAAGTGAGATAATGAATTTATAGGTATTTGAGATCATTTTTTTTTTCCGTGTCATCATATCCCAAAGTGTTCTACATGCATCTATATGTTGATCTGGGATGTCATCATCCTTCCAAAATCTGTAACATACTTCTTTCAGTTGTCTTATCATAATTGTATATTTAAATGGGAGATTAAGTTTGTTTCTAATATTAGTTATAGATTCCTGCCTAAGTAGATACATGTCTAAAACTGTCTTTTCTTTCAGTAGTGGGTATGAATTCAGGTCAATCATCTTTTCATTTAGTTGAATATTGGGGTTAAGGTGTAATGGTTGGAAATATAAAAAGCAGTTAATAGATTTAGTGATTGGAAGAGATTTTGTGTTATTTTAATTTGTTCCCATATGTCGTTTTGTATTTTGTATCTTCTTCTGGATATTCCTTTTAGAAATGGGAGGGCCTTGGGATTAAATTGTAATGTTTTAACATAGTTATGATATAATTTCAACCAGGTTGGGCACCACATATTGATTTGTTCCCTGTAATTTGCAATATTAATTAGTCTACTACCTTTGGTAATTTCGTAATACAGTTTAAAGTCAGGCAAGCCCACTCCACCTTTGTCCTTTGGATATATAAGTTTTTGATAACTTATTCTGCTGGCTCTTGGATGCCAGATGAATTTTGAGATGGTTGATTGGATGTTATTGAAGACTTTATTGTGGATCAGTGAATTGGTTGCGTTAAATATAAAAAGTATCCTGGGGAGGATATTCATTTTAATGATGGCTACTCTAGAGAGAAGGGGGAGTTTCAATTGTGTCCATCTTACCAAGTCTTTTTGTATGGTGTTCCATGTTTTAATTACATTATCCTGATAGTAATTATGTGCATCGGTATAGAATGCTATTCCTAGGTATTGTATGTGGTCACTGACTTTAATATTAGGTATAGTACCTGCAGTTGGGAATTGAGCGTAGTTTTTAATCGGGAATATTGTTGTCTTATCCAAGTTTACTTTATAGTTCGCGAACTTTGAAAATATCTCTATTGAATTATTGATTTTGTAAAGATCCGTGTTGGGAAGAGAATAATATATATTTAAGTCATCTGTGTACGCTGATAGAGAAATTTCAGTGTTATAAAGGAGGGGTATATTATGAAATGTTCTTTGTTTTATTAGTAAGAATAAGGGCTCAATATATAGGTTGAATAGGAAAGGTGATGGGGGCAGCCTTGTCTAATCCCATTGTTAATATTTATTTTTTTGGAGCTAAGTTTATTAATTTGTAGAGTGGTATATGCTCTGTTGTGTAAAGTGTTTATATAGTGAATAAACTGTGTAGGAAAGTTAAATGTTTGCAGAATCAGGATCAGAAATGACTTATTGATTCTATCAAATGCTTTAGGAGCGTCTATAGCTAAGGTGTAGATAGGTGTTTGTTTCTTTAGGGATAAAGATATCATTGCTTCAAGAGTTAGAGTTTGATCAACTGTTTGTCTCTGATTGATAAACCCGGATTGTTCTGGGGAAATAATTTTTGTAATTATAGTCTTAGTTCTATTAGCCAAAATTGCTGCCATAATTCTCATATCCAAATTAATAATAGAAATGGGCCTGTAATTATTAGGGTTGGTCATGTCCTTGTTTGGTTTAGGTATTAATATGGTTCTGGATGCATTTAGGTGTGGGTCAGAGATACCCTCTTGTATTATGTGATTATATAGGTGATGTAGTATGATCGACATCTTAGAACTAAAGCATTTGTAGAACTCAGCTGAGAAACTATCAGGACCCGGCGCCTTATTATTTTTGAGGTTATTAATTATAGTTTTGATGTCCACTTGTGTAAGTTCAGCTGATAGAGAAGTTTGTTGTTGTACCTCTAGCCTGGGGAAGTTTAGTTCATTAATAAATAAAAGTAGTTCCTGTTCATTGAATGTTTTGGGGGTAGGGTTGTACACTTCTTCATATAGTTTCTCAAAGACCTTAGCTATATCTTGTGAGTTAGAGTAACTGTTTTGCTGAAAAATAAGTTCCGAGATATGTGGATTAGGTTTATGTTGATTCAACAGTCTAGCCAAGAATCTAGAGGGGAGTTGGGCCCACTGTGAGTAATTGGCTAGGTTTTTTATTTCTTGAAATGATAGGTTTTCTGCTTGTAGTGCTAGTAACTTAGCTTGAAGTTGATTAATGGAGTTCTCTACCTCCACGGAATAAGACTGCTGCAGCCTAAGCTCGAGTTTAGATATTTCACAAGTTGCTCTCTTAATGTCTATGTAAAAAAAAAAAAAAAAAAAGCCTCTGTTTTTTAAGCTGAATAAACAGAGACTAATATGCAACCAGACATAAGATCCACCTATATTATGCATTTCCACTGTTTGTTAAATGTATTAAGCCCTTAGATTTCTTCAGCATCCTATTCTATTTTACAGTCACCATGTAGTTTTTAAAGTACCTTTATATAGTGAGATATCCAGTATTTTGTCCATATTAGTGTGTGCCTGCTTCCTCCACGAGTTGCTTGAGTTGTTTTTACTCTTCACTTTCATTTTTATTCTCCTTCAGTACAGGACTGTGTAGAGTTGGGCTCTGTAGCTTTAAGGAAGCATTGCACCTTGGGAATTCAGCCTTCACACAAGGTTAGTGTTGACAACCTAGCCTGATGGGAGCTGGATCTTCTATTTTAGACCGACGACTATGTGAAGATCATACCCAGGAACCAGCACTTGATTTCGGATGCAAAAAGCAGTCGGAAATCATCAGAGGAAAAAGAAGCTTAGCAGAAGCGCGTTATACAAAGCAGGTAATCTAGATTATGTGGAAGGATCTTCTTTTCTTTTTGCTTGTGGCAGTGAGAGCATAACTAGCATTTATTGGGTTTTAAAACGCGTTTTTTCCTGGGTTTGTTTTAAATACTTTAAGAAATGTCGTAGCTGCTTCTTCCTTGTTGTTGCATGAGTATCTGTGGTCTTGCATTGTGAAGGTAAGTGTGTTGAGGAACTTCATTTGGAATCTGATTTGTTTTGTTATGAGGAAAGAACAGTAAGGGGCAAGTTTTTGTCTCTCTAGTTTAATTTGATATGGTGGATCTTGAGCAATGGTAATGCTCATGCCATTCCAAACCACAGATTTTTTTTGTTTTGGCAGTAAGTAATATTTTGTTAACATGAAGAAAGCTAAGGATCTTGGCATATACAATTCTTGGTCTAGTTACAACGGGTGATGGTCTAAGAGCCCTATGTGCTCTCTCAATAGTGATTTGGTTAGCTTCTAAGTCATTTCCTAGGAATAGGGCAAAGATTTCTGACAGTGTGTTCAGCAGCTTTTTTTGATCTACATTTTCAGGGATGCCCCTTATAATTAAGTTGTTCCGTTTAGATCTGGCTTCGAGTCCAGGATTTTTGCTTTTATTTCCTGAATATCATTTTTGTTGGTATTTTACTCCTTTTGAATGCTTTCTATTTGAATGTTGTGATCCATTATTTTAGATTCTATTTTGTCCAGTCTTGTAAGTATTTTATCTGTAGATGAGCCAATTGCATTAATTTGAGTTGACAGGTTTTGTATAGCTTCCTGAATGGGTTGCAAAGCTACTTTCAAGTCTTCTAGGTTGGAGTTTTCTGACTTGTTTTTATTTGAGTTTGCATTTTTACTTGATTCCACAGCTTTGCTAGTTTTGGCTCTTTTAGATGTTGTATCCTTTTTAGGTGAGTTTATTGTAGTAAATTTTGATTTAGTAGCCTGGCTTTCCATAGATTCCTGATCATTAGGCATTTTGTTTGATCAGGCTTACTGTATTTGGTAGAAGTTCTTCTGTGTTGTAATTTAGGATTACCTCGGCCTAGCAGTATTCAGCACAAAGTTCACATGTGGCAGAGACCCTTACAGCTATCTGCAGAAATCCTGTCTTTTTACCGAGGATCCAGATTTATTTCTTATTCCAGTTCGTACTGTAAGTTGCTCCTATGCCTGTACCATGTATTTGGTGATATAGAGAATTTTATCTCCCTTATATTTTATGTAAAATGTTCGGGTAAGGTGCTCTACTGGGTTTCAGCACTCTCTATAGGATGGCAGCCATCTTGCTCTCCTTGTACATAGGTTAATGAGGAGACAAAAAAAACAAACAAAAAAAAAGAAAATGTCTGCTACTGTCATATTGACTAATGGTGGAACAGGCCCAAACAGGAACACATACAATAAACTGAACTGTCTAAAGAAAGAACATAATACCCTTTATAGTTTCACAAAGGACCATAAAAAATAGTGAGGAGGTCATAAGATACCTAACAAAAGGGATAGAATTTTAGAAGATAATGAATTTGAACAGACAGGACTGTGAGCAGACATTTCTGTTTGGCATTCACAAAAAATAAAGGTCGAGGAGGTGAGAACCAAATAGAACCACATCTTGCTGCAAGGATTGCTATGCATTAGCTTCAAAAACATAGCATCAGAATGAACTCCTTTCACTCATTTTGAACAAAGCATTGCAGATAACAGGAATCCCCATGACATTTCCAGCCAGTTGTTTGCAGAATTATATACATTTTAGACTTGCGTGATTGCCATGTCATAAAAGGACGGCATACTTGAGAAAGGAAAATGAAGATGTGTTCAAGAAATGTCAGAGCAAAAGAGAGGTCATGGTGGATCAACTTGTTTGATATCTGTGGTTTGACAACTGATCTGATAAGATATAGAAAAATAAGTAATCATCAAATGCCTGTGTAACAAAGACTGCTAGAAGCATTCATAAATAGGCAAAATATTGAATCAACCCCATATGTACCATTGCCCAGCTTCTCCAGTGATTAGTCAAGCCAGAGTAATTTCAGTCATAGTCAGGGTATCCTACTTTGACACACAGTCGGCTTAATGGACTATAAACATAATTCATTAAATTAAAGTCTCTGAGTTTATTATATTTAAAATAAATATATGTATGTGAAATACCATGGTACTCTAAACTGACAAATAGGTAACAACGACAACATAATATTTCCCTCAATAGAATGATGAAATGGTATACTTACTATTACACTCAAATGTCATACCTTTGTGTATATGACAGTACTTTGTCTCTGTACTTTATGAACAATGAGTGATTGAAAATATATTTATTATTTTACATACTGTGTAGTTTTAGAAAACAGTTGTCTTTTTAAACTTTGCATATTGTATTTTAGTTTCTTTATGTAAATTGTAGCTATCTAATTTCATGTCTGTGCAAACAATATTTTTCTGTGTAGTGGCTGAAATGTGTCTACTACCCTTTCTAATATATTTATTCAGTAAGAATAAATAAATAGGCTAAATAGAAATCAAATCTTGTCAGATATGGAGAAAAGTAAAACGGTGTCTAGCAATTATCTGCAGTTTATTGACTGAGAGTAGTTGGTAGAGCTGGCCAGTCACTTTCCTTGTCTTTTGCAAACAGACTTTAAGCTCCTCTGTTTAAAGACTACTCAGACAAGTTTTATTTTCAACAGGTAGGTAGCATTGTCGCCTCACAGTAAGACATTGTCCTGTTCGATTCTCAGCTAGAGCTTCTTCTGGGTGGAGACATGCGTGGATGGGCGTACCTTCGTTGAAGGTTGTGCATCAGGGCTGGCAACTCGGCACGTAAAAATTCACTGCCAATCATTAGTGGACCGGAGTTCCACTGTGGCGACCCCTAACCGGGAAAAGCCGAAAGACTCAACAACAAGAGCAATGATATGACTCAGCTGCACGGTGATGCATTGTTTGTACCCAGGATTCATAACCATGCACTGTTTCATGTGGGCATTGTTATGTGCATGGTGTGGATTCAGAGGAACATATACCATGATGGTAGCATGTTGAAAATAGTGAGATATCCTGCACATGCTAATCTAATGAGTCTGTACTGATATGTAAAGGGGGAACTCCATGTAAACCAGCCACAAGAGTTGTACAAATGAAGAAAAATGGAATGGCACACTAATTCTGAAACATATAAAATGGACAGACTTAACAGCAATGCACATTCATTTTGAATAACAGGAATCAAGATGATCAATTCTAGAACTGGTATCAGCAATACCACTGCATCACATGTTGGGAAACACAGTCAAAGTAATTTCCTTAGTGGTAGGAGTCACATCCATTGATGCAACAGGATGTTCAAACACAGCCTTACATACCATGAGCTCACATGCAGACTGTGTCCTATTTCTGAGTGGCTATGGAGACTGAAATGCATCTAGTTTAATTATGTCACCCACAAATGGAATCTAGGGGGATGTGTAGTATACTTATACCTGCAGATACAAAGGTATATGTAGCCCTAACAATCTTAATGATAGTCTGCTAAAATCAGCAGTGTTTCCAGTGTCTGGTAGTCTAACATTATTTATATCTTACTTAAATATTATATTCCAGCTAATAGCTCTGGCTGACATGTCTCACAGGACAGTGATTAATTAATAGTATATTAGAAGCATATAATAACAAAGGTTAATGAATATTTACTTTCATTTGAAGTGATTGCTTTCACTTCTGAAGAAATTTTAACCTGATGTGTACTGTCTTTATCTCTACTATATTTCTATGATCTCTGTTCATTAATGTTAAAGCAGCCTTTGTCATTATTTTACTAGTAGCAGGGCTTCACTTTCTATTTATTCACCTTTTAGCTATATTCTGAAGATAAATTACAGTTTATATAAAATTATGTTTTTTACATGTCAGTTACTGTACAACCAAGTGTAGAGTTATGTTGGATTTCCTTATTTACTTACCATAAGCAACTTTTTAACATTATACTGTTACCACTAGCTCTTGTATTCCAATCATACTGGAATCATTCTACTGGAAACTAATACAAATGAGAAACATCTTTCATAAAAACTTTATCTGTCATAATTATCTTGTACCGCTTAACTTTAATGCTATAGTGTCACACCTTACTTGCTATTGCTGTAACATGTACATATTACCCTTCATTTCATGTGATTGTCACATTTTCCACACATCTCACCTATATCAGTGGTTCTTGAAAGGGAGATTTCCACATGATCACTCGGTGTTTTGGTAACATATATTCAAGTTATACAGGGCTGGGGAATTCAAAGATGGCTGCCATTCTGTAAACACTGCTGACCTGCAGCTCTTCAATTAACCTGAGAAAAATCTGTAACCTGAGTCGATACCAAGAGGTTTGAACCTCAAATTAATGACAAAAAAGATGCATCTACACTTAATTAATCTATAATCAGGGAAAAAAGTGGAAAAAAAAAAAGTATTTATCCATCAGGATTTCAAGTGATTAGCTAGCTCTGAAGAGGGAAATAAACAAAGGACTGTGTGCTTTCTTCACTTTACCTTTCTGCTTGGGGAAAGAAAAATGTCACAAGAAGGAAAAAGCATGGAAACAACTACTACTAAAACAAAGCTTTCTGAATTACAGTCACCAGTAAAGGATGTGAGTGCGAAAAAACAAAGAATTACTAGACAACAGGAACAGCAGAAGCCAGAGACTAGATCTAAAACTGATCAGCCACTGAACATGGAAGATATCAAACATGCTTTGTTACCTATAAAAGAAGCTTTAAAGGACTTGACTTCTCAAATACAAACTTTTGGAGTTTTATGTAATCAGTTGCTTCAGAGAATGGACAAAACAGAGGCTAGAATTTCTGAAACGGAGGACAAAATAGACTTGCTGGAGAAGAAAACAAAGGTATATGATGTGGATATACAAGCCATGCAAAGCAAACTTACTGATTTAGAAGAGAGGTCTAGTAGAAACAACATTATTATTAGAGGGATCCCTGAAAACATTCAGTATGCCGAGCTAATACCAACTATAACACAAATACTTGAAATTCTGTTAAATGATGCTGATGGGGTGAAACAAATTGTTATCGAAAGGGCACACAGAGCGCTGAGAGAGGTACAAGCTTCTAATATGCCTAGACCTGTATATGCTAAGATATTGAACTTTTAAGATGTTAGCAAAATACTTTTTACTGCAAAAAAGAATGCTGGCTATGTTATGTGGAAAAATAATAAAATATCTCTGGCTCAGGATTTACCATTGCAAGTAAGGCAAGCTAGGCAGTCTTTATCTGCATACTGTAAATTTCTGATTGACAAACAAATTAAATTCCAGATGAAATACCCTGATGTGCTTACATTTATGGTGGATGGGATTAAATACTCTGTTTCTACTAAAAACGAGGCAAAGAGAGTGTTTCTGAAGGTTTTTAAAGGTTTACCTTCATCAGAGGGCTGAAAGAAACTTCCGTTGGGACTGGCATGCTCCTGAGGTCAGATCCAGTATGTACTATACTTCGAGGCTTGGGTAATCCTTTGTTCCCTGCTTAAGTCATTTAGGCCTCTGTAAAAGCAATAAAACTGTTTGTTTGCGATAATCTGAGGGTCTGCTGGCTGTTTTCCGAACTTTTATGACCTCTACGAACTATTTTCATCGAGTGGTAAGCAGGAAATGCCTTGAATGCAGCTGAGAGTGTGGATTTTGGTCCGGTTGTTAAAGCGGTCCCCCGTCGCGAGTATTATTGATGGTTTCCTGGCTTGAGAAGCTGAAGAGAACTGACATAATGTGTTAATGTTTTTTTACAAGTGAATAACATTAGAATATGTACTTGAAGCACATAATAACATATGTTTTTCCTGTTTTTTTTCTTATTCTTAAAGTTTTGAATCAAATCGTATTTTTACACTAGATGCAGTGGGTGCAAGGTTTAGCACTGTTTACATGAATATAAATAGGCAAATAGTGGTTATTGGGTGGTGTTAATCAGATAACTAATGTTAGTGTAGTTGGGAACTAAAGCATGCAACTGCAAAACACTGATAATTAGTCGTTGCAGGCACTGTGTATGGTACAGAATTATAATGTAGGATGCATTTACGTTTTTTTTTTCCTCTCTCTCTCAATAAAAGTGGTATATAGATAATGATTGAAACGAAAGAGGTATTTGGGGTAGGAATAAGTAGCTAGTCAATTTATTAAATTTTTCCTTTAAATGGTAATAATACCTTACAAAGGAGATTTGCTTAATTAATAGTTGGAACAAAAACTGTAGAGCAATAGAAGTGTTTGTTAGGGAATGTTTAGTTTAGACTTTGTTGTAGCTAAGCTAGAATATATAGGTTGTAAGTTTAGGAAATGTTTTAAGTTTTATTACATGAAGCTTTTAAATATGTTTGTGTTCTTAACCTTGTTCATGTTTTCTCTCATACAAGACCTATATAAGTCCTGGTCCAGGGGTAAAGTGGGTAAGCACTGGTTTGGGACGGGATGTAGGAAATGCTTCCAGGTTATGTATAGTATGCAGTTAGTACATATCTATTTGACAATTTCCCTCTTATACTATTATTGGATACTTAGACCTGTGAATGTGGGAGTTAGACTCATGGAACATTAAAGGGCTCCAGAACTTGAAGAAGAGGAAGCTGTTGCTACACATATTGCTACAGGACAAAGCACTGTTTGTATTTTTACAAGAAACACACTTGATGAATGATCAGTGGGATGATATTAGGAAAAAGAACTGGATCAGAGCGGTAGTGGCATCAGAAGGTAAGACAAACAGTGCTGGAGTGGCTATAATTATTAAAACTCAATACAAAGACAAGATTTTAGACTCTAAAGTGGATCAAAATGGGCAATGGTGTTATGTTATTTTATCGGATAATGCATTTGATAAACCTCTTTTACTTTTAAATATATATGCACCCTGTAATGACCAACAAAGTTTCATAACATCATTATATCCAATCTTAACACAATATGATGGTTATTATTTTGTTGTGGGTGGGGACTGGAATACTTATCAAAATCCAAAGTTGGATAGGTCTTGTCCACAAAGAGCATTTAATAAGCAGGCCGGGATAGCATTAAACGATTTTAAGGAAGATTTTCAATTATATGACCCCTTTCATTATTCACATAATATTAATAATGCAAATAAGTATACCTTCTATTCACCATGCCACAAAATGTGGTCTAGAATAGATTTTTTCTTGATATCCAAAGCATTAATGAATTTGGAACCAGTAGTGGTTATACATACTCGTTATCTATCAGATCACTCAAAAATTTCGTTAAGTTTTTCTAAAGATTTAAAAGATACAAGAATGCATAGAGGTTACAATTGGTCACTTAATCCAAATCTTTTAAATAAAAAGGATATAATAGATGGAATTGTAAAATATCTGAAAGACTTAATAGATAGGATGAAACTTCAGAAACATACTCCTGATATTGAATGGGCAACAGTTAAATCTCAAATTAGAGGATTTCTTTTGCAAAAAGCCTCATATTATAAGAAAATGCAAAACAATGATATTCAAAAACTAGAAACAAAAGTGAAGCTACTTGATAAAGAACTGATTCAGAACTTTAATGCTCAAACAGAGAAGGAAATGTTGAAATGTCAAAGGGATCTCTTCTTGCTGCATAATAGTAGATTAACACTTCAGGAGCATAGGTGTTTAGTGAAATATGCCAATAATGTTCAAATACCATCAAAAGCATTGGCAAGGATTATAAATCAGTTGAAAACAACTGTACATATTTCGGAAATACAATGTAATGACACAGTGTATTCTAAAACTGAGGATATTATTGATATTTTTGAAAAAATCTATACCAAGGTATATGAAGGTCAAATTGATAGGTCTATACATAAACAGAATAAAATATTTTTGCAAGAAATTAACTTTCCAAAATTAGAAGAGTCTGCAAAGTGATCTGATTAAACCTATATCTGAAGAAGAAATAGTATACGCAATTCAACATATGAAAGCACATAAGTCACCAGGTCCTGATGGTCTGACAGTTGAATTTTATAAAGAGTTTGCCGATAGTTTTGGTAAAGTATTGTCTCATGTATTTAACTATATAATCAGAAATAAAATTAGTGATCCTCACCTTAATGCATCAAAAACAATCTTTATACATAAAGCTAATTCAGATCCCCAAAACCCAGACAATTACAGGCCAATAGCATTAATAAATGTGGATATGAAAATTTTAACTTCTATTATAGCATGTAGGTTAAAAAAGATTATGATACATCTAATTTCTAAGGAACAGGCTGGATTTATGGCAACTAGACAAACTAGTGATAACACACTTACACTGCATAATATGATGATGTATGTTAAACAAAACAACTCTAATATTTATGCCCTTATAACAGATGCTCAGAAAGCATTTTATAGAGTGGATATAAACTTTTTGTTTGATGTGTTACCTTATTTCAACATGCCCCAAGAATTTGTTCAGATACTACAAATATTATATAGTATTCCGTATACTACGCTATATATTAATAGGAGTTATTCTAAAAGAATACAGATTAAAAATGGTACACGTCAGGGTTGCCCCTTGTCTCCCTTATTATTTAACCTTTATCTGGAACCTCTATTTTTATATATTAAGCAAAATTTGTATCATAATGCACCAATAATTTATAGAAATAAATTATTAATGTCGGCATTTGCTGATGATCTCATTATTTATTGTACAACCCCAATTTCTGACAGTGAAAAGATATTAAATGTTATAAACGAATTTTCAGAAGTCTCTAATTACAAAATTAATTTGGAGAAAACTAGTATTTTCCCGTTAAGAACCCCTAAACCTTTTTCATTAATGTCCCTGGTGGGGAAACTAACATGTAAAGAAAATATCAAATATTTGGGTATTAGCTTCTCTACGGATAATAAGGATTTTTATAGTAATAATATTAAATGAGTATGGGAACAAATAGTAGCTGATTGTGGCAGATGGAGGAATTTAAGACTGCCGGTATTGGCAAAAGTATCAATAGTGAAAATTAATATATTACCACGAATATTGTATATCTTTAGGTCTGCTCAAGTATCAATTTCAAAGACAGTTTTTAAACAAATTCATAAAGATCTAGCTAAATTTATTTGGGAGCCAAAGAAAACTAGAATATCGTATGAGAAATTAATGACCCCAAAGAGCAGAGGAGGACTTAAGTTACCGAATTTTGAAGTATACTATCTAATTGTGAACGCCAATAGGATTTTAAGAATTGCTAATTACGATGTAACTAGTACAAAATGGATACCAACTTGGGTGGTCTTGAATTACAAGCATATTTTAGATCAGAATATAAATCCTAAAGCAATACCCTTTTTGGGTAAAAATAGTTTGATAAAGTATGGGATTATGGACCACATAAAAACATATGTGTTATCTTTGCAAAACTTATTCCAATCAGTAGATTTGTTGCAATATATGATGGTTTTTCAACCTTTCCATAGGAATCCCAATTTTAAACTAAATAATCAGTTGATTGATCTTAGTAAATTCCCATTAATAGTTAATTTGACTCTGATTGATGTTTTTAATAAATTTAATTTATCGGCTTCACAAATTAGACAGGAATTGAACCTACCTAAGAGTTATATTGTTATAATGAGACAAATCAGAGAACTTGCTCTGAGTCATTTTGAAAACTTTAAACCTGTAGCCGGAATTGTGGATAAATGCTCAGAATTGTGGCAGGCACTCCAACAGGAGGTCAAATTTATAACAAGAACAAATAAATTAATTAAAGACTTGAAATTCCAGTATAAAATTCTGTTGTCAGGGTATTGGGTAAATAAAATGACAGTAGCAGATACTCAGATATTAAAAGCAATTGATTTAACAATAAAATCTGTCTCTTTTCAAAAGTTGATGTATACGCAGTTGATGATCTGGAATAATGCATATTATACACGTCTTAGTTTACATAAATTAAATTCTAGGAATTCTCCAACTTGTCCATATTGCACAAATCAAACAGCTGATCTTCTTCATACTTTCTGGAGCTGCAAGTGTATATATAAACTTTGGAACTCTCTTAGAACACAACTACAAAAGGTGGGTTATCAAAGTTCAACGTTATCATGGGAATTTATGATTCTACATATTCCTCCAAGAGAGCTCTCTAGATCACAAACTATAATATGTATAAATATTTTTTTGTTGATGAAGCTGTATATAGCTACAAATTGGTTAGAACCAGATAAGACATCATGGGATAATTTTAAGCTTGTGGCTATAAAGCATATATTAGCACATAAATTACTCCTGAAACAAAGTAACAAAAATATTAATAACCCGAAAATATGGGAAAAGGTTTTTAATATTATATTAGCATAATACTGTTATTAGAAATACATTAAAGTTTGGATATATATGTGGAGGAAATAGTGTATTGGAACTGTGTATGATATGTATTGACGCAAATTATTTCTATGAATGTTTTGTCTTTTTTTTCCCCGGTGTTTTCTTTTTTTGAAATAATGACGATTTTCATATGGAAGCATTTTGTGTAGATATTGTATATAGTTTTGATTGTAGTAGTAGTGAACTATGTGTGTGATTTTTTATTGTATATGGAAAATATATATCAATAAAAATTTATTATGGGAAAAAAAAAAGTTATACAGGGCTATACACACTGGTGCCATGCAGGCATGGAGCAGGCCAAATAAAATATGCTGTGTATTTAGTGCTTCAGGTAATGATAGATATGACCTAGAGTTCCTTCTGAAGACAATAATCTGCAACCACTAGACATTGAGGGAAGAAATTGCTTATAACACATCCCATGCTGAAATGCATAATATAATGGAGAGCATCTTTGGACTACTGAAAAGACTCGTACAGTATTGAAACACCTCAGGATAGACATTGCAATACATTCCAGACATTTACAGCAAGACTTTTACTGAGTGTGTCATGCACCACAACATGATAATGTGCAAACGAAATTGAGCAGAAAAGTGGCATGTCATTCCATTACAGTGGAAGCAGCAGCAGAAAGATAGGCTCAAGGTTCAGGTATGGAGCATGTAGCAGCAGGACTACAGTGGAGGCAGAGGAGGTTGCAATAATTTGCAGCACTGGCAAAGAGGTAGAGAGAGAGAGTGAGAGAGGCAGTGTCTGTTCTACAGCTGTGGACCATTATAAGGACAACACAGTATAAAATGATGCATGTGATATCACAACCTGTGCAATGCCTGAACAGGCCATTTTGTGTATCAAACTTTGATATATCCTCCACAATATTGATAACTTGTTTAAGTGGGGAGACACAGTGAATCAGTGACAGGGACTGTAACACCTTAAGATGCGATAAGGTCATGGTAGTTGAACATGATCATTTCATGCTTTGGGATGCTGTAGGAAAACAGGGACCCTATCATCCAATGGTAGAGCAGAGTTGTCATGACATGTCTACTGGTAGCGCCCACTGTGTCAAGGCTCAGTACCTTCTGTGGTAAGAAAAGATTAGAACAGCTGGAATGTTTGTATGCACTCAGACTGGGCATGCCATGTGTAAACTCTGATGAGTGGCATTTTCCACAATTTGGATAAAACTCATGATGAGATGGTGCCTGACCTTTTACACACAGCTGACAGGGAAAGGTTAGAAAAATTAGAGCAAACATGAGAACCCTGCTGAGGTGTTGCAAGTATTGAAAATCAGGAGTAATGTTGCTCAAAATCTCATCAATGACAATAACTAAGGCTGACAGGCTGTATGCCTACAGGTAAAAATTGTATACTGTCTTATTAATGGTTTGTGTAGTCAGACATGAAATTAACTGTGCTTAAACGCTTGGCATCCAGACCCTCCTATGACCATGGAGTGCATAGAATATTCAAGTAGGCCAGATGGCAGTTGCAATGTGTCTCTTAGTGGAACATATGGCAGTCACATTGGCTACCAGTGACATCATCAGCACTGTATGTTTCTTCTCCTTATATAACGATGCATTAAATACACATCACTCCATAAGTCACCATAGTACTACGAGTAGCAGTTATTTGTGCATGAATCACTTACCCGCACATCCAGTGGGTAATTACTAGCGATATAGACATATCTGAGACAGTTCAGGAATCATGCTGAAGCTGCAACCCCCCTGCTGATGTCTGCTAACTTTGGTGGGTATGTACATCTCAGAGGTGGTGTGTATAATAGATGCTTGGTGCAGTGAAGACATAAGTGGAATC
Organism: Protopterus annectens; assembly: GCF_019279795.1. Classification (NCBI taxonomy): domain Eukaryota; kingdom Metazoa; phylum Chordata; order Ceratodontiformes; family Protopteridae; genus Protopterus; species Protopterus annectens. Next base: position 227,508,708 of record NC_056736.1, read on the forward strand.
CATGAGGGACTCTCAGGAACAGGATGTTTCTCATGGACTGGTTATGCTGTGTACCCAGCCTGCACCTATTCTGGAGCTTTTGTAATGCTGGAGCTGGGTGATTTCTTCCCTGTAAAATTGCAGACAGTGACGCCATGTCATCAGATCATGTCACATGCATGATGTCAAAATCAGCAGCCATAGTTTCCATGCTGATGTCAACTTCACATTTTCTTGGTGTGCTGAACCCTCAACCAGTGGAATCTGTGAAAGCATGAACACATATGGCACTATTATCATTCAACACCCATATGCCTCTGCAACCCCTGTGCCATTCACACCACTATGCATGAATGTACCATTGTAAGATACCTTGACAGACATTGCTTATCATGCAGGCTGCTACAGCTGCAGACTAGGGATGTCTGGAAGGACAGGTATGTATTGGTAAGCTTTGTTCAATCCTGATGTTTAAACATGCAGTAGAGTATGCTATAATGTACTATAATGGACATTACTAACCAGGTGATCCCCCACTAATGCATGGATGGTTGTTTGCAGCCCAGATCCCACATAGAATCTGCCCCATGATTCTTTGAGCATCCCTTTTGGGACAGAACCTGTGTTTACATATAAAAAACACCACTTTGAAAGCTTCCTTTGAAAATAATGATCCACACTATTTATTAAGCCAACCCAGTAAAGGAAGTGATTGTGGCATTACTGTGGAAAATGTATAGTGTGCTCTGTAATGTACATAAATGATTCTCAGGGAATGTATATAAATTTGTACACTGTAATTTACTTGTCTCTTTTAAAAGACATTTCGATTGCCATTTTTCCATGGTAGTTTACTCAGCAGTCTGTAACACTTGTCCTGCATTTTACATTGGGAAAATGATCAGAAGGTTTTCTGATCGAGTTAAATTTGGCTGCTATTAGGAAAAAAGATGAAACCAACATGTTGGGATGGCACAGTATTAGATGCCATGACTTTACTGGTTTCAAATTTCTAGTTTTAGAACAGATTGACCATTTTTTGGTGACTTTTACATTTTTCTGCAGCTAAAAGAACTCCGTTGGCACTTACTTTTAAATGCTGAGATGGTTCCGGGGCTGAATGAGAACTTAAATCTCTGCACTGGTTTGCGTGAGCCTATTTGGACACACACCATTCTTTTTTATTAGCTACTGTATTTACAGCTGGTTGTTTCTAGATTGCTGATGGGCTATTTTCTGCTTTGATATGTTTCTATATGGGAACTGATGTTGTCAACCATTTTTAAACAGTGTGCACTTGTTGTATTACTTATCACAGAGTTTTACTTTACAGTATTAGTTCTGATGAAGTTCTGACAACGTTACAGTGCTTAACAACAGCATATATAAGATATATAGCAAATATATCAAGCTGTAGTTCGTCCTATAAATGACCAAATCAGTTCCATGCACAATGCACAAGATTGAACAGATATTCCTTAAGACATTATATAAGCACTCCCAAATCCCACCATGACCCTATAAAGATATTTTCATCAAACACAGACTGTCATATGTAGGTGTTCTGGAAGTCTCAGCCAACAGTTCCTGTACTGAATTACTGACACTGACTTTGTATTCAAGGCTCAACATGTTCTCCCTGTTACAGAATATTATATTTCCCTTAGCTGATTATGTGACTATTGACAGAACATTATAATGGCTACTGCTTAAAGACCCTTGTATCAACATTGCAGCTGTAGTGGAGGTAAAGATGGTTCTTTGCAGCCATTTGCATGTTTTGACATCATTAGATAGCCATACACTTTTATCTCTGAAAATATGACACCATATGGTAAGATGCTCAGCCCCGGCCCCTGTGGTGCTGTACTTGTCACATGTGTTATTTCTTGGAGTACCACCACTGTAATGCTCTGCATTTTCTTTTCTGTCTGCATACATATTTATTCAGTGTCCCAGCATAAATTAAAAATGTGGATGGTCAACCTGTGTATTGTTGATTGACATATGCAATTAGTCGACAAATGTGTGAGATTGACAGCCCCCCATGATAGGGGGTTAACCCCTTTCCCTGGGGTTTGAGCAGTCTTGGTGCTGGTATATAATTAGCATGGGTGTAGGGGAGCAGCCCCCACATAGGCAGTACAAAATGGCTTTCCCTCACCTTGCAAAAAACACGTTTCTCTTGTTTGTATGTTCCAAAAATTAGCCTTAGAGTGTATTTAGTAGCTTGTCAACATGTTTTTGCTGATATAAGTGTGTCAACATAAAGCATTTTATCACTCAACTATCACCAGTATATATAGGTTCATAGGCTAACAATCCCAGGATGTCTTTTTAAGCCATGCTTCCCAGAAGTGAGAATCAAACTCTGTGCTTTCTATCTCTAAGACAAACACCTTAACTATTATTCCAATCCCATACATAAACAGATAAATCAATAGTTAGACTGATTACTAGATATATTCAAAAAAACATATCCTGTCTTTGATATGGGGTTCAGGTCATTTGGGACAGTCTACATTTCACGTCGGGCCATGGTTGATTCTCTTTCTCTCTGCTTATGTTATGTGAATGTATATCACACAATTCAAGAATGTCACATTTATTTGTTATGAGTATTCAGACAATATATATGAGCACATTTGGAAAGAAAACTACCTTAAAATAGTAGTATAGAGTAGTTAGTCTCTTCAAGTTTGCCCAATATCAGTGAGAAAAGAAGCCAGGGAAAATTCTCAGGAGGTATGAGTATATGATAACATTAGCCTGTCATTCTAAGCAACTGGAGTAGGGTCCAGTCCTGCCCATCATAGGCTGCTGTTAGTCCCCTCACCTACTCACATGCTTCTCTTATAGTAGTGACCTATATACCAGCCTTTAGCTGAGTTTCCTCCTGTGGCTATTCTCAGCTAACCCAGATTACACAACTGCATCAGCTCGCATACCACCTCGACCATTTCTGAAAAGAATATTCACGTCATTGCATTTAGAATGTTCATTATCCTTTCATTCACAAATGCACAACACTATTAATGCATATGCTATCTAGTTTTGTATACTGTGGTTGAAATCCACAAGCATGCAATGGAAAGTTGAGTCTTTTCTCTCCTCTCAGTGCTCAAGGAATTAACCAGTACCAAGCTGTAGGTATGACTGAACCAGGCTCTACCAATTAACTGGTTCAAATTCAACTAATGCTAGCTGGGATACTTTTGTTATTATAGCAGTACATTAGTAAAAGTCGTCATCATCATTGTTGTTGCTGTTTATTCTTTAAAATGGACTGCTGTAATTGATAACATTGGGCGGTACAGTGGTGCAGCGGTTAACGTCTCCTCACAGCAAGAGGATCTCCGGTTTGATTCTCGGCTGGGGTACCTTCTGTGTGGAGTTTGCATGTTCTCCCTGCGTTTGCGTGAGTTTCCTCTGGGTGCTCTTGTTTCCTCCCACATTCTAAAGACATGCATTTGGAGCATTTCTCCCCAGGCTTCCGCTGAAAACAGGCTCTGTGGAGCCTAGTCGGACTTTCCCGGTCAACAAATGTAAAATAAAATAAAATAAATAAAAATCTAATTTTCATTTGCCACACAAACAATTTGTTTCTATAGAGACATTTGACCAGAAACCCAAATACAAAAACTAAATAATATTGATATATTATCATTATATATAAATAATATTTTCTCCAACTGACAATCCAAATATAATGAATTTAGAAGGCATAATTTTTAAATAACTCACAAAGTCATTCATTTTGCTGGTAATGCTTTCCAATGTTTGAGCAATTTAGAAAACCACATCTACTACAACAATTAATGAAAATCATTAATAAAGAAAAACAACATATATACAGAAACATAAAAGGAAAACATAAACAAGTAATAACAAAGATAGCAATAACAAAATATGAGGTATTAGAGTACTTATCATGACATTTTTTTTGAAAAATCAGGAATAATGCTTTGAATTTCAAAATGTAATAAATAGCACTATTGCCGAAAAGTAGAACAACTTTGTATTGTATCTCTCCCTCTCTGTCTATATACATATATATATATATATATACATATATATATATATATATATATATATATATATATATATATATATATATACAGTATTCATCAATCACTGATAACAACAAAGAATACCTTATGTTAAAAGTTTGTAACAAGTTTAATAATATTTTGAAAGAATAACTCAACAGCTCTGCTTTTAATTATTTTTGATTTAGAGGAAGAAAAAATGTGTTGTTATGAAATAAATAGCACATCAGCATATATTTTGTCATAAGAGTGTCCTGAATACCTCAGTAAGACTTAATCTTACCTACAGGTTATAATAGCTAAGTTCATTGTTTGTTAAACTGAGTCCATTTCTTAGCTTCAACATGAGTCATACTTGCTACAAAACAATCTCAAGCATTACAATGTAATATATGTCTATTCATTTTAACATTTATATATAGCAACAGAAAAATAAAGAACAGCAGTCAAAACTCTTTGAATAGCTACAGAAGTACCATATTTATATATGGAAAAAAACAGGCTATTATGGAAATGCTATAAAATGAAATACAGAAGATTGCAATACTATGATTAAAATGTTGAATATTTGTAGTATTGATGTTTAAATCCTATGTATTGTTTCTGTTTATATATTCGTCAATCACTGATATTAACAAAGAATACCACACTTTAAATGGTTGCATTGAGTTTAATAACATTTTGAAAGAATAACTCAACAGATCTGCTTTTAATTATTTTTTATTTCCAGGAAGAGAAATCTGTTGGTATGAAATGAATAACAAATCAGCATATATTTTGATCACTAGAATGTCCAGAATATCTCATTCAGATTTGATCTTACCTACTGGTTATGATGGTATAAGTTCACTTTCTGTTTCATCCATTTCTTAACATCATCAAGAGTCATACTTGCTGTTAAACGAATAAGCAGGAACAAACAAACAACTCTCCCAGGGACAAGTGGTGTTCAACAGCAAACAGATAATCCAAGAAAGAATGAAAAACACCAAGCCACAGCCAAGAGCATATAACTGAAACTGATTTTAATAAATAGGTAAGCACTTTCACACAATCAACTGTGCTTCATCAGTCCACAGAACATAATAAAATCACATATATTTATATAGATAAATTCATTAACGCATTAATTCAAACCAACCAATAAAAAACAAACAGCAATAAATTGCCAAATAATACATCACTCATTTAAAAATATAGGTTTACTGGAAGTCCTTCCATTAATACCTGGATGCTTCTCAGCCTGCAAACTATTAATCCAGTACAACTGGCATCCCTCAGTGTAATTCTTAAGATCTCCACCCCGGGCACTAGGTGTTACCATTTCTAGTACTCTGAAGCCAAAAACATGTTCATTCCCACATTCTACACAGTGTTTTGCTAATGCATTATGTATTCTTGTCTGTTGATGCTGTACTGATGCTCCCTAACCTGCTCCATCAGGGATCTGTTCGTAACTGTTTCTATATAGGTATGATATTTTCTAAGTGTAGCTGATGTGCTCAGAATGATTCAAGCTGAACAGAATCACGTTGATGATGTTTTTATTTATTTGACATCTGATAATCAGAAAAGTCTGACTGGGTCCAGTGGAATAAAGTTTTTGCAGAGGTCCATGGAGGGAAGTTCTAAAAAGTGAAACACTTTATATGAATACATGCAAAAAAATGAATACAGAAGTCAAGATAAGAATAGTGTAAAATGAACATGAGCAAGAACAAAATGAAAATATTAAGTTACAGGTAGGCACTATTACAATAAATATAATACAGTATTATAGGAGAAAGACTATAAGATAATAATTATATGTTAAAGGTAATGATAGTCAGTGAAAAACAAGTGGAAAAAAACAGGGTAAAGGATGAGAGAGCAATTTAGAGGAAGTGGGCTAACTGAGTAAAGGACGAGGGAAATATAAGAGCATAAGAAAGGTTGCTAGAGTGAGATAAAAAAGTAGTTGGGGTGTGAAAGAAATGTGGCGCAGATATATTAGAGAGAACCTATTACTGATAGTAGAAGGAGAGATAAAGGAAAGTAAAGGAGAAATAAAAAGCTGGTAAGAAGAAGACGAGGGGAGTAAAAGAAGGAGACAGATCATGTGTATAACAACTGAATAGGTAGTATGACAAGGATATAGTGTCAAGTAGGGTTAGAGGAGGAGCAGATCCATGCTTTGCTTAAGTATTCCTTTAAAGCATTTTTAAATGAGAGGAAGTTGATGATTGTTCTAATGTTTGTGGGAAGTTTGTTCCAAGCTTTGGCAGTGGAATACGAGTATAGGGCTTTTCCAGCAGTTTTGTTGGGCTTGTGTACAGAAAGAAGTTGTTTGTCTTTGGATGTTATAGACCTATTGGGGAGATAGGTAATATATGGAACAGATGTTAGTGCAGGACAGGCAGTAGGCCTATAGATAATATTATGGGCTGTTAAGAGTTGTAAGAAGGTAAGTAATTGTGGAAGCTCCAGCCATTTTAACGAGTAAAGTGCAATGCAGTGATAAGTAGAATATGAAGAGCTTGTAGCAAACTTTGTAATTTTATTATAGCAGGCTTCAAGTTTTGGTAAGGGAGTTATGAAGATTAGTAAATATATTGACACCGTACAAGAGAGAAGGCAATAAGTAGGCTTTAGCAAGAGTAATTCTAGTAGACTGGTTAAGAAAAGGTGAGTGTCTGTAAAGCATACCTAGTTTCTGGTGAGTTTGTAATGTTATTTTGCATACTGAGGTTGACTTTTACATTATCAATAATTACATCTAGCAGTTTAGTGTATAGGGCAGTTTCAATCAATATGTTACTTAGGGAATGAATTTTGAAACTTGTTTTATATTCCTTTATATATTTTAGGACAAAGAGTAGTAGTTTAGTTTTGTTAGGACTGAGAATCAGTTAAGAGTTAGTTAGCCAGAGTTCAATGGATAAGAAATGGATAAGAAATCTTCTTGAGTAATTTTTTGAAGGCCAGATAAGCTATTAACGATGCAGATAGTAGCTGAATTATCAGCATATTGGATTAAAGTGGATTGGCAGGTGGATGAGTGTAGGGTGTTTATAGATGTTAAACAAAAGAGGCCCAAGGATGAAGCCCTGTAATAAATTGGTAGGATGGAAGAAAGTGAGCCATGTCATTTTACTGACTGTTGTCTGTCTTAATAACAATAATAATAATAATAATGTCTGTCTTATTTGTTGATAACTTGTAAACCATGCAAGGGAGATGGGTGTGAGACCAGGTAAGGAAAGTTGATATAATAGCTTAGTATAAATACTGTGGATGCAAGTTGACCAGAATGTCTGGAATTATTTATGGTGTCTATGAAGGATATTAGGCCAGTTGCCGAGCTGTGGTTAGGTCTGAAACAATGCTGGGTAGTGGAAAGGAGGATCTTATGCAGAAGGTATTTTGTGAGTTGTGTATGAATACAGTTTTCCAGTATTTTAGACAAAGGTGATAAGATAGCAATGGGGCAGTAGTTAGATAAATCAGTTACCTCCTTTGTGTAGCCGGATAATATAGAACTTTTTCCAGATGCTTGGGGCATGAGATTCATTAACTGACCTGATGATAAGAATACTGACTAGGTAAGTTATGGTTTCAGCAGCAAGATTGAGGTACTCATCTGAGAGATTATCAGCTGAGTTAAGGCAAGCTTTGAGTTTTAATAGAAACTTTCTTATATGGTTGGTAGGCACTGGGTGAAGTAAAAAGGTAAGAGTAATGGCGGGAGAGCATTGTGTGATGTCAATAATAACATCATTTAATAAAGATGGATTATTAGCAGAGGACTGCTTTTGTGAAGATAAGGAGCATGTATTGTTTAACACTAGGTTACTAGTTTAAATATATTGTTAATGAAGTGAGAGTTAAAGAGGGTAGCAATTTGTACAGGAGATTTATCTGGAAAAGGGCTAGGGTTTTGTTTTGTGCCTGGAATAAGAAGTGAATTGATTGTTGACCAGAATTTTTGTGGGTTGTGAGAGTAGTTAGATTGTTGGTAGGTATAGGATTCCTTTTTATCACTTATAATGAGCTTTTTGACTTTATTACGCAGCTGCTGGTAATATAATAAGTTGTCCTAGGTTTTATTTATTTATTTATTTATTCTTTTTTTTTTTTCCATTCATTCCATGCTTTATTTCTAAGGGAAATTAGTTGCCTGATAAAACATGATAGCCATGGGGAATGATTGCTTTTGATTCATTTAGTCTGAGTTGGAGCTAAGCTAAGTATATCTAAGAATGTGGTATTAAAGTGATTTACAGATTCATCTAAAGGAAGAGTTTTTAGAGAAGTGCAGTTAATAGATTTTAGTATACATAGCAAAGACTTGTATACGTGTTTGTTGGGAGTATGTTTACATATTTTGATGGTGCAGAAGAGTAAGTGGTCACTTAGTGTGTTGGGGAGGGTGCCGTTTTGTGTAAATTACTAGAGTCTGACACTAGAATCCAATCAAGAATGAATCCTTGGTTGTAGTTTTTTTCATATCTTATAGGGGATTGCATAGCTTGTATTAAGTTACAGAGGTTAACAGAGTAAAAAGAAGAGATTGATGTAAGATTTAGCCAGTTTATGTTAATGTCACCAAGAATGATAGCTTCATAGGAAATGTTTGCTATGATCCAGTATAAGATATTTTCAAGTGTGAGGACGTTATGTCCTGGTGGAATGTAGCTGACTACTATACACAGGTTTTGTTGAAGTGTTCATTTTAGAGTGGTAGCGAGAAGCTCTGCATTATCAAATTTAGGGATGGGACCTGAATACTTGTTTATTGTGAAGTTATCAGTGTGGAATACTGCAATTCCACCAGCTTTTTTGTGTAGTCTGTCTTGTGTAATCATATTATATTCTGGGGCTAACAAATCAGTGTCTTTTATTTCAGGTTTTAGCCAGGTTTCTATATCAGCTAAGAAATTGGGACTATGCAGTGCTATCCAGGCATGAAAGTCTGAGATTTTATTACAGATGCTGTGAAAAGTATGGGTTAAGAATTTTGGATTCTTGCTTAGGGGTAGGTTTAATGGGATAAGCAATGGAGTTGGGGTAATAGAGGGGCCTGAGTTAGAGCTACCATCATCAGAAAGACAGATGAAAGAAAATAGGTGGGAAGTAGTTTGTGTATAGGAGGGGGACTTAATTAAGTAAAAACTGAGATTTAGTGAATTTTGTGAATATGATAGGAGTTTCATTTTTGGAGAGGTTAGTGTAGAAATGTGAAATAAACTTGGTGATATTTTTGAGAAACTTTTTTGTGTTTTTGAGATAAGTGTACTTAACATTACAGAAGAAATATGTATTAACAGCAGATGTGTGACACAATGCTAGTTGAAGAAGGATAAGAAAGGGTACAACATGGGAAAAGATGAATGGGAATATATGTAGTGTTAAGGACATAGAACTATTTTATTGTTAACATCTGTAAGGTTTTGATAAACTAGTTATAAATAGAGATGGAAATGATGTGAAAACATTGAAAGAAGGATTATGGGATCTGTAATGGAAGAGCTGTAGTGTATATATGAGTAAGTTGGATGATGCTGTGTAGTCTATTGAATATTTGACGTGTTAGAAGTTTAGGATCAAAACATATGTAGTGTGTATATATACACACATGCATATAGCAAAAGTGTTAGATTGTGAATCAACTAAGAAGAATGTGAGCAGAAAATATAAAAATTTTTGGTTACAACACTATTGGAAACAAAGTGGGGTAAAATATAATACTCAGGAGAGAACTGCCAGTTACTAAGACATAGAAATAAGACAGAGAACAAATTACAGTACAACATAAATAAGTGGTGGAGAATGAAAAAAGGGAGCTGTAATGACTAAAGTGCATCTCAGTGATGTGCAGGACAGCCAGCTATGGGTAACAAAAACAGTGTAGTTTAAACAACTAAATGTTAAACATACATCAGCAGGTTATGGGCAGTAATGGAACAAGGTTTCACTGTTTAAATGGAGTCTCCAAGCCTGCTAGGCTGCTGTTAAACTTGGGGTTGGTTGGTGAACTAAACAGGGCTGTTACATCAGCAGGTTATGGGCAGTAACAGAATAGCAATGATCTGCAGTTTAAACAGAGCCTCTAAGCATCTTAGTCTAGTGTTGAACTTGGGGTCGATTGTTGAAAAAGCGAGGGCATTTATCTTATTCATTACTCACCATCACCACAAACAAGGAGGGGGATCCTAGGTTAAGCTGAAAGTAAAAGATCCCAGCTGATATGTATTTTGCATCAAACCCCAAAAATGAAATGTTTATTAGACAGATAGACTCATTTCAGTAAGCTTTTGGAAAGAAAAGATAGCTTTGCACATAGAGTTTTTTAAAAGCAGTTGTACATCATTGCTCATTTAAAGAGTTTGGTCTGTTTGGCATAATGGCGTATAAACATTCAATTACTGCACACTTTCAGTATACTTCACGATGCCCTCAGAATTTATTTATGTATGTATTTACGATTCTTCTAACTTACATGTGCGGTATTATGCACAAGTTGCATACAAAGTTTAGTCTCTTTGCCTTTTGGAATTCCATTTCATTCCTATAGTCATTAACTTCTTTATAGCACTGAATGTACACAATTAATTACAAATGCTTTAACAGTTCATATGATCATAGTTTCATAGATAAGTACTAAGCAATTAGTCTGCAGACCATGTCAAACCTATCCAAAAAAATCCTATACAAAAATCTTTAAAAAATGTCATATTCCCTAAGTAGGCTATTCAACATTAACCTTAAAACAGGTTTTGTGTTGAATGAATGGAGAACAGCAACAGTACCTTGACAAAGATGAAGCAAAAACAGATCTGGGTAATTCAGCCCCATAAGACTGAACAGCCTCATCTGCAAGACTATGGAAATGACCATTATGGAACTAATAAAAAGGGATATGGGTGAGCTACAGATCCTTGACCCAATCCAGTGGAGATCATGCTAACCTAACCTGGTTGACTTTTTTGAAAAAGTCACTGAGGTAATGGATGAGTAAAAAATCAAAGCACACTGCCTACCTGGACCTTGCAAAGGTGTTCAGCACCATCCCACACTCAAGCATCATAGACAAACTCTCCCAGCAAAATGCTAACCCCCAAGTAACTTTCTTGGTAGTAAATTGGCTCACAGAAAGAACACATGAAGTAAAGGTGGGTGGATCTACCTCCTCCAAAAGACCTGCCATTAGTGGAGTATGACACAATTCAGTCTTTGGGCCATTTCTATTTGGTATTTACTTCTCAAGATCAATTGCTGAACAAGTTTGTTGAAGACTACCAACTTGTCCAGTGGAAATCATAATCCTACAAGAAAGCTTGCCCAAACAAATAGTTGGTGCTACAACCATGGACTGGCACTAAATGTCAAGAAATGTATAATCACAGCCTTCAGCAAGCATGTATCCCTTTGTAATTGCTACATTCCGAACACTTCTTTGAAAGCTGTTTCTATAGTTAGATATTTGGATACCTAAGGCGACACTGAGCTGTCCATTGATCACCATGTAGCCACTATCGTAAGGAAGTTCTTTTCCATTACATAGCTTCCAGATCCAGTGATGTAATTACTCCTCTATATTCAACTGTCATTAGGTGGGTCATTAAGTACAATGCCCCTTTCAGTATGTACCTGTCTAAACTCTTGTCAGAGTTGTAATGGCCACAATGATTCCTCATTAAAAATATTATGGGTCTAAAATCCTAAAAACAATGCAGACTTCTCAATATCTTGTCCTTCTTCTTGGTACCATACAGGCTACTGACAGTCAGCTTCTGCTATGTGTATAGATTCTCAATAGACCATGTTGTGTCAGAAATATTACACATTTGGAAGTCCATTGGCATTAGAAACGCAATCTTTTCCAACATCAATGATCATGGAATAGGTAAATAGCACAGAACATACCACTTCTATGGAATCATCTTCCGCTTCATGTATTGAAAGTTAATTTCAATAAATGGTTAGGTAATCACAAATTCAGTCTGAATTATTACCAATGACCCTCATGGATAAGGGAAACATGAAAGTATCCAACATGTACATTTTACAAAATGTAATGGATAATAATTACCATGGAAATCTAAGGCTACAATTCTCAAGATCCACACAAATCGATAGCTTAATAAGCCTCTATAAACCTATAAACCTATGTCCTGTGTCTGCCCTGGGGCCCTAATTTTAGTGGAACATGTTTGCTATGTTTAATAAAGGAGTTACTTGCATTGGGAGGTAACTTCAATGATTTTAACTTTACTTTATTTGCAAACCAGGTAAGTATACTGAACACAGGCCTTACACTCATGACCCATGACACAAGAGCAATGCAATGATAAATGTAATATATGTGGAGAATATGAAGTAACCAATCAATAACATATTTTTCTGGAGGAAACCAGAGTACCTGGTGAAATCCTATGCAAACATGAGAGAAATAAGCAAATTCTATACTAACAGACTTGAGGTCAGGAATGAATCAAAGCAAGGAAGTTAGGAGGAAGACATTTTAAACACATAATTTTGCTCACAACAAGCATCCAAACCATCTTAATGGGCTCCTCTTCATCAAACATCTTCTGGAACAAGAAAAGCCCCAAGGGGCTTAGTGAAGTCACCTAATTTTTCCTACCTGTTTCAATGGTTATATCCTTACAGCCACTGCTAAATGTTAAACCATGACAAGGAAACCACTTTCTGCTTGAAACCAACCTGTAACAAGTGTGTGTGTGTGTGTGTGTGTGTGTGTGTGTGTGTGTGTGTGTGTGTGTGTGTGTGTGTGTGTGTGTGTGTGTGTGTGTGTGTTTTGGATCCGTACTGCTAAATGCTGATGGGTCTAAGGGAGGATGATGATAGAGACAGAATAAACTGAGACCTTTGTCATATGACTTGGCTCCTGTTTTAAGATCATAGTGCATTATAGTGCATTATAACACCCACAGTACTGACTCTACTATTTCAGCAGCATAGTGTTTGGTTTCTCATCTTCTCTGTCTTCACATTGAAAACATCAGGACACTTAAACATCTCCATTTGATTTAGCTAGTCCCCTATCACCTACTAAGCACAAACTTCTCTTTTCCGAACATGAACAATGACTTCTGATTTAGAGCTGCTGATTTTCACTGCAGCCACTATAATGAAGTGTATGGTAGTGATTCCATTCAAATATATCAGCAAAGAACACGGATGCAGCACATTTCCCTAAACTGAAACCTCTTCAAACCCCAGCTGTTCCTTTATGATACTTGATGGTTTGTACATTAAAATTGTGAACAGGAGGAAAGAAAAGAAACACCCTTGCTGTAGTCCTATGGCTCATCATGAATGTATGCAATTTAATTCTAAAAATGTTTATATTCTGTTCAGCCTTCATGAATGCAGGGAGTGAGTAGCATAAGACAATGGGACTGATACCCCATACTTTTATAGCATTTCTGAGCTCAACAGTCTCTGGCATGATGATAGAATATGCTTCAGATTGTAAAAAAAAAAAAAAAAAAAAGAAATACCAGGGAACAGAACATACTAGACATTGTTACTGTTACTTCATGTCAAGTTTTAACACCATTGATGTCCACTCAACATGTGGTTATAAAGGTTAATATGTTTCTAGATAATTCTGCCAAACTGAAATCTAAACCAATGCACATAAGATTAATTACAGATTACATGGAAGCAAAACAATCACTTTCTAAAGCTAATTGCAGTGCTGCGTTCAGTGGAAAAACTGCAGAAGGAATATGTTAAGTTTTAAAAAAGAAATTGTTTGAGGGCATAAACAATGTTTAACATCAGGATCATGAGGATCTAAGCATATAGCATCAGAGGGATATATTTCCATAAGAACAAGATACCTGATTAAGGTGAGATACAAAAAAATATAAGAAAACATATTGAACTACAACTTTGAAAATTGAAATAAACAAGCTGGACAAACAAATTAAGCACACACACACACACACACACACACACACACACACACACACACACACACACACACACACACACACACACACATGCACACACACACACACCCCCATATATATATATATATATATATATATATATATATATATATATATATATATATATATATATATATATATATATATATATATATATATATATATATATATGGGAGCCCTTCATTTGTTCAAACTTTCAATTGTTCGAAACTCATATGGCTGACACCATATGAGCGAACGTCTGAAAGGCCGACAAATGATAGCGGAGATCCCGCTACAGTGCTGGACTGGGAGATTCCCCTTTCCTGCACTGTAGTGCAATCTTGGAGTGAGAATATTTAAGTAGCAGGGGGTGTGGGGGGTGCAGGAGGGCTTGTAGGTAGGTAAGTGGTGCTATTTCAGATGTCGTTCTTTTGGAATGTCGATCATATGGTGTCAGCCATGAGAAAGTTGGCATTCTGAACGGTCGACATTCTGAAGTAGACCTACATATATATATATATATATATATATATATATATATATATATATATATATATATATATATATATATATATATATATATATATATATATATATATATATATATATATGTATATATAGACACACACACACACACACACACACACACACACATGTATATATGTCTACAGTGGTACAGGGGATCAAATTGTCTCCTCATGGCAAGAGGTTCAGCTGGGGTGACTTCCATGCAGAGTGTGCTTGTCCTCCCTGTGTTTGTATGTATTTCCAATGGGTGGTGTGGTCTCCTCCCACATTCCAAAGACATGCAGTAGGTGACCTGGACACTCGAAACTGGACAAATGTGTGAGTATGTGTGCGAGTGTGTGGTGTGGAAGAACTACCAGGGCAAGGCTAACAACTCAGTGGTGAAAACTTTGGCTCTAGAAGACTTTCACTGCTGAACTGACACCCTGACCCCATGTGCAAAAAATGAGAAAAAGAGGTTGTGGATGAATGGATAGGCAAACATTCATAATAGTGAACACTCTTGACCTGTTCTTTAGCTGTTTAGTTGCTTTCCGTGTAAGACTGTGGAACAGTGAGGTCCAGGAATTTGACCTTATCCCCTTATTGTGAAATTTCAGGGTTGGTATATATTATTATATATTAAACACTATTGTTTTCATTTTTTGTGTGTCTAGATCATTGGGGCTTTGGGAGGTAAAGTCCCGCACATAAAATCATTGTGTCTTATATTTCTGGTTGTTGAGGACTTCTTTATATTTATTTTTTTGTAGGAGTTTGTTTTGCTCAGCCTACAAATGGTGAACAATTGTTCCACCTTCAGTTCTGTTTTCTGAGGCATATAAGAGACTTTGAACCAAAAGAAACTCCTCACACTCCACTTCTTCAGCCACAAATAACTCAGAAAGTACCACTGCATGAAGTTTGAAATGACCGTAATTTTATTAAATACAATTAAAATAGACTTAGCGCTTTTGCCCAGTATGCTAAGGCATCATCAAGTCAAATTCAAACACTAAAATGACTTCTTATATATTAAGTACATACATCATTTCCTGTCTGTTCTGCTTTGAAAACAATTTTTCTTTAAAAAAACAATGTTAAAACATTCCAGATAACATAATATGTAAAACTTTTCTTATAGAACTTAAAACATTTGGGAACTTATCAGCCAGGATACAACTATAGCAATTGTGATGGTAAAAAAAGACACATATTTTAAATATATTTTAAATAGTTTTTGCTCTACATTTTAAAATACATACTATTGAGATGTCATTAATCCCAAGTTTATTCTTGGTATTCAAACGTAATTGCCATTCTGTTTCTTCTACTTGTAAATCTAAATCCGGGTCACCACACCTTACTTCGATGAATACTCTATCCAACACAAAAAATATAAACTTTTTGAAGTTAATGCATTCATTACTGTGCATATACAGGGCACTACTCAGCTTCTGTTTCTTAATGTCCTTGTTATGCTATGCCATTTTCTCTCTCAAATGTCTTGCGGTCTTGCCCACATAAACGGCTGGGCATGAGACATACATAGCCACACACCACAAATTTTGTGTTACAGTTACATACACCAGGGCATTGTAAATTTCTGTTAGATGTTGTAATTTCCACATAGGGACCATCATTAATAAAACTACATGATCTGCATGTACCACCTGTCCATTTTTTATCTGTATGCTGCTCTCATGTTTTCTTTTATATTTATTCCTCTACTGTATACTATTTTTGGTCTCCTACCTAGTTTTTCTTTTAAGTGATTGTCAAAAATTTCTTCCCATAATGAATAGATTGTTGTCCTTAATAGTGTTGCATCTTAGTTGTGTTGTATTGCCATAACATCATGACCAAGTTTTCCTTCTTGTGTGGTGTTACCTCCACTGTTGCTTCCTTTTAAAATGGAAACAAACCTAGTGGCCCTATTTTGTGTCACCTCCTTTTGTGTTGACAATAACAAACAAATAGGGTAGCTCCTCTCCTTAAACATCCCAATTAGGGTTGCCATTGCTTCATTAAATTTCCTGTCATCACTCATCAGCCTCGAAAGTCTAACCATTTGTCCTTTTACTTCACTTTTCCACTGGTGGTAAGGGAGACAACTATCAAAGTGGAGATGTGTATTTACGTATGTCTTCTTTCTAAAATTTTTGAGGACAGCTCACCAATATTAACATCTTTACTCAATAATATACCCAAAAAATCCATTTCATGCCTATGCAGCCTGTAAGTGAATCTCAAAAATCCTGTGGTTGCATTTATTTATTCATTCAATAAATTGCATTACCTCTTCTTCAGTCCCTTTCCATAGAATACGTATGTCGTGCAAATCCTATGGTATGTAAAAATCTGTGACATAAAGTGGGATGAGAAGACATATCTTTTTTCCCATTCTATTAATACCAGGTTGGCACATTTTTCACCCATTGCCACACCTGAAATCTGCCTGAAATACTTTCCTTCAAATCACAAAAAATTATTTTTTAATACTGTTTCCATTAACTCCATCAACAGATTCACTCTAAACTGCTGCATAACGCCATCTTGTACTAGGCAAGCCGAATAAAACTCTAAACCTATATTTCATGTGATATTACTGAAAACAGGTTGATTACATCCACATTGACAAACAAATAATCTTGATCAAGATTTGCCATTCTCAGCAGTTCTAAGCAGTGCCGTGAATCTCCTAACACGAGTTTCTTTTGAATAATAATCAATGAAGGCTGCTAGGGGTTCTGTTTTTTAGCCCCTAGCTGCCAATATCAGCCTGAATGGGGGGGGGGGGGTCTGTCTGATTCTTGTGTGTCTTAGGTATCCCAAATATCGATGGAATATTGGGATTTTCTACCCTAAGGTGCTTAAATTCAGCAGCTGTTATAGATCCTTGACACAAGGCATCAAATAGTGTATCAATTTTAGCATACGCTCTGTTCACTTCATTTATTAATGCTCTTTCATAAGTGCTTTCATCGTTCAACAGTTCATACATTTTGCAGGTATAATGTATGTGCTTCATGATAACTACCCCCCCCCCCCCCTGATCAGGCTTCATCACTCTGTAGTCTCTATTCCTAGACAGTTCTATCAAACCTTTTTTTTTCTTCCTTAGTTAGATTAACGTGTCCAGTTACTTGCTTTTAAAGTGTGTCGAAATTTAGTTTCACATAGATGCTCAAACATGTGTACTATGGGATTATTAACATATTAACATAATTTTTTAGTTTAACAAGTTTTTCACAAACCTGCTGTGTGAGTCAGAGTGACCCAAAATTTTAGAAAATTTGGTGGAGAGTTTGGTCTCTGCTGTACGTGAATTATCAGCCAGTTTGAAAAGAAATGCAACTGAGAGACACTTGGATGCTACTGTTACACCCTGTTAGGAAGAATTACGTACTTTACACAGTCCAGTGGCTGGTACATGTGCTACTTCTTTGAGGAATATACAGTTCACCACCCCCATGAATAATGGACTGAATGGTTTATTCCAAACTCCAGTTTTATTTTACCTTTCCCATGCGGATGCAGCAACAAGGAAGAAACATGGGTTCCTTAACCATACAAATAGCAACTTTAGGTCATTTGAGCAAGAAATTCAAGTCCTTGCAACCTGACAATGACTTTTTGGCACATTCCATTCAACTGAAGCAAGTTCCTAAAGGGCTACGTACCGGGAGGTTTCCAGCAGGAACAGAAAAAAGGCTCTATCATGCATCAAGAGCTACTAGAACTGTTTGACAAAACAGGTTTTGAACTTATGAACATTATAATTAGAGACAATGAACATAAGCTTGTTAAACTAAAAAGTTATATTAACATGTTAAATGAAAGTATAACCAATGATTTATTGTTTACTGAAGTTGTTGGGAGCTACAATAATGTTTTTAAAGATATGGAGAAGTTTGTGGCAGATAATGTTAAGAGGAAGCATAACAAGCTACAAAGGGATAAAACAGATTATTCACAACATAAAATCATACCCTGAACCCCCACATACACATAAGAACAGTATACAGCCTAGTGATAGAGATGACATGATTGAGAATGTTAACAACAATCATAATAATGAGATGAATTATATTCAATATGAGGAAAATTATTATTTTTTAGAAAATTATTATTTTTTAGAACACCCTTCATTAAGAAGATCTGAATGTCTGAGGAATCAATGGTGATTTCACAAACAGGGTGGCTCCTATCAGGAAGCATCCAGAGGACGTTCTTCCAGAGGGAGACAGTGGGGGAGGGGGAAATGAGAGGGAAAGCAGTGTACTAATTACTGAATGTAACAGCATTAGTATTGATGGCTTGAATAATGGTGTGCAGGAATGTGTTACAAATTCTTTTAATGGAGTAATATACAATTTAAGTGATTTTCACATAAAAAAAGAACATGTCACATTATTAATAAAAGGCTTTAGCTTTGTCCTTGATTTTAAAACATGTATAGCAAAATTATTAGCCAACTTGAGATTGTTTACAAGGCAGCTCAATTTGAAATTTTATATATATATATATATATATATATATATATATATATATATATATATATAGGTCTACTTTACATGACTGACAGTTCATCTGATCGACAGTCATTTGACCGAGACCAAAACACCTAAAGTTCAAAACACCTAAAACCCATTTGATCGAAACTCATAACACTGACATATGTAATTGAAAGGATTATGCCCTTTTCCCTACTGTAGTGTGACCTTGGAGTTAATATATATAGTTAGAGGGGGTGTAGTGGGCACTGCCCCCCAACATTGGGGAGTGTGGGGGGCTTAGTCCTCCATATATTTCAGATGAATATTGTTTTCTGCAAAGAGGTACTCATTTCAGTTATAAGTTTCCATGTGTATGTTTAAAATGTATGAAGTTTGTGGGGGGCTACACCCCCCCCCACCCCCCCTAACTATATATACTAACTCCCGGATTGCGCTACAATGGAGAATTTCATGTGTCAGTGTTATAAGTTTTGATCAAATGGGTTTTAGGTGTTTTGAACTTTAGGTGTTTTGGTCTTGATCCAATGACTGTCGATCAAATGAACTGTCAGTCATGTGAAGTAGACCCATATATATATATATATATATATATATATATATATATATATATATATTTTTTTTTTTTTTATATATATATGGGTACAGAACCTTTTGCTTAAGTGGCTTGTTCATTGAGAGTGAAAAAGCTGGTACAGTTCATTAAAAATCAGCTAATTGAAAAATATTATTTTTTACACCATGAGATCATGGTAAAGGGGATTGGGACATGTACCCTTTCCCTACTGTAGTGCAATTTCAGATATATATATATATATATATATATATATATATATATATATATATATTAGCAGATGTATGGGGGTACAGGGTGCCATGTCCCCATACAAAAAATAATTCTATATGTTTTTTTTTATCCTTTGTGGATCCAGATCAATGTTTATATTTTCGATGGGAAGCAATTGATCATTGCAAGACAGGGCTACTTTCCATTTCGATGGGAGGCTATTATTCTATATATATATATATATATATATATATATATATATATATATATATATATATACACAGTATATATAGGGGTGCGTGTGTGTGTGGGGGGGGGAGGTTAACATATCACTTCTGGCTAGCATTAAAATGTATCATATACTACCTGTTTTATTTCTTACTGCATAGAACATAAATATATTTAATTATGAAATCCCTGTTATTAAATATCTCACCAATAGCTAAATTATTTCTTTTAACAGCTCATAGTTTTTAATGATATCCATCTTGAATCCTTAATGATAACTCTATTACTCTAGCTTCACATTGCTTAGATAACATTAACTGTTCTATCAGGACTGCTTAGCTTGATTCTGTTCCCTTATTTCTCTTCTAAAATGTATCCTTAGATGTTGTTCTAAGCACATTTTCTTAGACCATTCAAACTTAAAAATCAGACCAGCAGTAGTGTGACATGTGAAAGAAAATTAGTTAATGATTGCATAAAAAAACAACTAAAATATCCTTTTGAGGATAGGATTTTTATCGAATGGTTGCTTTGTTTCTTATAATAATAATGTCAAAGAGCCATTGATGTAGGCTAGGAAGAATCAATAAGCAAACAGCAGCTAAGGAGATTAAAAGAAGCCTGCATAGTCAGACAAGATATGAAAATAAAAGAAAGACGCACATCAGGGCATTGATATGCATAATCAATACATGTAACTGAAATGGAAACTGTCAGAAGAGAAAACAGAAAGGTTGAGTATGTGTTTGTCCAAT
Source organism: Protopterus annectens (assembly GCF_019279795.1). Classification (NCBI taxonomy): domain Eukaryota; kingdom Metazoa; phylum Chordata; order Ceratodontiformes; family Protopteridae; genus Protopterus; species Protopterus annectens. The sequence goes on from NC_056736.1 coordinate 227,529,474, forward strand.
TAACAAAGTGGATTAGGTCATTGAGATACAATGAGTTTCATCCTGTAGTCCAGGTTTGAGTCCATCTGTTTTTCTTTTGCTGCTTCAGTGAAAGAGCATGTTACTTAATCCAAACAGTGTATCTAGGCTGACCCTGAAAAGAGGTTTAGCATAGTCACATAATACGTGTAGGAAGCAATAGCTTCCATAACAGAACTACAAAATACTAAAGGATGATTATGTGGAAAATCAATATGTTTTCTGATTATCAAGAAACTATTAAAGTCTTAGGCAATTGAATATTTTTTAACATATTTTGTTATTTGCTGCAAAAAAGATAGCTGGAATACAAAAGGCAACCAATCGGTTTTCAGTCTATGGCATATTATCAAAACTAGTGCCAGATTTATCTGGTGCAAGTGATCTAACACAAATAAAGCAGAAATATAAATCTTACAGAATGGTATAGATCTACTCATCCTGCAACATACAACAGAGCCATAATTGTTTTATAATGCCATATATACCTCAGGCCGTCAGTACTATACCAGAAGTACTTTAGCACTGCAGTAGTCTTGTCCTTTGCATAATTTTCTACTTTTATTTTTAACACTTCATATGGTCTGGCTTGTAGTATGTGTCTAGTTAACACATAAGCATGTATTGTTTTATCATATTACTCATTTGAAAATGATATAGGTCCAAGCTGCACTCATTTTGTTACTATTTCCATATAGCTGAACTAGAAGGGGCATACAAGAAGTCATACAGACTCAGTTCTTTTTGCGGAATTGTGTACCTTTTAGCCTCATCTCAAAGAAATGATATTGGCCACGTGTCCTGACAATGCCACGTTTGAGTACATACTGAAGATACCACTCTCCTGAAGAGTCATTTAAACAACATTATTAAAATTATGATAAAGCAGGCTTCTGAAATTATCACAGATGATATAGTAATGAATATATGCAAATACCTGCTTCTGCTTGTACAGGGATAAGGCAGGCATAACTTTGCTCTACAATAAATGTAATTTGTTTTTATTTATTTTCTAATTATAGTACTGAAAAGTACAAAGAAGAGGGGATGAAACACACAAAACACTCCATAGTTAAGGTCAACCGGAAAGCCTTACTCTCAATTTTTGTTAGCACTAATGTAACATCTTTTCTTTGGAAGAGACCAGTTGTGTAGTAACAAAAGATGTGTATCATGACAAGCATTTCCAGATGGTTACGATGAATGCTGACTATCTGCAGTTGCCAAGATTTTTAATATGAATATTAAAGCAAAGTTACTTAATATATATGTATATCATACCTCTCAACTGTACATATTTTAACAGAATGTCCAGATTTTTGCCTTATATTTTTGGTCTGCTCCTCACAGAATTTGTGACTTTCTGGATTTTTTGACAAATCAGTGAGGACTCAGTTCACTAAATAATGACAGTCATTTGAGTTTCAGACTTCATATCCTTCAGAAAAATGCTTGCCAACACAAAGCCTTCTATACTAGCAACTTTCAAGTTTATAAGATCAATATTTCAAATCTGCCCCCCCCCCATTGTTGTGGCTTCACCCCCCCCCTTTAATTTTGGCTTTGTCCAGAATATGTGTATGTGTATACACACACACACACACACACACACACACATATATATATATATATATATATAGGGTCACCTTAATTTGCCTGACAGTTCATTTGCCTGACAGGCAGCCCAATTGCCTGACAGTTCATTTGCCCGACAGTTCATTACCCCGACAATTAGAAAAAGGCATGTAAAAGGTATATGTCCCTTTCCCCACAGTAGTGCAATCCTGGAGTTAGAATATATAGGTAGTGGGGGTGAGGTGGGGTGAAGCCCTCCACCTACTTTAGATTTAGTGAACAATAAAAAAACAAACTGGACAATATAAAACTAAAGTAGGTGAGGGGCTTTGCCCCCAACACCTCCCCTAGCTATATATTCTAACTCCAGGATCGCACTAATGTTGGGAAAGGGACATATATCTTTTACTTGCCTTTTTCTAATTGTCGTGGAAATGAGCTGTCAGGCAAATGAAGGTGACCCATATATATATATATATATATATATATATATATATATGTGTATATACTTGTTTTATAAGTAAACAAGCATTACTTTTCTGACTAGACACGATGACTTAAACTGTGGCAACATGTGCTCCCCATTAGAGAATAACTCAATTAAACTATGGGACCCTAAAACAACATACAAAAAAATGTAATCTAATTAGAAATTGTTTTTATATTAAACTCCTTTAGGAATTCTGTTAAAAGTTTCTTATATGCCTTTGCCTTACAGTTGACTAAGCAGCTGACGTCTGCAATAAACAAAGCAATGTGTGGTTCTACTCTTGCTGCACTGATTAATTTGGCACATTATGCTCTCCATACCCATATGCTCATCATTACTCCCTCCCTTCCTGTGGCACTCCTGGAAATAGAGAATTCATTGAGTGAATAATTTGCCAAGAAATAATAAGATTTTAAGCAGGAAAAAAATAATATATTTCAGAAAACACCCATTTTTCTTGGCAGAAGCTTACTTATAATTCAGCATGAGGCTACAGTTTCATGCTAAACCAGAGATTTGTTCTTGATGTCTGAAACTGTTATCTGATACATGAAATGAGATGCCTAGTGTCAGTTGTTTACATGTATTGTGTGTATTAAATATGCTAAGAACAAAAAATAAGTTATCAATGTGCAAAAGTTAAACAAAAGGTCTAATAGTGATGAAAATGCTAACATACTTGCATGCAAATCATCTGATCAACTATATTTGTAAAGTTTTATTTCTAACAAATGCAGAATTCTTTTTGTTTCTACAATGTTTCTGAAAGTAACATGACTGTGTTAAAACATATCAGATTTCAAAGTGTGCTTAAAAGACACATCTTTCTGAGATGCAGCTTGTTTTCATATTAAAAAAAAAAAATCATCACATCATCCATATCAAACATCATGCTACCTGACTAGGCAAGCAGTCTACAGTAAGACCCAAATACAAGCAGTATGAATTTCAACATGACTAGCAATGTTGAAACACCCTTCATTTACTGGGCACTACTCCAGTCCAGTTTTACAGACTTAGAGTTAAAATATCTATCGCATGCACAATCACAAGCAACAATCTCTAAAGCTCTGAACAATCAACACATACTGTAAAATCAGGATTGCCCATTCCATTATCGTGGTTTATCTTTTGCTAGTCTCTGGGTTTCTAATAACATGACACAAATGGACCCCATTCCTTAGTCAGATTATGATTAATGTTCATGAAATTACTACTGTTTCAGTCTTTGATGTTAGCCAAGAATGGGCTTCCCAGCACCTGCAATGTGCCCAGAATTGCCTCCTTGTGTAATTCATACATGGTTAAATGTATCAGTAGTATATCAAAATATGATTTTATGCTCTTTTTTATTAGACCTGCTGTTCCTACTAATGTTGGAACTGTCTGAGTAACTTTCTTCCACATCCCTCTGTATTTTGCCTGCAAATTGTGGTATTGTATGACTTTGTATATCTTTGTATATAATGCATTGTAATCACTGGGTATAGCAATTTCAATGATCAATGCCACTTTTGTCTTTTCTCAAGGACTACTATATCTGGTGGCCTCTAATATCACTAGTGAAATTATTGTTATGAATTCTGAGTTCTGAAACAATTGCTATGTCTCTTCCATTTAAAACAAGAGAGGAGATCTAAAGAATTGCAGGGATTTTAAGCAGAACTTACTGTGTTTGTTCAAAATCTGGTAAGACGTCATATTACCCTGCATTCATTTAGTTTCTAATTTTAATTAAATATATACCCGAATAATGAAAAAATGTACACCAGTTGTAAAATTAGTGTAAAATTAGTGTGAGGCAAAATTGTTAAAATATTTAAAGTATTATTTGTACACAACACCAGTTGTAAAATTAGTGTGAGGCAAAATTGTTAAAATATTTAAAGTATTATTTATACACAACACTCTCCCATAGCTTTCCTTTACAATACACTTTGTAGAAATATGATTACATTAAAAAAATGTTTTTTATATAAAAAATGTAGACAATTTTGTTGCAGGATATTCCAAAACTGGTGTGAGTTATGATTCTAGTAAACATACTTTATGATTGTTTGTAGTACAAAGCTTGCAGCTAATGCATTCAAATGATAGCTTCCCAACCAATCTATCGCAATGCTTTGCTTCCATTGCATAAGCTAAATATATAATTATATTAGGCAACTTAGGCTAAAGGTGGGCTATGTACAGTTCAGATCACAGAAATGTTGCAGTAAGCATTAAAGTGTTCCAGGAGACTGCCATCTTCTAAACCATAGACCTTAATTCCACCAGTTTCAAATCATTCCATGTTCACCTGCCAATTCTGCAGTTATTTCCATCCTCATTTCCTCCTTTGACCCACTCACTTCCCCTTAGCAACAAGTACTCATACTATCCACATTCTTCATATGTCTTCCTTTCTTTTCTTTTCAAGCACATGGCAGCTGTCTTTCCACATATTACAAGTTATATTCTTTTCTTCCTTTTAAAAACTTTCCATTATATTCTGTTATCAGTTCAATATTCCAGAGGCACATTTATGAGTGAACTATGCAGTAGGACAATGCCCCTTCTGTCTCCTGAGTCCACTGCCATAGTTATCTACCCAAATTTCCTTTTGGACTACAATACTGACCTTTTCACACCTCGCCATATTATTCAGCCCAGGGAATGACAACATCTCTCCTATTAATTTCTTGCTATGTCTTCCCAAATTATCATTGTGGTCTTTTTAAATGATTTCCCTTGATTTCAGATAATGATTAACATGTGCTTGTTCATTTTCATGTGAAACACCATTGACTGTTGTCCAGTCATCTTACATTTAACACTATTTGGATTAACATTCTAAGATCACTGTGTAAATCCTTGTGTCGATGACAAATGAGTGCTTTCACTTCACTCTGTAACCAGACATATTTGAAAACATAGACACTTTAATATATTTTAGGTACAATTCCTCTAGTACCCGCTGGGATGGCTCTAACCTTTAATAGAGCTCTACATCTTACAGGGCAGCACAAATGGGCAAAACGTTGAATGCTTATTAGTAACTTCAAAGTTCACACCATGGTTAATGACTTGTTTCTTCATGCTTGCCATAAAGTTCTTTAGATTAATTGCTTTAATTCAAAATTATTTAACATTGATATTTGTCAAAGAAATTCTCAGCAATAAATGAATGTGTAACCAACCTTTCTGAACAACATTGAACATGGAATAAGAGTCAAAAGGAGGAATATACCTCCTAATGACTTCTTGTTAAAAGATATGGCCACTGATTGCTGTCTTTCCTCAACACAGTTGACCCCTCATTATCTGTGCATGTTTCCAGTTTGCCAGTTATGTGGTCATCTTAGCACCTGACGTTTGCCTTTTTATTCCAAGGTGTCCATCTAAAACTCATAACATCAAATTTCATAACATCAAAACTTTGCATCACAACATTGAACACTATAAATCACATGAAAATAATACCCCCACCATCTATAACAACACCAAACTAACAGACACACTTTTTTACTATGTTTCTGCAGGGGACAAGCCCCACTGCACCCCCACACCCCTGTAAATTAAATATACCAACTCCGAGATCGCACTATAGTGGAAAAATGTTAATCTACACATAATGTCTATATCACTTACCTTTATGGCCTAAAAAACACATACAGAGTGGTAAAATAAACACTATATAAATATTCCTACTCTATATAAATAATTATATAAATAAAAATTACAACATCTCATACTAAAACCACAAGAATAACAGATCAAAATACAACATTTACATGTTTCATGATACACTATTACATATTATAAATTTTCGATGTTATGAAATTCAGTGTTATGAGTTTTAGAAGTTTTGGATTTTAGATGTTGTGGTCCCGATGTTTTGACTGTAGATGGTATGAGTTTTAGATGTTTTGAAGTGTAACCATATATATGCATGCATGCATATGTATGTATGTATATGTATATATATATATGTATATATATATATATATATATATATATATATATATATATATATATATATATGGATTCACTTCATAACACTGAAAACTCAAAACACTGAAAATGAGAAAACTTCATAATATAGAAGACCAAAACATTGAAACTTCAAAACACTGAAAACTCAAAACACTGAAAACAGATATCATACATATACTGAGTTTAAACGGCATAAATCATAACACTTTCCGCCAAGTGTAAGCAGGGGGGCAAGCCCCCTGGCACTCCCCATGTGGGGGGTTGTGCCCCTCACACCCCCTGCTACTTAAATATATCAACTCCAGGATTGCACTTGTGAATGTTTTGAGTTTCAGTGTTTTGAGTTTTCAAGATTTTACAGTTTCACTGTTTTGGTTTCAGTATTTTGAGTTTTCAGTGTTATGAAGTGAATCCATATATATATATATATATATATATATATATATATATATATGTGTGTGTGTGTGTGTGTGCGTGGGGGGGTATTTATATATTTATACACACACACACACACACACACACACACACACACACACACACACACATACACGTTATATACATATACATTTGCATTTATATATATTATATATTTGTGCATAGGGAGAGAGAGACAGAAAGACAGACAGACAGAGAACGATGTGGGGTGCTGGTGCAGAGAGCCTAGCATTCCTGACAAAATACTTTTTATGGGTATCGGTGATTATTGCACCTTTCTGTTTAACTCTAGGATCACACTTAAAATATTTGGAGTTTTGGGTCTCTCACTATCAAGTCATGTGAAAGATAAATGTAACACCTAATTTTTTCCCCTTAGCACTATCTAGTTTCTATTTCCTTCTACCACTTAAAAAAATGCATACTTTGCTTTTTGGTTATTATTTCCACTTTGGCTCCTGTTACCTCTGATTAGATAGTTGTATTGCTCACTGCCCTTCGATTTATGTATTCTTTAAAATAAATGTTACATTATCACAGTGTTTCTTTTCTTTGTCTAACTCCACAATTCTGCCACAGTTGCTAGTCACTGAATATCTTCCATTTAAAGCAGATATTACTGTGCTTCCTAAGCTATTGATGTCAGTCTTCCTGTTTTTTTATCCTTACCTTCTTACAGTAAAATGGTAATAAATCTCTTTGTGATACAGTTACGTGTGGTTTTCCTGCATTTATTCTCCCTAATTTCCTCTTAGTTATCGATTGTTAGACAATGAATATCTGTTTACTTTAGTGGGTCTTCATCTTTTGAACAAGTCTGGTTTATACAACTTCTACCATTACCTATATTTATTACTCACTGAAAATGTAGTAGAGGCATCTTGCTTTTTTCATGTGATGAGAAACTTTTCCATTATTTTCTTTTGCAGTTTCCCCACATCTGGTCCTCATTTGAAATAATGTATTTAAAATAAGGGTAAAAAGGTCACACAGACACACCACTCCTTCAAAACTGGAAGAAGGATCCATCCAAACTGGTATACTCAATGTGTATATATCATAAACGTCCACGACTTTTTAAGTCATTACATTCAGCCTAATAAAGCCAAACCCAATAGTTGTAGACATGCATGCTTGAGCCATTTTACTGACATCTTCAAGACAGTGTAAGTAGATTATTAGACTATATTTCAGAAAGTCAGACCTTAAATCAAGCCTGATGTCTATGAACATTAGCATGCCTGCAAAACATCTGAGTGTCTGTAAACATTAGGGTGCCTGCAAAACATCCAACAGAACATACAAACTAAAGGGGAAAAGGTCCTGCAGACAAACCTTTCAGGAAAAAGTGCAGAAAAGACCCAGCCAAGCTAGAATCTTAACTGTGTAATACCTTAAACCACCTGTAGTGAAGCCCAAGCTATATGTGCAAATGACCTCCTTGAAATATAGCGGTGTTTCAGCTATGTGGCTTCTGAATTCCCATATTTTTTTTGAATTTTTAAGTCTTTATGGGTACATTCAGGACAATAAAGACAAATCTTACTAGTTGTAGGCATGCATATTTCAGCCTTGTTAGTAAGCTCATCAGTATAGCATAAGTGGACTTGTGGCTATACTTTACAAACACAGAATGTACAATCAAGCCTGATGTCCACATAAATTCAGATGCCTACAAAATATACCAAATAACATTGAAACCAAAAAGTAAAAAGGTCACACAGACAAACCAGTCAGTAAAAACTGCAAGAAGGACCCAGCAAAGCTAGAATCGTCAACTTGTAATAGCAATGCTTGTTCCTGTGAATATTACAGCTTATTATACAATGTCACTTGACCTCCATTCAGCCTTATGGACAACATCTCAATCAGTTATTCCTCATCTCTTCTGGTCTTGCGTACCTCCAATAGTGCACATCCCCCTTGCCTGCATATATATTATGCATTATTCTTTACAATGGAATCTGTTTCCTTTTCATATTGTCTTGAATTTGTTATTACTTGTTAGTTCTCATTCTCTGTTGTTCATATTTCTTTCATGCATAAAGGTGAATGTCTACTTCCATAACTGCAGTCCATATATAGTTCAGTATGTTTGTTACCTGATCCTGACACTAGAAACATCCTCTTCCACTTCTGTCCTTTCTGAATCACTTGTTCCTCATTTCCTACTCTTTCTTAACTTCTTGAATATTAAAGCAGTGATTATTTGTTCTCATCTACTGTTCAGTTTAGATTGTGTTAAATATTAATTACACACTTTTTCTAGACTGCCTTTCATTCTCTATATATTCTCTCTTTATAATAAACAGGTAGTAGGCTTGTTTCTATTCCTCCAGATTTTTCCAGTTGTTCTCCCTGTCTGGCATGATTCCAAGATAATTTCTCTGCATCAAACCCAAAATGAACTCTTAACACTTCCTTTTCCCTTCCATGAGTATGTCTGGCATTGATAACAGGCTATTATCTTGCTGATGACATCTGCAGTTAGTTCAGAAATATAATATATGGGCCTTATGCTTACTACTGTTCAATCTGATAAATCATTTATCCATCCCACAGCAGTTGCATATGATCACTGTTCTTCCTGAATAACTTTAATAATGCCAAATTTGGCCTATTCATGGTTAGCCATAAGACTGTCTTCGTCTATAGAAACTATTTATGTTTCTTCTTTCTAGTCCAACTAATCCCTCATTTTCTGGAACCTCAAAGCAACAGCATATTACCTAGTTTGAATACATCTTCATTTATCCTACTTTTATCCATAAGTTTCCCTCTTTTGCCATTAGTCAAATGTCATGACATTATTAACTCTTAATCATTTCAGTGTGTCACTGCCTTTTTGCACATATACAGTTGATAGGTTCATAGGTGTCTAGTAGACTAGCAAGCATGGGTGCCCTTATAAGCCTAACTATGCAAACCAAATCTAACCAACAGAATTGATTTATATCAGGGGTGATCACGGACATAGGAGGCAGACCAGGGATGAATTTCTGATATAGTTCATATTCATAGCCATGTAAATTAAAAACTCTTTCCATTAGCATTCCTGACTTGTCTCACACAATCTCACTTAATTCCCCAAATTTTCATGATGTAGTATACTTTGGCCACTTCAACCTTTCACATCTCCTCAGTTCATCACCACAAAACAAACCTCTAAAGGAACTAAAAATCAGAAGCATTAGTTTACATTCCACCCCCTCTATCACTTCAACAGCTTATATTCAATTCACCTACTGATGCTTATCTTGTTTTTAAATTTACTTATATAATCACATTTCATTTATATCCCTTAAACATTTATGTCTTTGGGACCAACTCCTCACTCAGCTCCTCCTCATTATATTCTCCGTCTCTTAATCCCAAGTCACTCTAGTATCTCAGCTCTTCTTAATCTCCCCTTACTCATACCCTGCTACCTTTTATTTTCTCCTTTCTAGTAAGAAAAGGCAATTAGCCTCTTAAAAATACAGTGAAGGAAGACACCATCCCCTTCTCATTTGGGTATCTATCAATCCCAAGACTTTTGAAATTATCAACCCTCACTTCCACACATATCATCACCATCCACCACACACACACACACACACACACACACACACACACACACACACACACACACACAGCCTGATAACAATTTAATTTCCTCTTTAAGTGACTCTTCTCTATTTTATTTCAACAGTATCAAATCAAAAAATGCCAAAACCCTTTCAAGCAAAATCCACAGTTCTGCTAGCTCAAAGTAGATCTTCTCATAGTTTATAGGTAAGTACTAGGCTAGCTGCCCTTGCAGGCTATTTTAATCCTAGCCAGTTTTCCTTTTTGTGCTTGAAATTACCTACCATATTTGGTTATAGACTGGCCTTACCAATTCCATGGTCGATAATTATATATTACCCCTAGTGAGAATGACTGGGATCATACCATATATAATCTGAGGGTAACAGTGCATGGGATAAAGCAGTTCAGTGCTGCCTCTCTCCAATAGTAGTACAGGGGAGAGTTCTGGGGTAAATTTTCTCTTACCTATCAATAGCTCTAAGTTGGACTTGAATATGGACAGGGATGAACTTTTTTTATGTGGTTGCTGAGTCTGTTCCAGAGCAGAGGTATCATCTGCAAGATAAACCTGTCCCACCAAACCATTATATTGATGTTTCAGAAGAGGTTTAGATCCCTAGATTGAGTATTTCTGATGCCCTTGAACTGCTGTTGTGCAGTAAATCCATCAGTAATTAGCTGGAGGATGCTTTGTATGTCAGACACAGGTCACCTTTTAGCAGTGTGTAGGAGACCGAATATAGTGACAGGGCTTTGAGTTGGTCCACGTAGAACATATTTTTTTAGGCCTTCTATGGATTTAGCAAGTCATCTCTTTGGGTGTTCCAGTTGATTAATATGACTGGACAGAAGCATGCCAAAGGAGGCATTATATTCAATGATTGATCTAATGGGGGCTGAGTAAACAGGGACAATGACATCCCTAGATTTAGATACAATATCTTTGTTTATAAGCAATGCAACATAGAAAGGCTTTATTACAACAGACACATGTTGGTCAAATCATAGGTCACTGTCAACATGAGTTCTCAAATCAACTGGGTCAACTTTTATGGATGTATTGTCAATGTGGCTGGTCTCTATGGTAGATGTCCCAAAGGATACAATAATGAATTTTTGACATTTAGTTTTAGTCCATGATTTTGACACCAGTTATTTATTTTTTTAGTGAAATAATACAAAAAAAAATCTTCCTGAAGGATGGCCAAGTCATTTTGGGATTCAATGACTACTCCTAGCTTGCAGCCATTTGCAAACTGAGTCAGCTAGAACACTTTGGTATTGGTGTTTACATCAGAAAATAGATGTCAAACAGTAGAGATCCCAGTACAGAACACTGGGCATCTACACTGGTGACAGGTCTCTGTGGAGGCATCTTCCCACATTTTGATTATCTGCATACTATCTGTGAGCCTGTTTGTAATCCATTGGGTGACATTGGCATTTGCTCCCACTGTATTTAGGTTTTCTGCACTTCCCGAGTAGGGAATTGTGTCAATAACTTTAGCCTGGACAAGGTATGTAGTGTGTACTATTTTGCCTTCATCCAGTGGTTTAGTGACATTTTCAGAAGAATCCACTGAGCAGAGTAAGCATGACCTGCCCTTGATGGATACAAACTGAGATAGCTCCAGTGTTTGGAGGTTCCCTATGTCCTGACTGATTAATTCCATGGTAAGTTTTTCTATGGCTTTGCTTATTTGCTTATAAGGTCAGTCAGAGTTATGGGCCTTTAATTGCCTGGGGCTGTGGATGATCCTTCCTTATGCAGGGGAATGACTGTAGCTGTTTTCAGTTCACTTGCATGGAGGTTGAGATTGAGCAGTGTTGTTAGCTGTGTGCTTCATGCTATTTAAGATACATCCAGGGATATTGTCAGGACCCATTGATGCGGCATTTTTAGCTTTTAAGAGCACTTTTAGGACAAGGTCTTGTTTGATAGCTGGAGATAAACCAGTTTCGTGTACATCTTGACTGACAAATGGAGAGGAGAGAAGAATCTGGAGATAAGCCGGTTTCGTGTACATTTTGACTGACAAATGGAGAGGAGAGAAGAATCATTCTACAGTTAAGTTTATCAGCTAATAGGTTCACTATATCTATAAATATCAACTGTGCACATTGCTGCATTGTGATTTTGAGATTATGAACATATCCAAAAATGCCTTGTGACTGCCTTTTGTTTGGGCAGTTATTTTAGTCTCAGATTTGGTTTTGCTGGATTTTATTATGCTCCTGAGTTGTTTGCTTATTTATTTCAGTGACAAGGACTCAAAATTCTGAGAATTACCTTTTTGATTTTCATCAAAATTACCATCTGGGTTTGTTTCTTGGGTTTGCTCTTCACTTGATCCTTCAGGGTACCGCTGCATCTATTCAGCTATTTACATGCTGGTATAGTGTGGTCGGCATGCCTCTCAACCTTCTAAATTTTCACAGAATTCCAGAATTCCCTCATATTTTTTTGTCTGTTCCTCATAAAATGTGTGGTTTTCTGGCAAATCTCCAAGGATCAAAGTCACTAAATAATGACAGATATTTGAGTTTCAGACTTCACATCTTTTAGAAAATGTATGCCTACACAGATGCTGTTATTCTAGCAACTTTATAAGTTTATAATAGCAATAATTAAAGTTTGTCCCTATTTTTGGGCCTTTGTCTCCCTACTACTTTAGGCTTTGACCAGATTTTTTTGTGTTAAGAAATTGAGAGGTAGTGTGGTGGTGCACATTTTTGAGTATTCAGTGAAGTTAACTGGGTTTGTTCGGGATTTGAAGCTTACCAATGTATCGCTTAGGAGAAGTTAATTTATCTTACAGAAATTTCTAAAGGTACCTTGGATTGAAGAGATTTCTGCTTTCAGTTTCATTTTGAAGTAGTCTACTTTATGGTCAGATCTAACAAATGATAGAGATACCCAAGGGATAGTGTAAGATGCTCCCAGGACAAGATCCAAGATCTTATTCCTCCATTGAGTGCTCTAACTAATTGATCCAGGGCATCTGGATTCAGAAAGTCCAGGAAACTTTGTGCTTGTGCACTAGTGGTGGTGTAGGTTTATCAGTGTATTGTTGAACAGTTTAGATCACCTAGGAAATTACACTGGGTTTAATATAGAGTGATTGTAGTTTCTTTAGATAGACATTGTCGCTTTCTTTTGTCAAAGAGAGGGTTCTATACCTAGCTAATATATGGCATGGGACACTTTTGATGGTTATTTGGACATGAAGAAGCTCTATTACATTATACTGCCTTACCAGCCTTGATGTGAGCCTTTCCTGTATGTAGATTGAGATACCTCCACCTTTCTTCACCTCCTGTGCAGTAGCTACTCTAAACATGTGTAAGGCATTATAGCCTTGCACCGCCAGAGTGTTCTCTGCTATTTTCAATGATGTCTGATTTACTGCACAGTCATCAATGTCTCCCAGGGTGAGAAGGGCTTGGAGGGATTAAAGTTTTTTGTTCAGGCCTCTAGCACTGATCAGCAACACCTTCATATTTTCCTTTGCTTGTTTTGTTATGCTGGAAGATTTATCAGATTGGCATTACCTAAAAAAGTCACCATGGGGTGGATAATGTCTTGGTCAATATCTGAAACCTTAAGGGGACAGATGTAGGCCATCCTTGGTGAAGCAATGTGGTCTGTTAATCATTTGCTTCCAGGCTGACAAATATTAGACATCAAAAACTAAGCCAATTATTGAAGTCAATTACTTTTTGCTCATATCGTGGCATCATCTTTGGAGAAGGTAGAATATTGCTCAGTACTAGGCTCATACCTGCCTTGTACACATAATATGAGAGCTCCATCATGTCTATCTTCATATAGTCCAGAGACATACACTTCAAGTTATTGACAATCGCATGAACTGTGACTAGATTCATATTGGTACTTGTTTAAGGACTTGAGTACATGCATGATCTGATGTATCCTGGGACTAGCAAGGAAATAACAATCACTCTACCCCTGATCAGCCTTTTAAGAGGCACATGTGTATGTATAACAATGCAGTCACCTGAACCAAAAATGTTTGATAGGGTCAATTTTGCCTTACAGGCTCTGCATGTGTGACTTTGGGGCTCCTTAGTGCTATGTGAGAAAGTAAGCTTAATTTGTTGCACATGCTTTCTGCTTGTGTTATATTTGAGATTTAGGCAAGTTGTTCTTTAGAACCTCAGCATATGATAGATTATATGCATTATGATGACCTTGGAGAGGTGTGATATGTGGTGCATTGCTAATGATTTTCATGTTTGAGTTTAATGTGTGTGAGACTTTTCCTCCAAGTAAATATATCTCTCTCACACTGTTTGAGTAATAAATGATCATCAGAAGGCGCGGCACTATTCTTACACTGTCTCAAGATGCCCATCTCAATCATTCTCTACTCATGCTTCATATTTTTTGCAGTCTATGCAGCTTCCAACCTCTTACTCATTTTTTACAACCTCCACCTGAGCAAAGTTGTTTTCCACAGACAATGGAAAATGGCAAATCTGAAACCCTTTCCCTAAACCCGAGATCTTCAAAAGACAATGATTGTGGACAATCTCTGTACTTTCAACCCTTGTCAACACTGTGTAAAAAAAAAAAAAAAAGGTAATACGTAACAAAATTCTTGGCTAATGTCAGACCTACAGAATCATGTCTCATTTACAACATGGCTTCTGGTCCAACAGGAGAAGTACAAATACTCAACATACCCTCAGTGACAATAAGATCTAATAAATGGACAATGGGTAACTAACTGGCTGTCTATTCATAGTTCTCACCAAAGATGTTGACTTAATGGGACATTTCCTTTTATTTAACTCTTTATAGTTATTTGGAATCATCTCTCAAGCATTACAATTTTCACAAGTTTAATTACTAATAGCCAATTCAAAGTACAAATAGGTTCAACATTTCCCCAGCTCCTCTTTGTAAAGGGGTCCTCCAAGGCTTTGTACTCTCCCCAATTCTTTTTCCCTTATTCATTTCGAATTTCCCAGTGAATTTCCTTACTTCCCCCCACTCATCCATTATGCTGATGACATGGATATTTGCAGATCAAGCTCCTAGTCAACAACAAATAAAATTCTCTTTCAGGACAACATTGAAATGTTAGCAATATGACTAGAAAATCACAATTTCTTACTTAACATAAACAAAACATAGGCCATAGCATTAGCACCATACAAAGCATGTTCAAAATAGGCCTAGCTCCCTGCACAAACAACATTGCACTAAAATAGTTCTGCACTACAAAATCTGAGTTTATGGCTTGACTCTAGCCTTAATTTTCAATACCAAATCCAAATTATAAACTCTAAAGTGAATCATCTTCTATTATATAAGGACTGGCTGTTAACATTCAAAAACAAGCATGCTGATTGGTCAGCCCAACTAGCATGCATGTTGTATAATCCAGCATATACCAATAGAACAGGTCCGGTCACTTGGACTTTCTTTTATTAATATATGTTATGGCTTTCCAGTTTTCTTCAGCTAACAGGTCAAGATGTATATAATTTGAAATCCGGACAGTTTAGAGCTATGAGAGAGACAGGACAGAAATACAAGGAAAATCAGGTACATTATGCAAAACTAAAGAAACATGCCTGATGTTCCTTATATCTCTGCCCTGCATCTCTCATATCTCAGAACTGCCCAGATTTCAAACTTTTTTTTTTAAATAAGGAAGCAATAGAGATCTTCCTTTCTCTGTTGCTTCTTTTTCAAGCCACTGATGCACTGTGTATGCATGGGAAAACAAGTCCCCTCTACATGCACAGCACATCAAAAAAGCCCCATGATAAATATCTCCCAGTTACTAACAAAACCACACAATTCATTATGGAGCTAGTTTTCAAACATATCAACCTAAACATCTTCCAACTCTTTGCTGCAGATCTTCACAGAGATTCACCCCATATAACCTCAGATCTCTTTCTGTTTCCACTCCCAGTCTAGAACTTCTCTTAACAAACTTCATTACACCAATTTCTATCTCTCCCTCTTTTACTCTCTCGCTGTTAGCACCCAAAGTATTGGAATCCCTATCAACATATTTAAAGTCTATTCCATTCTATTCCAAGTTTCATTCAGGATTATTTATTTATTTATTTATTTATTTATTTATTTATTTTTATTTATTTGGGGTTGGAAGGGTGACCTAATGGTTAAGGTGTTTGCCTTACAAACACAAGGTATGGGGTTTGAGTCTCACAAGGGATAACTGGCTAGGTTTAAAGTGGCTCACAAGGGCAGCTAGCTTAGTACTAATCTATGAACCTATGTATTATTTATTGACATTTGATGACTGGGAAAGCCCACAGGATCAGTTATCCATTTTCAGTGGAGGCCCGGGGAGAAAAGCTCCAAATACAGTTACAAATAAAAGGTTATAACATTGTGGCAGCAAATATTTACAGCATTTAAAAAGAAGCTGCAGTATAGTTACAATGAAACCAATACAGAAAGTTATATAAGTTGCAAACAGTTGCAAAGATTAGCGAGGCTTTTTATCATCAACTATACAGAAAAAACATCAATTACAGAAGGTTTATACAGAATATATATATATATATATATATATATATATATATATATATATATATATATATATATATTCAAAGAAACCAAACACAGAACGTACCAATCCCAAAAATGTGGATAAATCCCAGTAAGGAAGGCAAGACACAATGCTATAGAAACGACAATGTAATCCAAGAGAAATTGCAGCTCAATGAAAATCTTGTATAAAACACATTTATTGTATATAAAAGTAAGCGCTTTCAATGTGAGAAATCTTGACCAATGGATATGAACCTATGTTATCCACACCGCTTCATCAGACAAAATTAAAAACATTTCTTGAGCTTATATAAGGAAGTTCAAGACAAATAAAACAATTATCCAATTATCTACACAGGAAGTGAAGATTTTAAAGACATAATGCTTTAAAATGCATAGCACTGTTGTTTCATTAATGAAACTGCACATAATATGAGTTAAATAAATATTCATGCATACAAATAACATAAAATCATTATAAAATTACTCATGTCTAACCTAAGACTATTGACTACAACATACAAGAATGTATTGTGATCTAAACATATCAATTAGAGCTCAATATAAACCAAAAACATTGCAAGTTCCTGCAGCAACTGAGTTGATAAAAAACAATAGATGAACAATGTAGCATATTACGACTTATCGCAGAATTGCCCTCTAAATGTGATCATAAAACAAATGTAGGCTTGACAAGAACTGACAAGTGACGTGACAGAAAGTGTGTGGGAGTGGGAATTATGTATAGGGATGAATATAAACCTGTAAAAGGATGTATAAAAAGCTAAGAAGCTAAAAATGTATCTGACACTGGAATGAGATGTCTACAGTCCCTGAAGCTAAATGTTCTGCTGGCTGCAGCTGGCTGCAGGCAAAAAAATAGGCCTATAAACCAGCAGTGGCGGCTGGTGACTTCAAATCAAAGGGGGGCTGCAGGAGCCAGCTGAATGGGTGGGGTCAAGGGAAAGGGGTGTGACCAACCAGAAAGGGGAGGAGCTATGCTCAAAACCACAAAAACTAACTTTAAATACACTCCCCTGGGTGGCATGGCAAACCATCATTATGAGAGTCCAATCAAGACAAAAATAAGTGTAGAAGAATAAAAATATTTCAATGCATTGTCTGCATGACAGCTTACTTAATATCTAGATGGAAACAAAAGGTTGTGGAATGCCAGTCAAAATCAAGTACAAGCAAAACCAGAAGCACTCAACTCAAACCACTTCTCCTTGCACTGCAGTTCTAATTATAATTTATATTCAGCTTTATTAAAGTGCCAAGTAACATGCTGAAAGTAGAAATCTCTGTGATGCCCCCATTTGTAAAAATGTTTCTTATCCAAAAAAGACCTGCTGCCTGACAACTATCTACTTGTTTCATGGGGAAAACATGTAAGTAAAAAATGAAAAGCAAACAAGAAACAAGCTCAAGATACATTGCTTAAAGGATTACTGTACAGGTTATGGACCACACATGATTGGCATTCTGTTTAGTTTACGGGTAAAGTCTGTAGAGATGACTGGAAGTCTCCAACAAGTGTAATGAGCTTTTTAAAATAATGGAATCCTGTCCTTTAATACCCAAGGCTTATACATTATCTAGTCAAGTATTCTCTGCATGGCAACAACAGAAAGGCTTTGAATGTTGGCAATTCTTTAACAGTATGCTTATTAAAAGCTTACTTGCATCTTATGATCTCAGACAAGTTTACATTATGGTCATTAAAGCATTGCTACTTAAACACAGAGCAACAGGCACTTTGAGTAATAAGCATAAATCGGCAGTACAAAAATATGACAGAAACCAGACCTTTCTGCAAAATCAAGGACAGATGAAAAGCCACTGTAGTACTTGTGTCTACCTTGGATGGGGGGGGGGCACACTGCACATTTACACTGCATAACTACTCCTTGCCTTGCTTGGACACATCCAGAGTCAGTACATGGTGGAGTGGGGTGCAACAAGTATGTCACAATTTGAAATGTCTCTGTCTGACTGTGATGGCCCTGACACATGTGTCATACCTCTCAACCTCAGAGCAAGAAATCTGGACAAAGCCATACACAGAAGTGGGACAAATGCCCACAAATAAGGACAATTTTAAATATTGCTCTAATAAACTTAGAAAGATAATAGAATAGGTCTTGCATTAGTATGACTTTTCTGAAGGGTATAAAATCTGAAACTCAAATGTCTGCCATTATTTTCTAACTTCCGTCTTTAGTGATTTGTCAATAATTTGCCAAAAAACACAATTTTATGAAAAATGGACCAAATGTGATGCAAAAATATAAAATAGCCACACAATACAGCTGGGAACCTGTCAAAGAAGGGACACTTTAATATTAGTACTGCTAACTTGAGCAGCTGACAAAATAAAAGAATCTACATGCATTTCAAGTAATCTATAACTTTGATTATTACAGTTATTTCTTAATTGTAAACCCTCCATGTTTTCTTCTAAAATTGCTATTTTGCGGAGGGATTATTAGGGGGAAGAGCAACATTTTAAGCCAAAATCGGAGACAGTTGAGAGGTTGGCTATGCCTAATTCTATAAAGCAATTTATTTGCATGTACCTCTCAACCTGTTAATGCAGTAAATCTGAACAAGGCCAAATATACTGGGGGAACATATAAACAGTACTAAAAATTGCTCTTGTATAAATTGAGACAGTTGATAGAATAACAGTTCTTACTTTAGCATGCATTTTTCTGAAGGTTATGAAGTCTGAAACTCAGTGTATCATTATTTAGTGACTTAATTTCTAAATGATTTGCCAGAAAACTACAAATTTTATGATGAACAAACCAAAAATAAGAAGCAAAAATCTATTCATTCTTTGAAAATCTGGACAGTTGGGAGGTATAGTTCAGCTGGGCCTGTCTGAGTTTGCTGCTCTTCCCCCCTGACAAAATCACTGTTGAAGAGCCCCTGCAGCCATTCCTATGAACCATTACTTGGCTATTTCACTCCATTTACCATAAACACTAATGTGCATACTGCTTTACTTGTATGATGAGTTGGACTTCATTTGAAAGTTTTATTTTGTATTTTACAGCACAAACACTAAGTCATCTACTAAACAAAGCAATGCAGTCTCACAATGAAAACTTAGCATTAAAACTTCTCTGCTCTTGAAACTCACATTCATTGAAACAGCATTGAAACCCACATTCAAAGAAAATACATTTTGCCAGTGGCAGATAAAGATTAATTTTGGGCTGTTTTCAAATCATAGGCCCCTTGCATATGAAACATACATGTGCTCTTTGATACACCTTCCTCATTGTACTAAATTATATTCCTTGTACAATATATTACAGTTGTTAGAGGGCGTTTTAAATTTGTTTTGAACATTTTTCCAGTAAACAATGAAACAAAATGCATGCACCCATAATGACAAAACTGCCCAGTTCAGAACATTTATCATAAAAGTCTACTCAGACTTCCGCAGTCCACCATTATCAGTAAATATGCACAATTCTACAGTCCACCATTATCAGTAAATATGCACAATTCTACAGTCCATTATCAGTAAATATGCACAATTCTACAGTCCATTATCAGTAAATATGCACTATCTCTGAAGAAGTAAAAGTCATCTAAATAATTCCACATTAAAGAAATCTGTAACTAATGAAGAGGTTGCTGCTAGCAAACACCTTTATATTTCATGGTTTCATCGAAAAATAAAGTGCCTGTTGCCCCTCAGGAATAAATTTCCTATATTACATTAAAAAATGATAAGCTAGTAATATTGCAAGAGGAAATGGATGGCAAACTGATAACAAACTCATAGTTAGTATCTTCACCAAGGAGAACATTTTCAGTACAGCAGCATCCACCCCTTGTGGGAGTAGAACCCACAGCCTTCTGCATCAAAAACAAGTACACAACTTGTTGTGCTATTAACAAGGCAAACCAACTTCACTTAAGCAGCACTAAACCTCTGTTCACCTGCAGCTCTCAGCTCCTTGTAAAATCTACTCAATACTCAAATTTGCAGCACAGGAAAACTGGAAAAAGCCAAAATGTATTGGGGGGGGGGTCAAAAGCCCAAAAACCAGGGACACAAACATTGCTTGTATAATCTTGGAAAGTTACTAGAACCATACATTTTACTGCCAAGCTCCCTGTGCAAAACAGAGCAACATACCACTACGCCAAATCAGCTGCTTTGTAAAAGAGGAAGACTGAAACTTAAATGGCTATCATTTAGTGAATTCAGTTCTCACCATAGCTGTCAACCTCTTAGTACAAAACACCTGGACAAACCCAGTAATGAGAGAATACAGCCCTCAAACATTCAGTGAATTCAGTTCTTGCCATAGCTGTCAACCTTAGCACAAAAGACCTGGACGAAGCCAATAATGAGGGAATGCAGTCCCAAAAATAGGGACAAATTTCAAATATTCATCTTATAAACTTAGAAAATTGCTAGAATAAAAGGTTGTGTTACTATATATTTTCTGAAGAACATGAAGTCTGAAATTCAAATGCCTGTCAATTTTACTGCTGACAGAATAAAAACAATTTTCAGCAGAGACCCAGGGAGAAATACTGCAGACACGTCTTTGTAAAATGACAGGGCACCAGAGCAAATCCACACAAACACAGGGTGAAGGTGTAGACTCCACACAGAAGGCACCCCAGCCAAGAATCAAACCAGAAAACTTATAGCTGTGAGGCAACAATACTACCACTGCACCATCAAATATGCAAAGACTTAAACATTCAGAAACCTGAAGTCTGAAATTCAAATGCCTGTCAATTTTATTTAACATTTGTTAATCAGGACAGTCTGACTTGGAACAAAAAAAAATTCAGCAGAGGCCCAGGAAGAAATAATGCAGACATGTCTTTGTAACATGGGAGGACACAAAAGCAAACCCACACAAACACAGGGAGAAGATAAAGACCCCACAAAGAAGGCACCCCAGCCAAGAAGCAAGCTTGAGAACCTGCAGCTGTGAGGCAACAATGCTACAACTGCCCCATCAAATATCAAGCATTACAACATTTACAAACCACATATATTATGAGGAACAGATCAGATCAAACATGAGGCAAAAATCTGCAGTTTTTTTTCACAAATGGTGGTGGGTAGGGAATTAAGGTCTTTAAAACCTGCATACAAGGTACAGGATTCAAGCCTGAGGTATTCCCTACCACACACAAACACCTGCAGTAGCAAACCACAAAAACTAAATATACTGCATTGGGTGCCAAACAGTTGTCATGAGAGTCCAATCAAGACAAAATGAAGTGTAGAAGAATAAAAATATTTCAATGCATTGGCTGCATGACAGCTTAATATCTAGATGGAAAGAAAAAAGGTTTTGAGGCATGAATAAATAAATTACTTTTTTTTTAAATACATTAATGGAATGCCAGTCAAAATCAAGTATAAGAAAAACAAGCAGCACTCAACTCAAACCACTTCTTGCACTGCAGTTCTAATTATAATTTATATTCAGCTTTATTAAAGTAACATGCTGAAAGTAGAAATCTCTGATGCCCCCACTTGTAAAAATGTTCCTTATCCAAAAACAGACCTGCTGCCTAACAACTACTTGTTTCATGGGGAAAACATGATCAAAGTAAAAAATGAAAAGCAAACAAGAAATAAGCTCAAGATACATTGCTTAAAAGGATTACTGTACAGGTTATAGACCACACGATTGGCATTCGGTTTATGAGTAAAGCCTGCAGAGATGACTGTAAGTCTCCAAGTGTAATGAGACTCTTAAAATAATGTAATTCTGTCCTTTATTACAAATACTGGCATATGCATTTCGATACCCAAGGCTTATACATTATCTAGTTAAGTATTCTCTACATGGCAACAGAAAGGCTTTCAATGTTGGCAATTCTTTAACAGTATGCTTATTAAAGCTTACTTGCATCTTGCAATCTCAGCCAAGCTTACCTGATGGTCATTAAAGTATTGCTACTTAAACACAGAGCAACATGCACTTTGAGTAATAAGCATAAATCAACAGTACAAAAAATATGACAGAAACCAGACCATTCTGCAAAAATCAAGGACAGATGAAAAGCCACTCTAGTACTTGTGTCTACCTTGGATGGGTGGGATTCTCTGCACATTTACACTGCATAACTACTCCTTGCCTTGCTTCGACACATCCAGAGTCACTACATGAGGGAGTGGGGTGTAACAAGTATGTCACAGTTTGAAATGTCTCTGGCTGACTTGTGATGGCCCTGACACATTTGTCATACCTCTCAACCTCAGAGCAAGAAATCTGGACAAAGCCATACAAAGAAATGGGACAAAGGCCCAAAAATAAGGACAATTTTTAAAATATCGCTCTTATAACCTTAGAAAGCTAATAGAGGTATTGCATTAGTATGAATTTTCTGAATGGTATGAAATCTGAAACTCGAATGTCTGTCATTATTTTCTAACTTCATTCTTTAATTATTTGTCACTAATTTGCCAAAAAAACACAATTTTATGAAAGATGGACCAAAAATGTGATGTAAAAATATAAAATAGCAACACAATACAGCTGGGAACCTGTCAAAGAAGGGACACTTTAATATTAGTACTGCTAAATTGAGCAGCTGACAAAATAAAATAATCTACATGCATTTCTGAAATAAAAGTAATCTGATTATTACAGTTATTTCTTAATTATAAACCCTCCATGTTTTCTTCCAAAATTGCTATTTTGCGGAGGGATCATTAGGAGAAGAGCAACATTTTGAGTCAAAATCAGGGACAGTTCAGAGGTTTGGCTATGCCTAATTCTATAAAGCAATTTATTTGCATGTACCTCTCAACCTGTTAATGCAATAAATCTGGACAAGGCCAGATATATTGGGGGAACATATAAACAGTACTAAAAATTGCTCTTGTATAAACTGGGACATAAATCTGAACAAGGCCAAATTTATTGGGGGGAACATATAAACAGTACTAAAAAATGCTCTTCTATAAACTGGGACAGTTGATAGAACAGGTCTTACTTTAGCATGCATTTTTCTGAAGGTTATGAAGTCTGAAACTAGGTGTGTCATTATTTAGTGACTTAATTCCTAAATGATTTGCCAGAAAACCACACATTTTTATGAGGAATAAATCAAAAATAAGAAACAAAACATCTATTCATTCTTTGAAAATCTGGACAGTTGGGAGGTATGGTTCAGCTGGGGCTGTCTAAGTTTGCTGCCCTTCCCCCTCACAAAACCCTGGTTGAATGGAGCCTCCCTGCAGCCATTCCAATGATCCATTAATTTGCTATTTCACTCCATTTACCATAAACACTAATGTGCATACTGATTTACTTCTATGATGATTTGAACTTCATTTGAAAGTTTTATTTTTGCATTTTACAGCACAAACACTAAGACATAACAAACTTGGCATTAAACCTTCTCTGCCCTTGAAACTCACATTCACTGAAACAACATTAAAATCCACACTCAAAGAAAATACATTTTACTCATAGCAGATAAAAATGAATTCTGGGCTGTTTTCAAATCATAGGCCCCTTGCTTATGAAACATACATGTGCTCTTTGATACACCTTCCTATTGCTTTGAACATTTTTCCAGTAAACAATGAAACAAAACTGTCCAATTCAGAACATTTCCATCATAAAAGTCTACTCAAACTTCTACAGTCCACTATTATCAGTAAATATGCACAATTCTACAGTCCACCATTATCGGTAAATATGCACAATCTCTGAAGTAGTAAAAAAGTCATCTAAATAATTCCACGTTAAATAAATCTGTAATGAAGAGGTTGGTGCTAGCAATCACCTTTACATTTCATGGTTTCATCGAACAATAAAGTGTCTGATGCCCCTGTGGAATAAATTGCCTAAATTACATTAAAAATAAGCTAGTAATATTGCAATAGGAAATGGATGGCAAACTGATAACAGGCTCATAATTAGTATCATAACTTTCAGCATTCACCTGTTATGGGAGTAGAACCAACAACCTTCTGCATCAAAAGCAAGCACACAGCCTGTTGTGCTATTAGCACTAAACTTGTCTTCTCCTGCAGCTCTCAGATCCTTGTAAAATCTGCTCAATACTCAACTGCATCTCAACTTCGCAGCACAAGAAGTCTGGAAAAAGCAAAATTTATTGGGGTGGGTCAAAAGGGCAAAAACCAGGGACACATTAAACATTGCTTGTATAATCTTGGAAAGCTGCTAGAATAAAATGCTGTGTTACCACGGCACCACCATACATTTTACTGCCAAAGTCCCTGTGCAAAAAAGAGTCAGAACATACCACTATGCCAAATCACCTGCTTTGTGAAAGAAAAATGCTGTGTTACCATCGTAATTTTACAGACAAGGTCCCTGTGCAAAACAGTCAAGAGCAACATACCACTACGCCAAATCAGCTGTTTTGTGAACGAGAGGAAGGCTGAAACTTAAATGGCTATCATTTAATTAATTCAGTTCTCACCATAGCTGTCAACCCCTTAGCACAAAACACCTGGACAAACCCAGTAATGAGGGAATACAGCCCTCAAACATATTCAGTGAATTCAGTTCTTGCCATAGCTGTCAACCTTAGCACAAAAAACGTGGACAAAGCCACTAACAGGGTATTACAGTCTCAAAAATAAGGAAAATTTTCAAATAGTCATCTTATAAACATAAAAAATTGCTATAATAAAAGGTTGTGTTACTATATATTTATTGCTAGAATAAAAAGTTGTTTTACTATGTATTTTCTGAAGACTATGAAGTCTGAAATTCAAATGCCTGTCAATTTTACTTCTGATGGAACAAAAACAATTTTCAGCAGAGGCCCAGGGAGAAATATTGTAGACACGTCTTTGAAAAATGGCAGGATACCAGAGCAAATCCACACAAACACAGAGATAAGATGGGGACTCCACAAAGAAGGCACCACAGCCAAGAATCAAACCACAAATCATGTAGCTATGAGGCAACAATACTGCCACTGCACCATCAAATATGCAAGAAATTAAACATTCAGAAACCTGAAGTCTGAAATTCAAATGCCTGTCAATTTTATTTAACATTTGTTAATCAGGACAGTCTGACTTGAACAAAAAAACAATTTTCAGCAGAGGACCAGGAAGAAATAATGCCGACATGTCTTCGTAACATTTGAGGACACAAAAGCAAACCCAAACAAACACAGGGAGAAGATACAGACCCCACAAAGAAGGAACCCCAGCCAAGAATCAAACTTGAGAACCTGCAGCTGTAAGGCAACAATGCTACTACTACACCATCAAATATCAAGCAAGCAAACCCCACAAAAAAGGAACCCCCAACACTGCTACTACTACACCATCAAATATCAAGCAAACGACCCAACAACAAAGAAGGAACCCCAGCCAAGAATCAAACCTGAGAACCTGCAGCTGCGAGGCAACAATGCTACTACTACACCATCAAATATCAAGCATTGGTATATTTACAAACCACAGATATTATGAGGAACAGATCAGATCAAATATGAGGCAAAAATCTGCAATTTTTTTACAAATGGTGGTGGGTAGGGAACTCAAGTCTTTAACACCTGCATACAGGGTACAGGGTTCAAGCCTGAGGTATTCCACACCACCATGAGCACCTGGGGCATTTTCACACACGCACACACACACCCCTACCATTCTAAACAATAAAATAATTAACACACTTACCTGTCCTTGCTGCCCATTCTCCATAACGTCAGTCCATAGTCCCGCGATCCTAATCCACAGTCCCGACGCTGGCTGTTGCAGTCTGGCCCTGACGCATTTTCCCAGCGAGTCTGTGCACTTACGTCTCCTATGTTTCCCTACCTGGATTGCCGGACTGCCGTGAGCATGCGCAGTATACTCCAGTAGTTTGGACTACTACGCATGCGTGAAGTCTGCGAATTTTTAAAAATTTGTTTTCTTTTTTTTCTTTTGTTGAGGGGGCTGCAGTCCGGCAGCCCGATAGCACGGGCCACCCCTGTAAACCAGCATGCTTTAGCTAAAAAGTGTATGTGACAAGAAACAAGGAACAAGAAACTAAAAACTGAAAGCAATGAAGAGCATATAACAACTGGTGACAGACTTACCTTATGAATGTAAAATGTGAAACAATTGTAAACCTAACCTGACAAGGATGTACCTAAATGAGAATGTGGAGGATAGTGGAAAAATGATGACTCACACTAACTGTGATGTGTAGGCTAATGTCTACATTTCCTGGAGGCTAAATGTGGCTTGATCGATACATGCTCATTCATACCCCTCCCCCTATGGGATGCTAGTCTGAATATCCAGTTCAATTCCGCCTCTTCGGTGCGATTGACTATGTTTCCCAACTGGATATTTTCATGTTCGACATGTATAACCTGCAACTGAAAAGTGTGGTCAGGACCTTCATGGAGCATATGCTTGGCCAGTGCACTGTATTCCTGTCCACGTGTATAACAATAAAAGTGATCCCTTATCCTCTCACGCAATGTTCTATTGGTTTTACCCACATAGAACTGGAAGCAAATTATGCAATGAGCAACGTAGACTACATTCTTTGTGCAACAATTACTGTTGCATCTGATAGCCCACAGATGTCCTGTGTCAGGATGCCTAAAGTAGTGTGACTCATCTATATGGATACACTGAACACATTTGCCACATTTCTGTGTGGCTGTAAAGCTATCCATCTTAAACTTTCTATCTCGATTGCTTACATCAGCATGACATAAGATTTGCTTCAAGTTCTTCATATTTTTGTAGACAAAGGTAGGTTTACTCCCTACCAAATCCTTAACCTTGTCATCGACAACTAGAATGTTCCAATTATCTGAGAAAGCTTTCTGCACTGCATGTGTATTGTAACTAAATGGTATAATGATGGGAATAACTTGCTTGTTACTCCCTGAGTCTCTCTCTCTCTACTGGATCCAATTTCTTCTCTAGAAAAATAAGGTTTAGCTCGAGTGGTCCTTAAACCATCAATATTGTGATATGCCCTCGAGATTTCTTCTATATTGTATCCCCTCTGTTGGAATCCTTTTTCTAATACATGCAGTTCCTGTTTAAAATGTGGATCGAGACATGAAAGTCTCGAAGACCTCATGGCTTGTCCTTTAATGATATTTGGGAATATCTTGGGGTTATGCATGCTGTTGCGATGCAAATAAGCCGGCCTACAGCACGGTTTCCGATACACCTTAGTATAGAATGTAGAACCAGACCTAAAGATGGTAGTATCTAAAAAATGTATTTGGTCTGTAGAATATTCCATAGTAAATTTTAAAAAGGATCCTAAGCTATTAAGTTTGTCAAAAAACACACGTAAGGAGCTGTCACTACCCTTCCAAAGAAAGAATAAATCATCTACAAACCTTCTATAAAAGAATATATGTGCATTAGATATGATATGGGTCTGTTCAAATGCAAACATCACAAGGTTAGCGTAGCTGTTGGCACAACTAGTGCCCATCGCTATCGCTACCCCTTTCTTTTGTCTATAACAGACATCATTAAATATAAATACGTTGTTTTCCAGGACAATCTCCATGAGAAGACATAAAAGATCTACTTTCTTCTCATCTGCTTCCTTTTCTCCAAGCATAAGCTGTTTAATAAGACTAATTCCTGCATCATTGGGAATACATGTAAAGAGGGATACAACATCAAAAGTCACGAGCAGCATATTATCTATATCATTCAAGGTCTCAACAAATACGAACAGATCATGTAAAAAATGTTCAATGTCGCTAAGAACGTATGTGTAAGATGTTAACACTTGCTTTAACTCTATATCTAGGTAAATAGAAATTGGCTCAGTCAACCATCCAGAACCTGATACTATAGGTCTAAAGTCAGGTCGATGTAAATTCTTATGTACTTTGGGAAGTCCAGTAATCGTAGGTATGAGGGGAAATTCTACCAAGAAGTATCTGTATAGGTCATCCGAAATAAGATGCATGCATTTGCATTCATAGAGTGTGGAATGAATGTTCTGTTGGAGGGAAAAAACCTGTTCTTTATCAATGACCTCATATGAAGAATCATCAAGCATCTGTTGCATTTTGTTAAGATAATATACAAAATCCAGCACAACCACAGGCCCTCCCTTATCTGCAGGCCTTATAATTATACTGTCGTTTTGGCTTATATCATGTAATGCAAGTATTTTGGATTTAGTTAAGTTATTATAATTAATGTTATTCGTGAAAGTACTGTCTCTATAAATAGTATTCTCCACAGCCCTAATGAATGTATCTACATTCGATGGTAGGTGTGGCATAAATGTACTGGTACAGCGTAATCTGCTGTTGGAGTTAACATTAGTAACACTTTCTGAAAACATTAATTTTAATGTTACATTACGAGTAAACATACGCAAAGATAACATTGCTTGACTAATGTCCATATTGGATGCTGGCACAAAAGTCATACCTTTGTTTAACAAGTCCATCTCAGCTGTAGATAACTTATACTGTGAAATATTCAGAACTAACGTTCTGTGGTCCAAAACCTCTGTAGTGTGTGTTGTTGAGGAGGTTGGGGCAACTGAAGGGACATATCCTTCTTCTTTGCTCCCTTCAAGTTGTCTAACTCCAAGGAGCGTTTCCTCCCTGTTCTTATGGGAAATGGTGCTTCTAAAAAATTATCCTGGTCGTCTTTGCCCATCTGTATCTTCTGTCTCACTACACTCGACAAAGTCTCCGTATTACTTCTGGTTCCGTTGGAATATATATATATATATATATATATATATATATATATATATATATATATATATATATATACTTTTACTTTTTTTAGCAGTTAGGCAATCATAACAATAGGGCTCTTCTATTAAGCTGCTAAAGTAGTCCAAGTAGCTTATAAAGGAGTATGACAGGAACTAAAGAAATGAATAGGAAATTTGGGAGTGAAAAGTTAAGGAAAAATTATTAGGCAGTTTCTAGTTAAAGTAATGTAGTCATGGTGGTTTAGGCCAGTTGTTGCAGAAACACATATGATTATCAAGGTAACAGGAATTTAGTGCACTTTTGAAAGCTTTGTAAGAGTCTATTTGAATAGGAGTGGGTAGAGCATTCCAAAGTTGTCAATGGGGAAGGGATAAAGACCTTGTCATGCACGTTTGTTGGGTTTTGATATGCTTAGGAGCTGTTTAGTTGAGGACCTGAGATGTCATGTCGGGGTGTATGTTTGCAGCAAGGTCTGAAGACTGGGACAATAATTAGGGGTTATGCAGTAGTTTGTGAGTGAGTGTGAGTTGAAAGTATTGTAGATAGTGGGAGAATTCAAGCCAATTTAAACATTTTAAGACTTGGTAGTGTGTGTTTGGGTTGGCATATTGGCGGCAAATGTTGCTATTTTGTAGTAGCAGGATTGTAATTTGTTCTTGAGGGATGTGTGTAGGTTAGTGAAAATGGGACTTCCATAAAGGAGAGTAGGGAGAAGTAGACTGTTAGCCAATTTTATCTTGGTGGGCATATTCATATAAAGTTTATGCCTATAGAGCTTATCAAATTTATAATGGGTCTTCTTGATTGTGTTGGGAATATGATTTTCAAAGGAGAATTTGTCATCAGTTGTGATACCCAGAAGATCTGATGTTTTTTACAAGCTCAATTTCAGTATTTTGTGTGAGAAAATTTTAAAGTCTTAAGTTAGAGGTTTTAACGAAAATATTAAGAGTTTAGATTTTTTTGGATTGAGTAAAACTTGAGCATCATTTAGCCAGGATTCAACAGAAGTAAAGAGTTTTTGTGTTAGAAGCTAGAGATCTGAAGGTTGTTGGCAGAGGTGATTATAGTTGAATTGTCTGCATATTAAATGAGCGTAATAAGATGGGATGCTTTATGTAGGTTATTAATGAATATGTTAAATAGTAGTGGGCCAGGAATGGACCCTTGGGGAACTCCAGTTTTGATTATGAGATCATCATATTGCTTGTTTTGCCATTTGACAGACTGTTTCTTGTCAGTAAGGTAGTTGGAAAACTAAGCTACTGTTTTTGGTGAGCAGTTTAGGGATATAAGTTGTAATAGTAGTTTAGGGTGTGATACCATATCGAAAGCCTTGGATAGGTCCAGTAAAATGGCTGCAGTTAGAAAACCAGCATCTAAGGCTTTGTTAAAGGTATTAGTGAAAGACAATAGGGGTGTAGTTGTACTGTGGGTGGGGCAAAAGCCATGTTGGGTGGGTGCACAAAGGTTAGTATTGGAAAGATAATTTAACAGCTGAGTATGAATAGAATGGCAGGACTGTGAAGTACCGTTAGCTAAACACACCTTCTGTGACAGACCTACTTCTATATTTCCCTTACTGAGCCTCATTCATATGTCTGTCACAGATTGTTCTATGCTATAAATAGCTGTTAGCTACCTTCAGCAAAATAAAGTAGGTAAATAGCAGGCTTTTGTAATGGGATTTTTTGTAGTGCTAAAAGAATTGACAGACCTTTCCCCACACTCTCATGCTGAAGTGTAAAAACTCTGACTGCAGTAAATGATGCTTGCTGTACATTTACAGGTGACAAGTAGTAGGACTCGAAAGTCTGCCTGCTATTTCCCAAGGCCTTCAATGGGATTTTTTGCTCTCTGGAGAATTAAAATGTGCTTTAATAGTTCCTTAATTATTTGTTTCATGTTCATCCTTTTTTTTATATTTCATATTTATTTATATTATGGTAACTAGGAAAGTGAATTGGTACCAGGACCCTTTTCAGCCACAACTCCAACTTCATTGGCAAATATAATAACAAGTAATAAATGCACTTAGCAACACAAAGAAAAAAATACTGATATAAAGACATTGGCGAAGATTGCATGCGCAACACATAGCCAATGTGCGACAATGAATAAGTAAAACATTAAGGAACATTTACTACAATGTATACATTAATAATGCTTAACTCTACATTGTTAAGCTTATTATAAATGAGTTGTATGCACCCAAATTGCACGCACACACACATATATATATATATATATATATATATATGTATATATATATATATATATATATATATATATATATATATATATATATATATATATATATATATATATATATGTGTGTGTGTATGTATGTATGTATGTATGTGTGTGTAATGGAGAACTAGATTATATATCTGTGTGTACTTCATGTCATTTAAAAAAAAATATCAAAATGGAAATTTTGTGTAACTGTGTGTGTGTGTGTGTGTGTGCGCACGTGCGAGTGTATAAATATGTATATAGCATGTAGAATACTATATGTGTGATGCAGTACTGTGTTTAAATGCACGTCTGACTGTGTGTGTGTGTGTGTGTGTGTGTGTGTGTGTGTGTGTGTGTATGTGTGTGTGTGTATGCATGTGTATGCGCATTTAAACACAGTAAATTACTTCTGATTTCCTTTTCTAAATGCTTTTAATTCAAGAGCACATAGTAAACATACGTTAAAGTAAATTCAGCTGTATATTATGGTCACCATCAATGGTCACATTTCTTCTGTGGAATATAAAATGCTTGTGCACTCTAACAATGTAAGGACTGACTCATCGTCAGTGGGAATCTCTTACCATGGATCGTTGTGTACCAGATATGCAGCCCCCTCTGGGAGGATGTCACAAAAAAGCATAAAAGACCTTTATTATCAACATTATTAGTCCATCTAGTTGATAAGGTTGCCCCTTGTCTCTCTTTTTTCCAGTTCTGTCCTTTGCAGGATGGGGGGGGGGCCTTTAAAATGGTAAAGGTGTTGATACCTTAAAAGAAAAAATATTTTCTGACTTTTCTCTATATGTCACAGAAATCTTTGATATTACATTTACGTTATCTTAACATAAACACTATTATAAATAATCAACATTTAAAGCTTAGCATTTCAGTACTGTATTGTTGCTAATGAAAATTTGACAGAAGAGGTGACAACTGCCTTTAAACCCCTGACTGATCTAATTGCTTTGTTTTGCTATGAAAGGGGAGTGTTATGTTCTCCTCCCCTCTGCAGTAAAAACAGTGGAAAACAGTTCCAAAGCTTTCTGTCTTTTTTATATCAGTTGATGTGTTCCTGACGTTACCAGGATTAATTGCTCATCTAATATTGACAGCAGTACCTGACAGGGTAAACTACAGATTAACTGCGTCTATGATATATCATGCAGGTAGAGACAGATTCCTTTGCAAAATATGTCAGAAGTTAAGCTTAAAAAAAGTTGGTGGGCTTTACCTTCCTTTGATTTCAGTGCTAGGAAATAAAAGTTTTTTTTAAAAGTACAAGCAGGATTCTGTCAACTGTACAAGATTATTTTCTTGAATCTTTCATAAAACTACTGCATGCAATATATCTTGTTTCCTAACAACATATACTGTTTGTTTTGTTTATTTAAACCCCCGTTGCTGTGAGTTTATTTAATTTTATGAAAGAAATAATTTTTCAATTTGTTTGTATTTGCATCTTACACATTATATTAACTTGTATTTTGTGTTGTTCATAGAATTGTGCTGTTTCTTATAAGGTATGCTGCTCCTCCTCGCATTCTCTATCATAGTTACTTGGTAATCAGAGTATTTTAAAAGTTCAGAACTAATATTTACCTCCTTTTCCTTTTTTCTTCCAGTCCCCTCAGCAAACGTTATATCCTGTGTCTTGGCCAACCTCCAATCAATCCAAGGCTGTCTCGTTGCCCTGCACTGTGGGACCCTGCGTCGGTGGAACACTAAAGTACTTTCAGCTACACTAGTGTATGTTAGAGTTGCATTTAATCTGTCCTCCAAACTGAAGACTCTTTTCCCTTTCACTGTACGCATGCACACTACTGGTCTCCCCCATTTCTCTCTTCCTATAGTACTCCTAGGTCAATTACTTAAAATTATTTTCTCTTGGAAAAAGTTTACCTATGTACCTACAGCCCACATTTCTTTTGTTTTTCCTTGCAGAAATGGTAGTCCTTTTCACCACTCTGTACTAGATTAGTACCATAACATTTGTAGTTATTAGGAAAATACTGTACCACACTGACCTGGAATTAACTTAGCTTGGTTTTCCTTTTTTCTTTTTAGCAGTTGGCCTAGTCCAGTTTTTCTGACTCACAACTTTGCATTACTTTGTGTCTGCAAACCTCCCCCACCTTGAATCTGCACACCTCTCCTCCCATTCCTGTTTAATTACAGATGTATAAAAAAAATTGGTTTAGAAAGGCACAATCTTTTGACTTGGCTTTTCTGCCTTGCTTCTTAAGAATCCCCAGTTGTATGCTTGCATGTAAGTACACTTACTATATTCTGCTAAACTGCTACTGCCCTGTTTACAGCTCCTACCCCATGTCAACCCACTGCATCCTTCTAATTTCACACACAATGCCGTATGTCAGTGCCTCTTTACCACTGAGCTAGTTTTCAGATTCACTGATATCTTACTGATGGCTTTCTTCTGTCTCCTTGGCTCTACCTGCTCCGTTCGCCCTGCGGGCTCAATCTGCTTCCCTACCCTGCCCCCATTTCTCACCCGCCCCCACTACTCCTACTTTTATTTCAACTACTCCCCACCCACTCAACACAGCCATCCAGTCAAAACATTCCCCTTTTTGCCCCTCCTCCTTTCACCCACATTAATTAAATACATCACTAAAGACATAACTCTTTCACTACCCCCTCTCACCCCACAGCTCTTCTCTCCAACTACAAATCCTCCCATATTAAACTACCTTTTTCCAACCATGCTTTTCTTACCATTCCTAACACTCTGAACCCCCACCCCCCTCCTACTACTCCTAACAACTTTATACCCTGCCAGCTCCTATACCTCAAATCAGTTTCCACTCTCTACTCCTTTCCATACTTCCATACAAAATCATCTCCTCCCTCACACAAATAATCATTTCTTTTCTATCTCCTCCTCTCTCTTTCAGTTCAACCCCCTGCACTTTTTTAATCCTAAAATTATTTCCACTACTGCAAAGACACTTGCTCTTAAACAAATGCTAGACCATCCAGAATACCCTAAATCCAAACCAAAACACACTAAAATAACTTCTTCAATAACCTCATCTTAGCTGGAGACATTCACCCCAACCCCAGACCTAACCCACCCACAAATAATTATCACCACTCCTTCCTCTAACCTTTCACCCCCTACACTACTCTTAAATTTTTCACAATCAGTGCCCAGAGGCTCAACAACAAAGCGCATCAGTTTCAAGTATGGCTAAGTCATAACCAATCTGACATTGTAGCCATCTCTGAAACTTGGCTCAAACCCCATATCTCTGACTCTGAAATCCTACCCTCTGGATTTCACACTCTTAGATGTGACCGCCCAAAGAAAAAAAAAGGTGGAGGTGTTGCTTTAATCTATTCCAATCTACTTACCTTAATTCCCCTACCAAACCCCATTCCTAAATTCGCCAATGCAGAACTAACAATCGGTCTATTAAAAATGAACAATCACAAAAGCCTCTGTATCATCGCCCTTTATATCCCACCCAGAAATAACATCTCAACCCTTGAAGACATACTCCAATGGGCCTTGGCTGAAATTAACCTTGAAACTTACATACTAGGTGATGTAAACATCGATTGGAATAAAATCAACTGTCCCATGCCTCCCTGTCCATTAACATCTTTAACTTTACTCAAGTAATCCACTCCATCACCAGACCCAATAAAACAAACCCCCCAGGATCCACTCTTGATTGCATCTTAGTCTCTCATCCAAATAAAATTACCACCTCTGGCACCATCCCTGACTCTAATAGTGACCACCCCCCAGCATTCATTTACTGTGCAACCACATCCCATCCACGACCTGAGACGTACCTCCCTGGACTACATGAAAAGAGACATAGAGGAGCTCTCAGATTATGTAGCCCAGGCCGGTATGACCCTGACCCTGAGCAGTATCCTACCCTCACCAAGAATGATGCCACAATACAGAGACAAAATGATCAGCTTTAATAATTGGCTTAATTACTGGTGTCATTCTAAGGGGATCCAATGTCTGTCTGCCTGGGATGACATGCTTGACAAGCCACGCTGCCAAGGGACGGCTTGCACCTGTCACCCTGGGCTTCCGGATATTAGCAAAGGCTCTTGCCACCCCCATAGTGCCTTTTTAGGCAAGGCTCAAATGATAAACCTACCGCCCTAGAAAACAAAAATGGAGAAAAACTAAGGGTAATACTGCTCAATGCCAGAAGTCTAAACCTCAAGATGCAATCCCTCGAAGCCCTCCTCAGTATGGAGAACATCGATGTCTGTGCTGTGACTGAAACCTGGTTCAAGGCTCCTGAGAGCACCCCAGCACTATCAGGTTATACCTCATATCATGCGTTCCGGCCCCAAAATCCGGACCGAACCACAAAAGGAGGGGGAGTATCCATATTCATAAAGGATACCCACACCTCCAGGTTAGTGGCAATGCACGAAGCATCGGAGACTATCCAGGTGCAATTAACCATAGGCAAAACTGCCCTACAGTTTGTAGCATGCTACAGACCACCTTCTCAAACTCAGGAAACCCACACAGCCTTCCTGAAGACACTGGAGAGTATGAATGTCTCTCCAAACACCATCATATTGGGTGACTTCAACTACCCAAACATAGACTGGGAACATTACTCAAGCCCCAACACCCTAGCCCAAAGGTTCCTGGAGTTCATAAACTCAAATGCTATGGAACAACTAGTCACCATTCCCACAAGAGGAGAAAATATACTAGACCTGATCATTACAAACATGGGGACAAAATGCTCCACACCGGAAGTATATCCCTCATTGGTGAGATCAGACCATAAATTAATCTCATTGGAGATCCACATCCCGTCCCCACCCCCAGCAAAAAAGACCACATAGAAGAACATCTCAAAAGCAAACTTCACACTTCTTAAGACTGGAGTGGTATCCTTCAAGGCCCCCGAGCCAGTGGAAACCACAACCCACGCTGCTGAAACCCATACAAATGCCTTCTACGAGCACCTCCAGGAATGTATGGATCAAGCAATCCCTAATAAAATCAAGACCCTTTCCACCAAAGGCAGCCCAGTCTGGTGGACCCCAGCCATAAACAAACTCTACAACAAGAGGAGAAAGCTACTACATGACAGAGCAAAATCCCTAAAAGGGAAGGCATCTCTGATCAATACTAGCAAAAACTACGATCACTCATAAAATCATCCAAGGCCAACTTTGAAAGAAAAATCGCTAATGACACAAAAGACAATCATAAGGCCTTCTTTAGCTATGTTAGAAACCTGGGTGGAAACTCCCAGATAAGCTCAGAATTAGTCCAAAATGATAAAAAAATCACTGTACCCACAGACATTGCCAACATACTGGCAGACAGGTTCAGTGCAAATTTCTCCCCCTCTCCCCAAAAGGAGAAATATCTATCCCACCAGAGTCTAGCCTCCCAAACATCTCAGATGCCCAGGTGAGAGCTGCTCTCTCTAAAGCAAAAAACACAGCATCAATGGGACCGGACGGTGTCCCCGGCTGTGTGCTACACAAACTCAATGAGGAACTAAACCCACACATAAGGCTGCTGTTTAATCTTAGCCTTACTACAGGATATGTACCCAAAGAATGGCGTACGGCAACTGTGGTCCCACTCTACAAAGGCGGTGCTTCTACGGACCCTGGAAATTACTGCCCCATAAGCTTGACGAGCCTTGTCTGCAAAGCTATGGAGAGGATCATAATGGAACTCATAAATAAAGACATTGGGGACCTACAGACACTGGATCCTACCCAATTTGGCTTTGTCAAGGGCAGATCCTGCCTCTTGAACTTGGTCGACTTTTTTGAAACAGTCACTAAGGCCATTGATGAGGGTAAGGCACTCGGGCATCATAGAAAAGCTCACCAGCTTAGATATAAACCCATATGTCACAAAATGGGTTACAAACTGGCTCAAGGACAGAACACACAGGGTTAGAGTTGCTGGTGCCATGTCAGACTCTAAGCCGGTCACAAGCGGTTTCCCACAGGGCTCAGTCCTGGGCCCCCTCTTGTTCGGCATTTATTTTTCTGAAGTGCAGGCAAACATAGGGGGATTGTGGCTGACAAAATTTGCAGATGACTGCAAACTGGGCACCATAATT
The DNA here is from genome assembly GCF_019279795.1 of Protopterus annectens. Classification (NCBI taxonomy): domain Eukaryota; kingdom Metazoa; phylum Chordata; order Ceratodontiformes; family Protopteridae; genus Protopterus; species Protopterus annectens. The sequence continues at coordinate 227,567,149 of NC_056736.1, forward strand.
GACACTCCATCAGACACAGACATCCTCCAGAGAGGTCTCATAGAAATGGATAACTGGTGCCAGAGCCATGGCCTTAAGCTAAATGCCAAAAAATGTATAGTCATACCCTTTGGGAAAAACAAGGTAACCCCTAATTACCACATAGGTGGTAATCCATTAAACACGGAAGACGTTATCAGGGACCTGGGGACCCAAGTTGACAGTAACCTCTCTTTTGACACTCACATTGCCAAAGTGGTTAGGAAGACCTTCTACATTGCCCACCTGATCATGAAGGGATTCACATCCAGATCAGGAGAGGTCATTGTACCTCTGTACTCTTCACTTATCATTGTACCCCTGTACTCTTCACTTATCAGACCAATGATTGAGTACAATGCCCCATTCGGAATGTACCTTACCCGACATCTGCAGCAGTTGGAAAGACCCCAAAAGTTCCTCACCAAAAGGATAAAGGGGCTCAAACATATGTCATACGATGCCCGACTGAAGAAACTCCAGCTCTATTCAGTCGCATACCGTCTGCTCAGAGGTGATCTGTGCCTGACATACAAGGCCATGTCCAACCCGGAATTAATGGACATGCTCCACCTCAAAAAATCCAAATCCACCAGAGCCACGAGAGCAAGAGACTTAAACCTCAACACGGATATAAATAGGATGTGCTGGAGGGACAGATTCATCACCCAGAGACTCCCTACACTATGGAACAGAATCCCAGTCCATGTGAGGCAGAGCCCCTCACTGACTCTGTTCAAGAGAAATCTTGACGAGTGGATGGGAGATCATAGGTTTACCCCGGGAATCATCTCTGTGTCACTGCTGGACAGAGGCACAGCAAACTAATGGGTATAGTATTCTCATCCTAAGGGGTGGTGAAAGCCACACACACTCTGGCTAGGCTTATAAATGCCCTAGGGCAGATAGCCTTGTATGAACCTATGAACCAACATCAATATATTCAGACCCACAACCTTAGTAAATTTGACCCCTAATCCTTCTCTAACTATCTCAAAGAAATGAATTGGAAAATTCTAAACACCCTTCCACTCGATAAAGCAATAGACCACCTTAATTCTACTTTTCTAGCTCCGCCAAGGAAAAAATGAATAAAAACTATAACTGCCCCTTGGCTAACCAAAGAAACAAAGCAAATTATGCATCAAATAGACAAATCCTGGAAGCTTTACCAAGAGAATAAACTTCACAAAACCCTTCTCCAATATACACAGCTCTTTAACTTTGCAAATATACAAATCTTCAAAGACAAAAAAATCCTACTATACTAAGCTCCAGTCAAACCATCCCCAAAACCCTAGGTTTTTTTGGAACTCCATAAACTCACTCCTCAACCCAGGCTCCAAAAATAATCCATGTCCGGACCCAAGTAAATCTGACCTTGAATTAGCCTCACTATTCAACTCTTTCTTTACAGAGACAATATCCGACCTAACAAAAACTTTTCCCAACAACCCATCTCTCCTACATTCCACCTCATCTAAGTCCCCAAATAATTTCCCCCCTTTGTTTGAGCTTAAATCTGTCTCCACAAACTACATGAAAAGACTTCTATCCAAACTTAAGCCCTGCTCCAATGCACCTGATAACATCCCTTCTTCTTTTCTCAAGTCTCTCTATAGTCTTCTCCATAGTAGAAAACACATCTGACACAGATATCCTTCAGAAGGGTCTCACAGAAACGGATAACTGGTGCCAGAGCCACGGCCTGAAGTTAAATGCCAAAAAATGCATAGTCATACCCTTTGGGAAAAACAAGGTTACCCCTAGCTACCAAATAGGTGGCAATCCACTGAGCACAGAAGAAGTTATCAGGGACCTGGGGACCCAGGTTGATAGTAGTCTGTCATTCGACACCCATGTAGCTAAAGTAGTTAGGAAGACCTTCTACATTGCCCACCTTATCATGAAGGGATTCTCATCTAGATCAAGGGAGGTCATAGTCTCGTTTACTCATCACTCATCAGACCAATGATTGAGTACAATGCCCCATTCGGGATGTATCTGACCCGACACTTGCAGCAGCTGGAGAGACCACAAAGTTCCTCACCAAAAGGATAAAGGGTCTCAAAATCTGTCCTATGCTGCCCGACTGAAAGAACTCCAGCTCTATTCAGTCGCCACCGCTTGCTCAGAGGTGACCTTTGCCTAACATACAAGGCCATGTCAAACCCAGGTTTGATGAATATGCTTCACCTCAAAAATCTAGATCCATCAGAGCCACAAGGCGGAGACTTAAACCTTGACACGCCTATTAATAGGGCGTGCTGGAGGGATAGATTCATCACCCAAAGACTCCCTATGCTGTGGAACAAAATCCCGGTACATGTGAGGCAGAGCACCTCGCTGGCCTTGTTCAAGAGAAATCTTGACCAATGGATGGGAGATCGCAGATATACCCCAGGGATTACCTCAGTGTCACTGCTCGACAGAGGCACAGCAAAATAATGGGTATAGTTCCCCATACTAAAGGGGTGGCGTAAGCCACAAAACGATGGGCTAGGCTTGTAAATGCCCTTGGGCAGATAGCCTAGTATGAACCTATGAACCTATGAAGTCTACTGCCAATGGTATAGCTCTCTCAATTAGTATTAATAGATCTATAAAGGAATCCTATGTCCCTAAACTCTGGTGTTCCACCTTTATTCTTCCTCTCCACAAGTGAGGCAAAAACACTAACATTTCAAACTTCCGCCCTATAGCTCTTCTCTCTCCCAATCTCCAAAATCTTAGAAACATGCATCCACCTCCAACTTATGCCTTTTCTGACTAAAAAACAACCTCTTACCCCTACTCAACATGGCTTCTGACCTGGACATAGGACCATAACAGCTCTACTCTCATTCTTAGAAACTGTCAAGCCTGTGATTCTGGGAACTTGGTATCCACAGTGCTCCTAGATCTCTCTAAAGCATTCAATACTATTTCCCATAAGCACCTGCTAAGTCATCTATCAAACCTAAATCTCTCCCAAAACACACTTTCCTGGTTCTCAAGCTATCTGTCAGATAGATATCAGGCTATGTAAAATGGATAAAAGGCACCTCACCTTTCTTTCCCACTCCTACCGGAGTACCACAGGTATCCATCCTTGGACCAATGCTGTTTAATATATTTATCAATAACTTTCACTCTGCTATTCCTAATGCCAAAGTCATCCAATATGCAGATGACTCTTCACTTGTCTGCTCTGACTCTAACCGCTCTGACTCTAACCTCTCTGAACATCTATCTAAAACTCAGACTGCCTTCTCAACTACTGAGATCTGGATGTGCCAAAATCACTACTATTCACTCCTTCAAAATCTTTCTGTTCATAAACATTTCTTACAATTCCTTAGCCAAAACAACTCTCCGATCGAAGTTGTTCCCTTTGCCAAACTACTCGGTATAACTATAGATGAACACTTGTTCGACATCCATATTCAGTAAAATATAAAGAAAACTCACCAAAAACTAGGTATGCTATACAGGAACAACCACTTCCTCTCTACTTCTATCAGGCATTCTCTGGCCCTCTCTTACCTCCTTCCCTCCCTTTTGTATGGTGCCCCACTACTAACTAACCTATCCTCTTCAATCACTTCCAAACTTGAAAGCTGTTATAACAAAATTTCTAAATTTGCCACCAAAGCCAAACATTCTGAACATCACTGTGTTACCCTCCAATTCCTAAACTGGTTAGAATTCACAAATTACCCGGACTTCCTCCAGCTTACTACAGCACATAGACTAATATTTAATCCAACCAAATGCCCAGCTCTAACCAACATCCTTCCCCCTTACACCCCAAACAGAACTCTCAGATCTGAACACCAAAACTTGATTGCTATCCACAAACCTAAACATTGTGCTGGACAACTTCTCCTCTCCTTAGGTAAGACATGGAATTCTCTCCCTTTCACACTAAGGACAATGTCAAATACAAACAGTTTCAAAACACAGTTTTACACCTACCTCTCCTCCAAATGTAAATATAACTGCATTCTCCCTACCTAGAACTCTTTAACAAAAGCCCCTGGGAGGGTATTCTCCTGAGTTCCTAAGCACCTTATAGCTGGCTATAACCTTCTATAGCTTATTCCCATACGATTTCTCACACTCTGTAAATATTGTAAATAGCTTCTGACTTTGACTTTAACTGTGTGAATTTGTTAAAATGTATCTGCACAATATTTTCCCATTATGGGCAATATTGTTCACACTTTGTATTATTTGATTTGTATTTGTAGTTGTACCCTATTTTTATTGGACTGCTATCTTTATTGTAATCTGTTTCATGGAGCTTTTCTCCCTGGGCCTCCACTGAAAATGGGCTCTCTGGGCCCAGTGGACTTCCCCAGTAATCAAACTAGAAATAAATTGTGTTCTCAGGCTGAGCCTAAAAGGATTGATTCCCTGTGAATCAGTACTCTTCCCAGTCAACACATGAATTAATAAATAAAATATGTAGAGAAGGAGAGACATGAAGGGTATTGCTGTGATTCATAGACGGCTCTAAATCCATACTATGCATGCTAAGCTTTGGTGACCAAGTTGCATGGTTTGTATTAATGTAGTTCAGAGATATATATAATTAATTAATGTCTGAACATCCCAACCACACAACTTTGCAATAAGATATACTGCCTGGTGGTATAAAAAAATTACTAACACTTAATTTTTTAATTATACTGGTGGTGCTGCGATAGCGTTGTCGCCTCACAATAAGACGTTGTCCTGTTCGATTCTCAGCTAAAGCGTCTTCTGTGTGGAGACATGCGTGAATGGGCATACCTTTGTTGAAGGTTGTATGTTAGGGCTGGCAACTCAGTACGTAAAAATCAACTGCCAATCATTAGCGGACCGGAGTTCTGCTGTGGTGACCCCTAACTGGGAAAAGCCGAAAGATGCAATAACAACCTGCAGTAATATGTTTATCTGTACCAATCATCATATATCAGTGCAGTCAGTCCTGCAATGGTATCTGTATAACATTTTATAAAAATCGGACCACATCTGAAAGTCTGACCACTGATGCATGTGGCACTTACCATCAATTACCAGCAGGGATTGATTTAATGGTTAAGGTGTTAGCCTCACAGATACAAGGTATAACGTCTGATTGCAACGTTCGGAAATTAAATTACCTAGGCTTAAAATGGCCTACAATGCCAGCTAGCCTATTACTTACCTATGAAGCACAATGCCAGCTAGCCTATTACTTACCTATGAAGCAAATGCCGCCATAACAGTTGCTATGTATAAAAGCAGTGGTGCTTACAGCTCTGTTTGTTTATCAGTCCTTTGGAATTATGCAAGTCTAGTTGGAAACTTTCTAAGCATACCTGCTACATTTTAATGCAATCCTTCCTGATTCAGCTTGGCCTTGCTGTCTACTGTATTTAAGCCAAGCTGAATGGTGTTGCACAGAAGTTCTGTTGTCAAAAGTTCTCTTTGAAATTTGACTTTGTTTAGGTATGTGATAAATTTGAACAGAACTGTTCATGACATACGTTGAAAGAAGTCTTTTGATTTGCAAATGAGCAAGTACTTCTGACACGTCTGCTCTTCAGTTTATGTTTTCTTCATTTTCTGAAATTTATTGCACTATTTTTTCAGTTGAATAAACAGGTATAACTAGGTAGGAGATAATGGAAGTATTGAATATAGATACATAAATTAGCTGAAGAAATTTGTACTGGCATTTAAATGTTTAGCAATGCTGCAATAAAATGTCTATAGATAATTGCCAAAGCACCCAAAGAAAAACAACTTGATTTAAATGACTATAAATATTTCAGACCAACATAATAAATAATGTTCAGTAAATGAACCAATGCTTTCCTTCAACAGCTTTAAGAATAATGTTAAATAAATTACAAGAAAAATATGACTTTTGTGATATTAGCAAGAAAATCATACCCTTCCTTCATTTCTATAACAAAATGATAAATAATACTAGCTGCCAGGAAACATTTCTCCTTCCACACATGCTCCGAAACAGCTTCACACTGGTATTCTGTCATGCATAGCTAAACCAAATCAAAGTTGCTCTGTGACAAACAGGAAAAAAAAAAGTAAAGTAAGGCAATGTGATCACAAATAACTTCTCTGATGTACTGCCAGGTTTTATTTTCTCCCTCTCTGTACTTCTGAAAGACATCTCTACTCTGGCATGCAAAGCTAGCTGCAGTGTAGTAAAAGAATGAAAAAATATAGAATAACTGGGCCTGCGTGGCTTGACAGCAAATAAAAATGCTTACTTCTATCACCGATTTTACGGTCATAAATGTGAGAACAGAATCATTCATCTAAACTGGACCCATCTTCTTGTAGTAGGGTTTCTGTTTATGATGAGAGAGGAAGTTGATCCTAAAAATATATATTTTATATATATATATATATATATATATATATATATATATATATATATATTTATATATCTATATATATATATATATATATATATATATATATATATATATATATAATGTAGCACAGCATATCTATATATCTATCTTTCTATCTATATTTCTTCATTTGACATTTGTTATCCTGGTATGTGACCTAGTCAGAAACCCTTTTAACCACGACTGGCCAAAAGACATAAACAGTTCTTAAAAGAGACTACTGATTGAACTCTTTACAGCACAGGTAGAAAAATAATATGTTATGGATTATGAATAATGTGTATGTACAAAGTCATTTTTATAAATAGATGATGTACATGAATATACCAAATAACCTTTCATGCAGACTCCTTGTAAGAGCAAGATGTTTACAAAGCTGACCTTTAGTGTTACAGCAGACCTGACAACTACTAGTTTGATTAATAGAGTTTAAATCAGTGATAGCTGCAATTTTATAGATCAGGTAATAAGAGAAATAACAATGCAGAAATGCAGTGGTTTCCACTATGAGTGGACAAATCACAATTCCTCGGGCCTCTTCTCTCCTAAAGACAACCCACTGAAAATATACTTCCTGAAAATACTGTTTTTGGCGTTTTTTGCAGGAGGCAGGCCGTCAATGTGTCAGAATGTGCCCTCAATCCCCCACTAACTAACATAATTAACTTCACAGTTCCACAAGCGAAGAAGGGAACAAACACCCACAAATGACACATACTGCCTGCATGATTCCCTTAATAATGCTTTTCAGTGGAAATGTAGACATTGTTTTGGAATTGAGTCTCAGGGAGTTAAGGCTTGGGGAATCTCCTTTCATGGAGCAGTAGTGGTACCAGTACTGATACATAAAGTACTTGCATGATCTTTAAAAGAGAACAAAGGGGCCAGATTGAGACTAAGGTCAAAGTTCTATGAAAGAAAATGCACTCATATTTATTGTATACTAAGGGAGGTGTCATTACAGCTTGGAAAATAATATGCAGATAAACTAATTTAGATTTTTTTTCTTGTGTGTAATTAAGACCTTATGCTAGAGAATCTGCTAGAACATAAATGATGGTTAAGTGATGAATTATGTGAAATGCTTACACTGTATAGTACTTTTGGAAAGTAGGCCAACACTGATCCTCTGAAGCCATTTCTTTCAGGGAGTCTGCAAATACCATGTGGAGATGTCATTCCATAATCTAGGTCCTTCTTTTGAAAATAAGTGCTTCATAGCATGAGGGAAAAGGTAGGATTTCATCAGTGATGCATCCCAGGTGCTATTCCTAAATGGGTACTAATCAGCATTTAAAGGTAATTTGTTTCTGCTTGGTGGAATCAAGGTTTAAAAAGGCTAGAAGGTTAGTAGAGAATAGGATGGTATCTCACATTGATTGACAATAAGAACTTACGTGAATTTAAACAGAGTGTAGTGATAGGTACGGGTATCACACTGACTGATGAAATGGCATATTATCATTTTGCACATTTTGGAGAGTGAAAGTGAATTGAGATTTGCAATGAGCACTTAGTGATAGTGTGTATTCAGCAGGAAGAATTAAGAGGAAATTTGCTATGGTTCATTTTTTACAAAAAAAGCAAGTGATAATACTAAATTTCCAGGGGTATCATAACTATAGAACACCAAAAATAAGTGGTGGTGCATCTGTTTATGCCTGACATGGTACATACTGTTTCCTTGCATTCAAACAGCCTTCTACAGAAATTATTAGGGTATATATTCATTTATCTATAAAAGCCCAGTCTATTGTGCTTTTTAAAGTCCATCATGCAATATTGTAGCATCTCAAAATTTAAACTCTGAACTAACTGCATGCAGTCTTATTTCTCATATAGCAGTTACTTAAAAGCACCAAATATTTCATGACATTCATTTATTTCCTAGAGTCAATAACAACTGAGGACTCTCAGCAAGTCACTTAACCAGATAGTACACCTGCACTGTACCTTATAAAGTTTCATATGAGTCAGCGCTGTATTCCAATTTACTAATACAAAAATATAATAGCAAGTTGTAATAGATGACATAAATAAGAAAGGCTATGGGGGGGGAATTCAGTAAAGCCTTTCCATGTAGGCATAGTGGCATGGCCCCAACATGGAAAATGGCAGTTGAGTGATCCAGTAGACAGAGTAGAGGGGCGTGCACAAGTGTGCGGACATGGAATGCAAATAACCTCATAAGCAGGTGAAATCCATGTAAATGAGGTTGACGTGTGATCCAAGAAGCTGCACTGTACCCGTGTAGGAGGTGTGTTGCTGTCAGAAATGTACACTGAAAGTAACCATGTACAGAAATGAAAAAATTAAACAGAGGCTGTAAAAGCCCCAAAAGAAGGTTGGATATTGCAATGTAGGGATGGAAATGGCCCAAACTATGCCCGGTGAGTCCAAAAAGCAATCCAAATAATTGTAAAATATAGAACACTGCTTGTACCACGGTCTCGAACAAAACTTTATTGTGAATAAAATAAAAAAAATACACGGATTGAGCGCTTTCTTCCCTTACACAGGGATTTCATCAGAATCACTTGTCAACCATTAAATTCACCTTTATATACTGCTCCCATTAATAATTAATCAGTTACCTCATCCCTGACATATTATATTAATTTAATTCTTAAAAGGAAACCATACTCAATATTCAAAACTATAAACCTATACCATAAAGTGCCTAATTTAATAACTAAATGTGCAAAAACATGCATTTAAAAACTTTAACCAAAGGAAAATTGATAGAAGTGGAACTTCTAGGTGTGGTTTCTGTTCTCAGTGTAAATACATACAGTTAGAAGATTCAATTGATTTAGAGAATACTTTAAAAACTCGAGTCTACTTCAAGAGGGGCAACTGTCAGACGGTAGGGGGGATCTACTTAGCAAAGTGTGTAGCCTGTCCCAGCTTCTATGTGGGAAAAATGGTGAGAAAGCTTAGGGACAGAATCTATGAACACATGTATCAGATCACTACATGTAATAATAATAATGCCTTGTACAAACACTCCTGTTATTGTAAGAAGTTTAGTGGGTTTAAATGTGTCATTATAAAGTTTTACCAAACCCCGGGAGGGGATTTTAGAAGTCACATAGAAGAAAGAGAGGTTAGGTGGCAAATAAGACTACAAGCTAGCCAAGCTCCAGGACTAAATGAAATGATATCCATTAAATCAATTTTAAATAAGAAGGCAGCTTTAGTTAATTAATATATTCATTTATTTATTTTATATACTATTTAAACATGTATATGGTTCCATCTTTTGCCTGTACACAATTCCCTAGATGGGTTTTTAGACAGTTTTGTATGTATTTTTATATAGTTTTATACAAGCCTTTGCAAAGAGTTTATGAAGTTTTTTAACAGTTACTACATACAATTTTTATGCAGCTGTTTCAATAGTTTGATACTATATATGTTTTTACTGACATGGGTTTTATCGATTTATACAAGTGTATTTATATAAACATGTTTAGATTTAGTTAAAGTGTTTAAATGCATGTTTTTGCACATTTAGTTATTAAATTAGCCATTTTAAAGTATGTTATAGGTTTATAGTTTTGAATATTGAGTGTGGTTTCCTTTTAAGAATTAAATTAATATAATAAGTTTATGTAAGGGATGAGGTAACTGATTAATTATTAAAGGGGAGAGAATATAAAGGTGAATTTAATGGTTGACAAGAATTCTGATGAAATCCCTGTCTAAGGGAAGAAAGCGCTCAATCCGTGTATTTTCTTTATTTTATTCACAATAAAGTTTTGTTCGGGACCGGGGTGCAAGCAGTGTTTGGCTTATTCATTACTGGTGGTTTCGACACTGTTTCTGCTTTTGTTTATCTTTTTGGAATTGTAAAATATAATTTTTTTTAATACACATATTACATTTGAGTGGCATACAGCAATGCACAAACATGCCGTTATGCAAAAAAAAAATATTAAAATGTTGAAAAATGGAAAATAAGACATTTGCAAAAATAATGCATTACAGTGCCCTGCATGCATAGTGTACAATAGGTTTCAGTGGTTGCTAAGGAGGCAATCCCTGGAGTAGTGAGGTATCGAGGGAATATGCAAGGATCTGTATGCAAATGAGCTGGGGCTACCAAATAGCAAAAATGGGCTACTGTGTCCACAGATAAAACCCATGTAGGGCCAGAAGTATGTTAGCATTATTAGATCAGGTAGCTGACATCAAAAGGAGGTGTGTCACTGTGTTTTTATGTGGAATGTGACTCAGCGGCGTCTGTTTGCGTTCAGCTAAGCACAGCTAAGCAGGGGGGTGTGCCCAGTGCTGCTAAGCTGTGTTTAGCCCCACAGTGCATGATTTAGCTGGTTTAAGCAAGGCAGAGCATGTCTGTGCATGGGAGTGTGCCTAAACTGCTGAGCACGGTTTAAACTAGCACAGTGGGTTTGCGCGCCATGTTCCAGTGCTTAGCAGTTAAAGAAATTAAAAAATAATAAAGAAAATAGCCCGGGAAAGCCAATTATGTATAAATAACAGATAAGCCCTGTTCCGCTGAGGGTGGGCCATTCAAAACCTTCAATAATAGATCTGGCCAGTGGAATGCATCATAATCAGCCAATCATACAGGCTTGCATCTGCAGCACACCACTATAAAGTATGCATACAACCTTCAATCTGATTTTTCGCACATACTCTGCATCATTGGAGTACACACTTGGGAATTTTAACTGAGAAAAATGATAAGAGTTGCTGCTGTTCTGCTACATCTGTATGCGCTAGAGGCTGAGGTCAGTGATGACACTGATGCTTACAATAGGCCTAGACTGAGAAGGAGAAGAGTGTTCATGACCAGGGTAACCTTCCAGGGGCTGCATGAGCTGGAGATAGTAGAGCACTACAGGGTGGACAGGGAAATACTACAAGAACTCACCGAGCTTTATCACCATCAACTCAGACCCAGAGCCAACAGAGGGAAACCCATCCCAGTGTAAACAAAGGTATATGTAGCCCTTTGAATACTAGCTACAGGTACTTTTCCAAGACCTACTGGGGACATGATGTGGGTCTAACAGGCATCTGCATCTAGGGTACTCCACCAGTTCCTGGCTGCCATGCAAACACATGCCATTGAGCACATGCATTTACCCCACAACCCCGAGGAGAAGGCTAGCGATATGCATCTCTTCCACTGTGTAGCACACTGCCCTGAGGTACTGCATGCCATAGACTGCACTCATGTCCACATCAAAGCACCACCTGGTGATGAGGGTAGAGTCTATGTGAACTGCAAGGGGTATAACTCCCATCAACTGCCAGGTCATGTGCAATGCCCAGGACATTATCATAAATGTGTGTGCTGGCAGCCCTGGCAGTTATCATGACTCCCACATCTGGCATGCATCAAAGCTGTACCAGACATTTGCCATGGGGAACATCCTGTATGGCCTTCTACTGCGGGATCCTGGCTATGCACTGGAACAGTGTATCATGACACCCATCAGAAATGTACACACACCTACCAAAGAATGCCATAATGAGGCACAAACCCAAACTAGGAACATCATAGAGCATGTGCTTGGGCTGCTTAAGTCATAAATCTGCTGCCTTGATATATCTGGTGGAGACCTACAGTACTCTCCAGCCACATGTGCACACATGTTCACAGTATGTGCCATGCTACACAATATGATCCTGTGGAAATAGCTGTGGCAAGAATATCACAGGGAAGGGACACACAGCCCCCCCCCACCAGTGGCAAGGTCCCCACAGCCACAAGGGGACTCTGAGGAGGAATCCCCTGAGCCTGTCCCTGTAGGCAGACATAGGCGTGTCCATATGCCCTGGTCTTGGCAAAGAGGCAATGCATAGCACATGCTTTGACATCCTAGTGGCCTAGGGATTGACACCTCACTCTAACTCACATAGTAAAAAGGATGGCAGCCACACCACACAACCTTTACCTTACCATGTATTGGCTGTGTACTGCGTGCATCTGACAGAGTCAACTCTGAAGCATTGTGATCTCAGCTGCTACAGGCACAAGGTAAGTCACACTTCTTTACAACAAATGTATGGGGTACTAGACAATGGTAGCATATGTATGGACCTGCTGCATGTATGCTAGGGAACAGAGTGGGCTACTGGAAAACCTGCAGACAACTGACAGCTATGTGGGAAAACAGAAGCTCTCAGCCCAATACTGGCCACCCCATAATATGCAGTAGGTCCTAAAGCAGCAAACCCACTGCACTAAGTGATGGAAATGATAAACAGTGGGGTCATAGGGCAGATGCATGACTGTCAGTTCTAGGGTCCCCTACCCCTAACACACCTGTGTTCCCATACAACTGCAGTAGCACTATGTTTGCAAGCTAATAGCAGCAGAACACACAATCTCAGGGCTGTCCCAATCAACCTGGTGACATGTTCCATTTCCACAGTGTGCAGGGGTCAATATGCTATGTATGTCTGTGCTTGATAGCATCAGGAATTAAGCTAAATTATCTGGTGGCTGTTGTGGCTTAGTAGGCTAAGTACATTCACATGGTTGATGGTGTTCACAGTTCGAGACTGGCTGTGCAACTGTTTTGCATATGAGCTACACCTATGGTAGGAGCTCTACAGACTGTCCATATGTCACTATTTGTTACTGCAAGAAAGCTGGACAAAGCCAGAGATAATGGAGGGACAGGGAGACATAGATAGCTTTAGTAACCTACATGATGGCTAGTAGAACAGCAGGTTGTAACAAGTCAGAGTAGCAACAGAATGTCAAGGCCATCACGTAACTGTGTCAGTACTTATAACAAGTCAGTAGGCACCAGAATACCTCTCAAATATACAGAGTTTGGCAGAATGTCCACAATTTTGCCTCATATGTCTGGTCCATGTTTCATAACATTGGAGTTTTCTGGCAAAGTATTGGCAAACCAATAAAGGTTGACATTAGAAAATAATGACAGATATTTGAGATACAGGCTTCATACCCTTCAGAAAATTCATGCTAATACAAAACATGTTATTCTACCAACTGTCTAAGTTTGTAAGAGCAATATTAAAAGCTTGTCCCAATTATTGGACCTGTGTCCCACTTTTATATATGGCTTTGTCCAGGTGTCTTTCTCTAACAGGTTGAAAGGTATGGGCACCATGTAGCATTATAATACCAATACAACACAAACTGACTGAGGACCAGATCAGACATATGGGGCACAATGCTGGATATCCTGCAAAACATGTACAGTCAGAGGTGTGAAGTCTGTAACCTTGTGTGTGGTGTTACATCGTGTACCCCAATCACAGCATACCAACAACTACATAGAGCTGCAACTGTGGACAAAGTCAGGAACAGGCGCGGGACAGAGGCCCACAGATAAGGAGAAGGATGAACTACTGGCCAGACAAATGTAGAAAGTGCAGAGTAGAACAGTTTGTGCAGTAGCATAGTTTCCCTGCTGTGTATGGAGTCAGTAACTCAAATGTCTGTCAGCAGTTCCTCACTTCAATCTATAATAATCTGCCACTGATGTACCAGGAAATCACATTGCTATGTAAAACGTACCAGACATATGATGAAAAACCCTGTTCAGTCTAATACAATCTGTACACACCCTAGGTATGAGTCAGATATTATGGCCACCACACAGCTGGGGAATCCATTGGGCATGCTATCAGGGAGGTGCCGGGCTGTGTAATCAGGTGCAGCAGCCAACTGGCTGCAGCACACTAAATCCTGGACTGGAGTACATGTTGGTCTGGACTGGAGTCCCATTGTAAGTACTGACAGTCACACTGGGCATGCTCCTACACATAACTAATTTCAGCCCATGTCTGAAGCATCATCTGCCTATAGAACTGAGATCTCAATATATCTCTGTGCATACAGACAGCTATGTATACCTATCTCTCCCTATCCCCATCACACATGACTACCCTCTATCAGTATGTGGTACATATATGATATATATGTATCTGTATATTTTAATACAGGCACACACACATATATATATATATATATATATATATATATATATATATATATATATATATATATATATATATATATGTATAGAGAGAGAGAGATGAGGGGGGAGAGAGAGAGAAACAGAAAGGTATAGAGTGATGTAGTGCTGCAGCACTTGCACACCAATTGTTACCAGTGGCATGTGCAACAAGTATGGTGAGTTGTAGTGTGTATTACTAGGTAGGTAGCAGTTCTAATCTCATATAAGCCACTGTGTGTGTGTGTGTGTGTGTGTGTGTGAGTGTGTAGGTGTGCGCGTGTGTGTGTGCGTATGTGTGTGTGTGTGAATGTTCAATCATTTTATGGCCTGTGACTAGTGTCCTCCACAACAGTAGCCTCCCTGTCAATAGCTGCTGATGTCATCCACCCCAACAGCAGTGGCTGACACACTCCAAACACATAAGCTTTGTGGTGCATGCGATATGTATGTAGCAGTTTATTCTATACAACTAGATAGGCAGGGGCTATAATCCCAAAAATAGAAACTCTGTGAGTGTGTGTATGTGTAAGTATATCCACTTGCAGCAGTGTATCTGTTTTGCCTATGTGTGTGCAATGCTAATACATTTTCAGGCCCGTGCCTACCTCTTAACCCCCATGTTGGCTTACTTTGCAGGGCCTTCTGATGTCATCCACCTTAGAAGCACATTGAGACAGTTTCTAAACACATAAGCTCATGGCTCATACGATAAGTATGTAACACTATAGTCTATACAACTACAATAGATAGGTAGGTATTCTAATCCCAACATCAGCAAATCTGTGAGTGTGTGTAAGTATATCCCCTTGCAGCAGTGTGTCTGTCTTGCCTATGTGTGTGCAATGCTAATACATTTTAAGGGCTGTGTCTACCTGTTAAACCCCACATTAGCGTACTTTACAGGGCCTGCTGATGTCATCCACTTTAGAAGCCCAGTGAGACACTCTTCAGACACACTAGTTCCATGGTGCATGTGTTAAATACATAGTGCTGTGGTGTATATAACTAGATACATAGGGGATCTTCTCTCAAAACCTGCACCTCTGTGAGTTTAATGTGTGTGTATAAGCACATCCCCTTGCAGCAGTGCACCTGTCTTGCCTGTGTGTGTGTGATGATTGTACAATTTTAAGGGCCTGTTAACCCTCCATTGGCAACCTTTTCAGGGCCTACTAATGTCATCCCCCTTTGAAGCACAGTTAGACACTCTCTAAAATGACTAGCTCTATGGCACATGTGATAAGTATGTAGTATTATAGTATAAGATAGGGGTTTTACTCTCCAAAATGGCAACTCTGTGAGTGTATGTGTGTGTAAGCATGCCCCCTTGCAGCTGTGTGTGTGTGTGTGTGTGTGTGTGTGTGTGTGTGTGCATGTGTGTGTGTGATGATTATGCAATTTTTAGGGCCTGTTAACCTCTGCCCCCATTGGTAACCTTTTCAGGGCCTACTGATGTCATCCACCTTAGAAGCACAGTTAGACATGCTCTAAACACATGAATTCCGTGGTGCATGCAATAAGTATGTAGTACTATAGTGTATATAACTAGATGGATAGGGGTTCTACTCTCATAACTGCAAACTCTCTGAGTGACTGTATGTATGTGTGTGTGTAAGCATATTCTTTTGCAGTAGTGCAGCTGTCTTGTCTATGTGTGTGTGTGATGGTTATACAATTAGTACCACAGTGTATATAACTAGATAGGTAGGGGTTCTACCGTTTTAACTGCCAACTCTGTGAGTGTATGTATGTGTGTAAGCATATTCCTTTCCAGAAGTGCAACTGTTTTGCTTGTGTGTGTGTGATGGTTATACAGTTTTATCGGCCTGTTAACCCCTCCACCCCACCACATTGGCAACCTTTTCAGGGCCTATTGATGACTGATGTCATCCTCCTTGATGCACAGATAGACACTTTCCAAACACACTAGCTCTGTGGCACATGCAATAAATACATAATACAACAATGTATATAACTAGAGAGGTAGGGGTTCTACTCTCAAAACCACCAACTCTATGAGTGTATGTGTGCGTGTAAGCATATTACCTCATAACAATGTGGATGTCTTGCCTGTTTGTGTGTGCAATGGCTATTAAATTTTAAGGGCCTGTGCAGACCTGTTAACCCCCCATTGGCAACCTTTACAGTGCCTGCAGATGTCATCCACCTGAACAGTAGTGGCAGACACTCCAAAAACACATACTGTCTGTGGTGCATGTGATACATATGTAGCACTGTAGTATGTACAACTAGACAGGTAGGGGTTCTACTCTCAACAAGGGCAGTTTGTGTGTGTGTGTGTCCCTTGCAGCAGTGTAAGTGTGTTACAGATAGCACCCATGTGTGTGTGTGTGTGTGTGTGTGTGTGTGTGTGTGTGTGTGTATGTGTCCCTTGCAGCAATATGAGTGCATTACAGTTACCACCTGTCCTACTATGCAAGTTGCAATATACATTTCCTACATTATTCTAATAGTTGCATAAAACAGTCATGTTACAGCACAAACACCTAAATGTTATGAGAAATAGCAGAATCTAGGCAAATGCTACAAAACTAAGCTGTTACATTGTCAAAAAAGTGAGATTGTATCCATTGCACTCACCATGGTTATGATTTCTACTGCCAACTCTCATGTTATTACAAAACATGCCCCACTTTGGGCATTTGATAAGATGGCAACACTAGTCTGTCTTGCCTATGTGTGTGCAATATGTATACATTTCGAGGCACTGTAAGTAGCTGCTGCCCTCAAACAACCAACATATATGTAGGCATGAATGCGACCTGCCACCACCTACATTTGTAGGTGCTGACCAAGTCTGTGGACGACTGTAAGTTGGGTGCTGTCTGTCACTGACTTCCCAAATAATGCTAACATACTGCAAGGGAGTCTTACATCAACTACGGACTGGTGCCAAGGTCCTGGCCTTAAGCTAAACACAAAAACCTGTGTCATCATACCATTCAAAAAAGACAGAGCCCCACTGTTTACCACATCAACGGCAACCCCCTAAACACACAACTTGTCTGGGTACTCAGGTTTATAATTTCCCATTCAACCATCATGTGGGAGTAGTCAGCAAAGGCTTGTATGTGATTCATTTCATAGGTAAAAGGATTGCATCCAGAAAAAAAGGTGGTCATTACCTCTATAGACCTCACTCCATACAAGAATATTTTACTACAATGCCTGTTTGGTATGTACCTATCTAGACATCTGCACCAAGTGGAAAAGCCACAGAAATACCTCATAAAGGTAATCCATGGTCTCCAACACCTGTCCCATGCAGACAAGCACAAATCACTATTGCTCCACTCGGTATTGGACAGGTTGCTCAGAAGTGAGCTGTGTCATGCCTACAAGACAATGTTGGACCCTTCCCTACTACACCTGCCCCATATCCATAAGTCTAACCCCTCATGCATTACCTGTATAACCGGCATGAATCTGATATGCGAAATCAACACAACTACCTGGTGAGACAGGTTAGTCTCCCATTACTCCTATGATCCTATGAACCTATGATCTTACTGAACTCCCAGGTGACATGTATCATGAGTAGCATATTGTGTCATAGGGTATACATGCAAGATTAAGCTGTCTGCCCCCATTGTCCCTAACACACTGTTGTACACATACACACCTAGGTAAACATGCACATATACAGCCATGCCTTGGCTAAGTCACATTTCTGCATTGCCACCATGCCATCCTGAGCTGCTGGAGTGGCACTAACTCTCCACAGCATAGACACACAGATGCCTTGAACAGAAACAACAGTCAGTCAGCAGTACTACCACCAATGCAGCATTGTGGAACAAAAGTACATACACTTTGATGTGTACTCATGACACATGCCAGCAGACAGCACCTTACAGGGCATAACACTACTGCACTACAATCTGTCAATAAATGAACTATAATCACTCTATGCACCAGACACATATTCGCATGTCCCTGCATCGATGGTATGGATGACAGGGATGTGGCACAGGTATCATCACATGCACAGGGTGTGGTGTGGTGTTGCCAAAGGCTTAGGCTGTGCCATACAGCTGACATCATGTATTGTTGTCTGGAGGGGTGCTGGCCAGCTGGGACATGGAGAGAAGCTGTGTGTCTGTTAGTGACCTGCATGTGACAGTGATGTGTGAGTGTGTGCGAGTACACAGTCAAGTTATGTGCTAGCCCTACATGAGTGTATATTGGACAGCAGTGAACCATACATGGCAGAATTTACAGTTCACCATCCCCAGCCATGAACAAGGGGAACTGGCTCTACCAGGAGTGGCACTGTCACCACCATGCCCAGGGTCAGATGCAGTACTACTTGCTGATGGTGACTGATGTCTGCTGGGACAATCTCCCTCATGGGACCACCTAGGACCACATGCCCATGGCCTACCACATCAAGATGTGGACAGCAAACTCCCTTCTGTAGTGCTAGTGGTACTGCCACTAAGGGAGCGTGACTGTGCATGGCCACATGGACTCTTTACTGATGGTGGTGCTGACCTATGCCCACGTGTATGAATCCCTACTCTTAACACATGTTCCAGGACAGACAATGTGCGGTCTTACCCCCACCGTCTGTCCACTACATTGGCAAAATGATGCATGGCATCACCAGTGTTGTGGATGGAGTCATGGATGTCATACAGTGATGCATTCGTAATCCTCAGCATCATTCTGGCCCAAAACATGCATCGAGTGACTAATGATGTGACACCTGCAACAGGTGGTGGATGAGCAGCAGTCCTCCTTCGAGCACCCCTGTCAATCTGTCTGTGGGGGATCTTGCCAGCTCTCTGGCTATGGCTAGTGTCTACAGTCACAGACGCCATAGTCAGAACACTTTCCTATTCAATGCCACCATCGTCTGACTGTCCAATATCTGTGGTTGCAGGGGACTGATTATGTGTGGGCATACTGACTGTGTGTGGGGACATTGGGGGTGGAAGTGGGATGTCAATCCATGGGAAAAATTCAGCCCCCAACATCCCCACCTGTGCCTCATTATGGCCACCATCATCATCAGAGTCAGATGAGACACTGACATTAGGTTGTGAGGGGAACATACTCCATTCCCCACAGTCATCTGTGAGGAGGAAGACAACATGACTACATTAATACATGGACCATTATGTCTGCTGATCCACACACACAAACATACAGGTGAGGTGCCACAACCACATTATATATACCACACCTTATTACTGATCCCATGCACAACACACAAGCAGACCACAACAGATACAGACAAGACAGGCCCTTAATAACATGCAGTATAGCTATATCCGGTTAATGTTGTCAGTACTATACTCCTGTGAGATAAACGGCATGTCAGTGTATGTAATGGACCTTCAACTAAAAAACAGTGCACCTGTCTCTACCATAATATTGCCCCCTGCATAGTAGACTGCATACACCTTCACAAAAATATGTGCAAATATGTTCCACTCCTGCAAATGTGCTACTGTGATTACCAAGTCAATGCACTGTAGTGAACACCTCCACAACTGAACATACAAGTATTGTACTATGGCTAAATGGAACAGTTGTGTCCATGGCAAACTGGCAGCCCTTAACATTCCTATGATATAGATGAGCCATAACAAAACAGTTTCACACTCACCGGCTACAGGATGCTGGACTCTGGCCACACCAGATGTACCTATGGAATTGTGGGGGAGAGGTATTGTCAGCAAACACAAATGTGGCACTGGTGCAGGATAATATGTGCGTATACCAGCATGTACAGTGCAAACTGTGATACTGCCTACATTGCTGACAGTCTCAGTATATGTGCACGTGTGTGTTACAACCCCCCCCAATGCAGATTGACCTGATGTCTGTGTACAGGTATAAAGAGGCTGCCAGTATGACTGCTACAGTATTAAAGCGATGACCACAGTAGGCTTACTTGGACACTCCTCTACTATGGAAGCTGTGCCACCCACCTCCACGATGTATGGGTGATGGATGCTTGTGAGCTGGTGGCTGAACCCAGGTTTGCAAGGAAATCCTTAGTGGCCAAGAGTGGTTATTGTGTTGCAGGCCCTCCACCAGTGCAAGCATGGTTCATGGCCACAGCTGCGGCCCTTTGCCATGCAGCATTTATCATATTGGTGGCCCAGTGCTGGACCTCCTCATTGCTTCAGTCCTGTAGCCCAACATGATTTATTGATGCAACAAGGTCCACCCACAGTGCAGCATATTGTTCCTGCATATGGTGATTCCTTGACAGCAGGATGGCATGATGCAGTCTGAGGCTGTCAACTATGACTCCATTCTTGGCTGCAGAAAAAGGTGGGTTCCTCCATCTGTACATCACTTCTGAAAGACAAGAGGAAAACACATCACAGGACCACATACATTGCTCTCCATTATGTACACACCCTGCACATCCACATTTGCCAGCACTATCCTTGGCTAACTCCCACATCATACCCCACCATCTTTCACCGCAGTATGTATGTGCCTATCAGCAACATAGTAGCAATACATCATGAATTTCCCTCCTCATCCCACAGTTTTCTGCAATTTGCTGCATGTTCTGTAAGGTGTTCAGCTGCATCTTTTCTGTTGCACCTATTACTGCTTGTTTATACCCTGTTTACATTGTATGCGGTAGTGTAAGCCTACTATGTTTCTTTTAAGCACCTAGGCTGTAGGGCCACCCCTTTCATCTCCCTGGCCTTCCTCCCTCAGATTCTGACAAATATGGCTGGTTAATGTCCTACAGTTTCTCCTGCCAGTCTAGTTGATATGGGCATCTTGCCACAATGTAGCGACTGCCTCATGTCCACAGAGAACCATCTACAAACACCACCAAGGAACACAATTTGTGAGAGATGCAATACCATTAGAAGACTACAGTCCATGCTCACTCCCTCTCAAGCCCACATATCTGGTACTGAAAAGGTCGTCAATGCAATCAGTACACCTCACACACCACCCACACCTACACAAAACACATCCACATATGCGGAGGTCCTCAACATAAACATCCCCAAACAAAGGAGGCCTCTGAGTCAAAAACACATGCAAAATCCACAGCCCTGCACACCACATACCATTCATAGCCACACACCTGTGTCCCACAGCCACTATGGTGTCACCATGAATCAAACATATTATTCATAGAAGACTCCATTGTGAGACACACAGATGTGCAACTCACCAGGCTGTATATGGATAAGGTCATGGTTACCTGTATGTCAGGTGCCAGAATCTGCCATATCACATACGTACTGCTGTAACTCAACAACAATTACTGTTATGAGTCTGTCATAGTCTCTGTTGGCATGCCTGACCTGAGAAGTACCTCCCTGGACTATATAACGTGAAACATGATTGAGCCCGCTGAGTATGTGTCCCAGGCAGGTATGTCCATAGCCTTAAGCAGCAATCTGCTGTCACCCAGAATGATGCTGCAATACGATCAGGAAATTATTGACCTTAACAAATGGCTTGGTTTCAGATGCCATTCCCGGGGGATCCAGTACCTGACAAACTGAGATTATATGATCAACAGACCACAGTCCTTTGCCAGAGATGGCCTCCATCTGTATCACCTGGACTTCAGGCTTCTGGCCATGGTTCTTGTCACCACCATAGTGCCTTTATTAAGAAAAGTGATGACGTTAACATTAACAACATGAAACTGTCAACAAATCAGAAATTGAAGGTCATGCTGCTAAACATTAGGAGTCTGAACATGATTCTGCACCCATTGCAAGCAGTGTTAACTCTGGAAAATGCAGACAGACACATGATTCAAAGCTGCAGAGAGCACCCCAGCCTTACATGGTCACCCATCCTATCATACAGTCAGACCCCAAGGTGTGGGTCATAAAGCCAAGGTATGTGGGGATTCACTGTATATGAAAGACATACACACCTCCAGGCTGGTCAAACAGTAAGATGCACAGGACACTCCAGGTGCAGCTAACCATTGCAGAGACCTCTATTCAAATCATATCTGGCTACTGGCCCCCACATGTGGCCAGAAAGAACATTCTGCCTATATGGAACTGTTCAACTCTATCTGGATTCAACTCTGTACTCTGATCCTGGGTGACTCTAAGTACCCAAACATAAATTGGAAGAACAACTCATGCCAGTACACAAATGCCCAGAGATTCATGGAATATGACAATGCAAGCACCTTGGAACTGCTACTTGCTACCTCCACATGAGCTGAATATCTCTGGGAGTTAATAACAGACAGCATGGATAACCACTGCAGCATCCCTACAGTATCATCCTCCATGGTAAAACCAACCATATAGTGGTCACAGTTGCAGTCACTATCTCCCACATTACCCATCTAGCTAGGGTTGTACATGCAAACATCTCCAAAGTTGATTATAGCCTCCTGAATGATGGTATAAACAGCTTCACAGCCCCCTCCCCCTGTGTAGGAACTGGCACCAATATCCACAAATACACAAAAGCAGTATATGTGCATTTGTATAGATGCATGGAGTCAGGTTTACCCGGCAGGAATACATCATCATCTGCAAAGATAAGTAAGCCTGTGTGGTGGATAATTGCAATAAATGCACTCTATAACAGTAGTAAAATATTGCTGTCCAAGACCAAGAAGGAGCAGGTGCCCATTAAGAAGCAGTGTCTCTTCAGCCAAAGATTTAGACAAGCAAATAAGATCGCTACTGAAATCCTGCAAAGCAGACTCTGAGCCCACATTGCTGACATCCGCTACAGAGAGTCATTTCTCCTTCTTCACATATGTCTGGAACCTCAAAGGAAGCACCCAGTCCTGCTCAGACATGGTGGTCAGGGACACCAGATATACAAGTGCTGTAGATATTCCTAACATGCTGCCTGACAGAGTCAGTGAAAGCGTCACCCCCTGTCCCCCATCAGTACATCAGGACAACCCCAGTACCTGCCCTCTTCCCCTTATATCTAGGGAACAGGTCATCACTGGCATATCAAAGTCATGGAAACAGCCTCCATGGGACCCAATCACATTGCAAGATGCATCCTACATGATATCTAGGGAACAGGTCATCACTGGCATATTAAAGGCATGGAAACAGCCTCCATGGGACCCAATCACATTGCAGGATACATCCTACATGACCTCAAGCATGAACCTGCAGCACCATTAGGCATAGTATTCAATCAATGCCTGAATACTGCCTTTATCCCAGCCAAGTGGAGGGTACCCATTGTCATCCCTTTACACTAAGGAGAAGCGGCCACCAATCTGGCACATTATAGACCCATCAGCCTAACTAGCCTGATCTGCAAGGCCATGTAAGAGATTATCATGAACCTTACTAACAAGGTCATTGGCGACATCCACACACTCAATCACACACAGTATGGTTTTGTCAAGGGGGGATCATTTTTGTTACATTTGGTTGACTTCTTTGACACAGTCACCAAAGCCATGGATGAGGGGGAGACAGTGCACACTGGCTATATTGACCTAGCCAAAGACTCTCAAAGTATTGCCCCCTTGGCCATAATAGAGTTATGCTCTCAACTAGGCATCACTCCATATGTTACAAATGGGTAGCACACTGGCACACCAACAGCATGCACCTACTCAATATAGGGGAAGCCACCTCAAACAGTAGACCTGTAACTAGTGGCATAGCCCAGTGTTCTGTCTTGAGGCCTCTGTTGTGTGTGATTTTACAGTGGCGGCTGGTGACTTCAAATTAAAGGGGGGCTGCAGGTGACAGATGAATGGGTGGGGACAAAATGAAGGGGTGTGGCCAACTAGAAAGGGGAGGAGCTATGCTCAAAACCACAAAATCTGTAACTTTAATTAAATGCGCTGCCCTGGGTGCCAAACTGTCATTATAAGAGTCCAATCAAGACAAAATGAAGCGTAGAAGAAAAAAATATTTCAATGCATTGGCTGCATGACAGCTTACTTAATATCTAGATGGAAACAAAAAGGTTGTGAGGCATGAAAAAATAAATTACTTTTTAAATACATTTCTGGAATGCCAGTCAAAATCAAGTATAAGAAAAACAAGCAGCACTCAACTCAAACCACTTCTCCTTGCACTGCAGTTCTAATTATAATTTATGTTCAGCTTTTTTAAAGTACCAAGTAAAATGCTGAAAGTAGCGATCTCTGTGATACCCCCACTTGTAGAAATGTTTCTTATCCAAAAAGACCTGCTGCTTGACAACTATCTACTTGTTTCATGGGGAAAACACGATCAAAGTAAAAAATGAAAAGCAAACAAGAAACAAGCCCAAGATACATTGCTTACAGGATTACTGTACAGGTAATGGACCACACATGATAGATTGGCATTCTGTTTGGTTTGCAGGTAAAGCCTGCAAAGATGACTGCAAGTCTCCTACAAATGTAATGAGTTTCTTAAAATAATGTAATCCTGTCCTTTATTACAAATACTGTCATATGCATTTCAATACCCAAGGCTTATACATTATCTAGTTATGTAAGTATTCTATGCATGGCAACAACAGAAAGGCTTTCAATGTTGGCAATTCTTTAACAGTATGCTTATTAAAGCTTACTTGCATCTTACAATCTCAGACAAGCTTACCTGATGGTCATTAAAGCATTGCTACTTAAACACAGAGCAACAGGCACTTTCTAAGTAATAATAAGCATAAATCAACAGTATAAAAATATGACAGAAACCAGAACATTCTGCAAAATCAAGGACAGTATAAAAGCATCACTTGTATCTACCTTGGATGGGGGAATACTCTGCACATTTACACTGCATAGCTGCTCCTTTCCTTGCTTGGACACATCCAGAGTCATTACATGGGGGAGGTGGGGTGCAACAAGTATGTCACAATTTAAAATGTCTCTGGCTGACTGTGATGGTCCTGACACATTTGTCATACCTCTCAAGCTCAGATCAAGAAATATGGACAGAGCCATACATAGAAGTGGGACAAAGGCCCAAAAATAAGGACAATTTTTAAATATTGCTTTTATAAACTTAGAAAGATAATAGAATAGTAGGTCTTGCATTAGTATTTTCTGAAAGGTACGAAATCTGAAACTCAAATGTCTGTCATTATTTTCTAACTTCAGTGCCACTAACTTGCCAAAAAACACAATTTTATGAAAAATAGACCAAAAATGTGATGCAAAAATATAAAATAGCTACACAATACAGCTGGGAACCTGTCAATGAAGGGACACTTTTTTAAATATTAGTACTGCTAACTTGAGCAGCTGACAAAATAAAAGAATATACATGCATTTCTGAAATAAAAGTCATCTATAACTCTGATTATTACAGTTATTTCTTATTTGTAAGCCCTCCATGACATCTATAGTTAGGAAGGACCATTCATTTTTAGTTGTTTAAACTTTTGTAATTTTTGTATAATTGCTCAATAATGTTTCTAATTGGATGATTGAATGATTGGTTGAGTATTTAATGTAAGGTAGGGATGCTTTTTACTCACTCTGAAGAAGCCATTTGTTATGGTGAAAGCGCTTAGTTGGTGAATTTGGATGCATTTGGATTAAAAGTTTCTGCCAAGAGCCTTGGACGTGGTTCCTTTTGTTTCTTACTAATGTGCATACTGCTTTCCTTCTATGATGACTTGGACTTCATTTGAACGTTTTATTTTGCATTTTACAGCACAGACACTAAGACATCTGCTAAATAAAGCAATGCAATCTCACAATGAAAACACACTTAGCATTAAAACTTCTCTGCCCTTGAAACTCACATTCACTGAAACAGCATTGAAACCCACATTCAAAGAAAATACATTTTGCCAGTGGCAGATAAAGATTAACTTTGGGCCGTTTTCAAATCATAGGCCCCTTGCACAAGAAACATACACATGGTCTTTAATACACCTTCCTGATTGTATTAAATTATATTCCTTTTACAATATAGTACAGTTGTTAGAGGGCATTTTACATTTGTTTTGAAAATTTTTTGAGTAAACAATGAAACAAAATGCATGCACCAATAATGACAGCATTGCCCAATTCAGAACATTTTTCCAGTAAACAACGAAACAAAATGCATGCACCAGTAATGACAAAACTTCCCAGTTCAGAACATTTATATCATAAAA
This sequence comes from Protopterus annectens, assembly GCF_019279795.1. Classification (NCBI taxonomy): domain Eukaryota; kingdom Metazoa; phylum Chordata; order Ceratodontiformes; family Protopteridae; genus Protopterus; species Protopterus annectens. The sequence goes on from NC_056736.1 coordinate 227,593,604, forward strand.
GTCTACTCAAACTTCTACAGTCCACCAGTATCAGTAAATATGCACAATCTCTGAAAAAGTAAAAGTCATCTAAATAATTCCACATTAAAGAAATCTGTAACTAATGAAGAGGTTGCTGCTAGCAAACAACTTTATATTTCATTGTTTCATCTACAAATAAAGTACCTGTTGCCCTTGAGGAATAAATTGCCCAAGTTGCATTAAAAAAACAAAAAGCTAGTAATATTGCAATAGGGAATGGATGGCAAATTAATAACAGGTTCATAGTTACTAGGTATCTTCACCAAAAAGGACTGCAGCATTCACCCCCTTTACAATGCAGTACAGTGTGAACAATGAATTTACCTACTGTGGGAGTAGAAACCACAGCCTTCTGCATCAAAAGCAAGTACATTACCTATTGTGCTATTAACAGCACAAGTGAACTTGGCATAGGCAGCACTAAACTTTTGTTCCCCTGCAGCTCTCAGCTTCTTGTAAAATCTACTTGACACTCAACTGCATCTCTGAACTTTGCAGCACAAGAAATCTGGAAAAATTCAAAATGTAGTGGGGGGGGGGGGGCAAAAGACCAAAACATAGGGACACATTTTAAACATTGCTTGCATAATGTTGGAAAGTTGTTAGACTAAAATGCTGTGTTACCACCATACATTTCACTGCCAAGTATTGAACCCAGGACCCTGTGCAAAACACTCAGAGCAATACACCACTATGGCAAATCATCTGTTTTATGAAATAAAGGAAGACTGAAACTTAAATGGCTACCATTTAGTGAATTCAGTTCTCACCATAGCTGTCAACATCTTAACACAAAACACCTGAACAAAGCCATTAATGGGGGAATACAGCCCCCAAACATATTCAGTGAGTTCAGTTATCACCATAGCTCTCAACCTTGGCACAAACAACCTGGACAAAGCCAATAATGGCGGAATACAGTCCAAAAATAGGGACAAATATCCATTGAGGACACCAGAGCAACCCACACAAACAAAGGGAGGACATGCAGACTCCACACAGAAGGCACTCCAGCCATGAATCAAACCACATAACCTGTAGCTGTCAGACAGCAATGCTACCACTGCACTACTGGCTATAGTAAGTGACAAAAATACAGAATCAACAGATTTTATGAGGAACAGAACAGATAACAAATATGAGGCAAAAATCTGCAAAAATTTACAGATGGTGGTGGGTAGGGAATTTAGGCTCTTGTCACTTGGGCTCAAGGTACAGGTTTCAAGTCTTATTCTCTACCCATCACCATGTAGCAACTGGGGCATTACACACACGTGTCCTGCAGCAGCCCGATGATTCCCCACAGCTCTTCCATGACCTATTCTGTTCTCTGTAAAGTCCTGCAGCAGCCTGATGATTTCCTGCAGCTATTCTGTCCTCTGTAAAGTCCTGCAGCAGCCCAAAGATTCCCTGCAGCTCCCCCACCTCTGCAAAGTCCTGCAGCAGCCTGATGTTTCCCTGTCCTCCATAACAGCCTGCACAGGCTTTCTGCATCTCCCTGCGAGATGTGAGTAGGCTGGAACCTTCAGTCTGTAGGCGATGCAGTCCAGTGTTTGTGTGGTCACCACCACACAGACCTCTGGGCTGGCAGCACAGAGTTCCCTGCCTTACCTATCTGGACTGCCTAACACAGCAGTCAGATGTACTAAGCATGAATGCGTGGTTCTGGGACTACTCTTAAACTTTTTTTAAGTTTATATTTCATTGTCTACAGTAGTGGGGGAATTTGTCTACAGTAATGGGTTTATTCCTTTTACAGGTGGGGGGGGCTGCAGTCCTGCAGTCCAATAGCACGGGCTGCCCCTGGTGATTTACTATTCTGAGGTGCAGAGCACAACCAGTGGGCTATAGCTGACCATGTTTGCAGAAGACTGGATGTTGGGTGTTGTCACCAAATCCCATAGTGATGTGGACATCCACCAAGAGGGTCTCACACAGACACATGTGTGGTGCCAGAAGCATGGCCTCAAGCTGCATACCCACAAAGTATCATATTACTAGCAATGTCCTAAGCACACAATTGGTTGGAGGGATTTGGACACACAGGTTGATGGTACCATGATATTTGACCACCATGTTGCTTCTTTTGTAAGGGAAGCCTTCTACATGGCCCACCTCATATGTAAGGGTATCTCATCCAGGGAAATGGGGATCATAACATCCCTGTATTCCTCCCTCATAAGGTCCATTATTGAGTATAATGCCTTGTACATCATGTACCTCACAAAGCACATGCAGCAGCTGGGGAGACCACAGAGGTTCCTCATCATGGAATACTAGGGCCTCAAATGTCTACCATACACAGATAGGCTACAAAGCCATCTCTCTATCTGGTTTCCTACAGACTCATCTGAGGTGACCTCTGTGTGGGATACAAGGCAATCACAGACTCCACCTTGATGGGACTGCTGCACATTTGCAACTCAAGCTCCAATCGAGTAACCCGCACATGTGCCCTCAACCTGATCTGTGACATCAGCAGGACTTGTGATTGGGTCAGATGTGTATCCCACACACTCACCCAGCTGTGGAATGGACAGCATGTCCACATCAGGTAGAGTACCTCTTTATCCATTTTTAAGAAAAACCTGGATATGTGGATGGTAAACAGGTCATGCACCCTTGGGATACCACCTGTGTCCCTTTTGGACTGGGGCATCAGGTGCTGACTTGCATAAACATGGTCTAAACTCTGGGCTAAAATTATACGTTCATAGGTTCATAGGTTGGTATTAGGCTATCGGCCCTAGCCATAACAAGCCTAGCCATAACAATTCTCTGGATATTTCTTCCCACTATATTTACTTCTCTGGACGCCTGTCTAGCAGGGTGACTGACATGATCCCTGGGGTGAATTTCCTATTTCCTATCTCCCATCCAATCATCAAGGTTCCTTTTGAAGAGGGCCAAGGAGGTGCTCTGCTTGACATGTATGGGTAGTCCATGCCAGAGTATGGGGAGTCTCTGGGTCAGGAACCTATCCCTCAAGCATGTTTTGTTCATTGTGATGACAAGGTTTAGATCCCTGGACCATGTGGGATTTCTTTAAGTGGAGCATGCCCAATAACTCAGGGTTTGACATGGCCTTGTATGTTAAGCAGAGATTGCCTCTGAGTAGATGATATGCCACAGAGTATAGCTGGAGTTTTTTTAGATGGTCAGCATATGGCATCTGCTTTAGGCCTGTGATTCTTTTAGTGAGGAATTTCTGTGGCCTTTATAGCTGTTGCAGATGTCTTGTGAGGTACATACCAAATGGGGCATTATACTCTATAATGGGTCTAATGAGGGATGAGTACAGTGGGACAATGACCTCCTTTTTTTCTGGATGAAAAGCCCTTAGTGATGAGGTGTGCTACATAGAAGGATTTCCTGACTGTTGTGACAATGTGGTTATCGAAAGTGAGACCACTGTCCACCTGTGTCCCTAAATATCTCATCACACTTTTGATGTTTAGTGTACTGCCACTTGTGTGGCAATTCATGGGTTCATGTTTTTTTCCAAAGGGGATAACTATACATTTATTGGCATTAAGCTTGAGCCCATGGCTCTGGCACCAGGCATCTGTTTCTGTAAGGTCCTTTTGTAGAATATCCACATCATTTGGGGATTCAATAATGGCTTCCAATTTGCAGTCATCTGCGAACTTTGTTAGCTAGAGTCCGTTAGTGTTGGCCTGTACTTCAGAGAAGTAGATGCCAAACAAGAGTGGTCCCAGGACTGAACCCTGAGGTACTCCACTTGTCACTTGTCTGGAGCTGGATTTGGAGTCAGCTACTTTTGCAGTCTGGGTTCTGTCAGTAAGCCAGTTGGCAACCCATGGAGTGATGTAGGGATTTATGCGCAGCTTAGTAAGTTTATCTATGATTCCAGAATGGGAGATGGTGTCAAAGGCCTTAACGAGGTCCAGATAGGCTGTGTGGACTGCCTTACCCTCGTCCACAGCTCTGGAGACTGAATCAAAGAAGTCAATCAGGTCCAGGAGACAAGATCGTCCCTTCACAAACCCAAACTGGGTGGGGTCCAGTGTTTGAAGGTTGCCAATGTCTTTGTTTATAAGTTCCATGATAATGGGTTCCATGCCCTTGCAGATCAGGCTTGTCAGACTGATGAGACGGTAGTTCCTGGGATCCAAGGTGGATGCCCCCTTGTGGAGTGGGATAACTGTAGCTGTGCGCCACTCAGTGGGCACAAAGCCTAAGGTGAGGCTATGATTAAACATGACACTTAGGTGAGGTGCCAGTTCATTTTGTAGTTCATGTAGTACACAGCATGGGATGTCATCTGGTCCCATGGATGCTGTATTCTTAGCTTTGGAGAGTGCGGTTTCTACCTGTGTGGCCGAGATTACTGGAATTTGGCAATCTTTTGGTATTGAGATTGGCCCTTTAGGGGGTGAGAGGGGGGAGTTGGCACTAAATCGATCTGCCAGGATATTGGCAATATCTTTGGGATCAGTATATTTAATGCCATTCTGTTGAAGCTCAGAGCAGATCTGAGCATTGCCATTTAGATTCTTGACATAACTATAGAATGCCTTGTGGTTGTTTTTGGAATCTTTGGCAATTTTATTTTTCATAACTAGCTTTTGAGGATTTTATGAGGGATTTCCGCTTCTTATTGAGGCTGGTGAGGGAGTTTTTTGCATCCTGGGATTTTCCTCTTTTCTGCAACAGTTTCTTCCTTCTGTTGTATAGCTTGTTTATAGCAGGGGACCACCAGATAGGCTTCCTTTTTTTTGGAGGAGTGCATCTTGGTTCTATGTGGGGTGGCGTGGTTCATGCATGAGTGAATGTGCTCATACAGTCCCTTAGTGTAGGATTCTGCAGTCGAACTTTCAGATCCCGTCTGCATGGGTGTCATGAAGTTTGTCACTTCTGACTTTAGTAGCATGAAGTTGGCTTTGGAGAAGTTTTTTAAGGAGGTTTCCTTACTGGGGGGTGGGGGTGGTATGTGGATTTCATGAGTGATTTGCTTATGGTCAGACCTGACCAATGAGGGGGTGACCACTAGTGTGGAGCATCTATCTCCCATGTTGGTAATGACCAGGTTTAGGATATTGGAGCCCCTGGTGGGACAATGGATTAGTTGATCCAGGGCGTTGGAATTTATGAATTCCAAGAACCGTTGGGAAAAGGAGTTGGTATCCGAGTAGTTTTCCCAGTTAATGGCAAGGTAGTTGAAATCACCCAGTATTAGGGTGTTTGGTTGTATATATTTTCCAGTATGTTTAGAAAGGTGTAGTAAGAATCTTGGGGCATGATGGGAGATCTGTAGCAAGCTACAGTTTGGATTGCAGTCTTACCTAGTGTTAGTTGCACCTGGAGAATTTCAGATGCATTGTTTTGGGCAACTTGCTTGGGGGTGTGAATATCCTTGATGAATATGGACACTCTTCCACCTTTAGTGTTTCGGTCTTGGTTTTGTGGCCAAAAAGTAAGAGTTGTAGCCTGGAATTGCAGGGGTGCTTTCTGGACCCTTGAACCAGGTCTCAGTTACTGCTTAGATATTGATGTTCTCCATTTTTAGGAGTGCCTTGAGAGAGCGCATTTTGAGGTTTAGACTTTTAGCATTGAGTAGCATTACCTTCAGATTTATGAGGGTCTCAGGGCCAACAGCCTACTAACCGCCTATGATCCTAGGTATACTGGTTATGGCCCTGTGTGCTGTGATGGACTGCATCGTCATGTCTCTACACCAATCGCTGCCATCTACTGTGGTGTGTCCCCTGTCGGCAATATCCCAGTACCATGTCATACAGCCACCATCTTACAAATAGGTGAGTGCTACAAGTGTATGGGAATAGTCCAGGAACATGTGTGTGACCCAGTGACAGACAGCACTGCAAACGTCCTGTGGGATATCCTCCCTCTAGGTGTCCGACATCCACAGTACACAGATATTTGCAGAATATGTACATGTGCCTGATATATGTGGACCCTCTGCCAGACAAATGTGGATGTGTGGCAAACAGTTAGACAATACATAATGTTTTTTTCCAGACTGTGGGTAATCTGGCTGTCACATGCCAGACCCCTCAGAAACCAGTTATGATACATTAATATTTGGCACTGTATTCATTCCCTTACATTGTATTCTCGATATGTACATTCTATTGCTGAGGCCAGGCCTGTGTCATCCCAGAACTACTGGCTATAACCTGCTGTCCTGCTGCAGGGAGTCAACAGGTATGCTAGGCATAGCTCTCAAGTGATGGGATACATGTGTGGAGTACACAGTGTCCTAGCCAGTGTACATCAGGAATAGTCAGGGTCACCTGCACAATATCTGAAGCATGTCTGTGTGACATTCACAGATTAAGAGGAGCTGACTGACAGTACATCATGTGATATGCCAGCTGTGTTTACCAGTACTTACTGTCACTATTGTCTAAAACACAATCTAGTACCATTCATACATGAGATGACCATTGTTGGAGGGACTCAGAGGGCCAGATCTGTGTTCTATGTCACAGCAGACAGAGCCAAAAGGGAAGCCTGTAGGTGCCAGACAGTTGAGTAACAACATGTTATTCCAAGATATGTACTACAGACCTACTGTTGTAATCCCTATTTCCCATAACTGCATCCTCCCATCTGCATCCCATTACATGGTGAATTATATTACCTACCTGGTATAGTGCTGTTCTCCTTTATGTGCAGAAATTCTGTAGTATAATGCTTATGTTCTCACAGTCTGTCTTCTTAAAGAAAGTCCCAAATGTGTTTACCATAGGCAGCAGGTTGCCTTTTGTAGGCAATGCTCATGAAGAGGTGATTGCTTGTCCATCAATCTATGCCTCACACTTGCTAATTGCATCCATAACAGCTGGGATACATTTTCATTAGCAAATGGCATGGCACAACAGTGCTATATTTAAGGCCTTCATGTAGGCCTTGGCCCTTTTCCTTGCCTGTGAGATGTACATTATCAAGGTGTGGGGACTACAGCATCACAAAGGATAGGTTAAACTACTGTCCACTGTCTGGATTTATGTGGTATGTCCACAGTTTGGCATGCTATGTTTGGCCATTGTGAAGAAACTTTCTGATTATGTGGCAGTTTACTGTTTAACAATGTGGGTTGAGGTCAGTAAGGGGACAGACAGATATGAATGACATACGTCATTTGCATCAGAATATGCATGCTGTTGCAGTAGCTTTTAGTCTATCAGCTGTGCAAGTTTGTAGGGGAAGACTGTGACACATGTCCCTGTCACTTGAACACCCCTCCACCCCTTTCTGTATGGGTGTTGAGTGGATCCCCTGTTCTAGGTGTTTGGGAGGCATGGTAGGTATGTAGCAGGTAGCTGAACATACTGAAACATATGGTGCAGGGTGCAGCTGCTGCCTTCTGGCCAAGAGTCATACTGGGGATTGTGAACAAATTGTGGGACACCAAGCTGTACATGTCTGTGAGGGAGCAGTGTCAGCTGTCTTGTCACAGCATAGCCAGGGTGATGGTACCCATAACAGTCCAGGTGAGACATGTGCATCAGGTACTTATGTTATGTAATAGTGCCATCTAAAGAGTGGTAGGTGACATTTAAGATGCCTATACATATTTGTGAAATGTGTCCTAACCTACAGGCCTTTGCCATGCTGATATGGGTGGCAGTGACTGCAGTAGCAGCAACTGGGTCTGCTTAAAATTGCAGGGCTCAGTCATGTATTTCTTGTTTTGGCAAGCATGTACTTGACATGCAACAGACTGGAATGGATGACAGGATTTTGGGAGGCAAAATGTACAGCATGCTAGGAATGACTGCAGTAGCAGCATCTGGTTCTGCTTAAAATTGCATGTCTTAGTCAGTTACTTGTTGTATTGACAAGCATGTACTTGATGTTCAACAGATTGGAATGGCAGCCAGGGCTGTGGGTGGCAAAATGTAAAGCATGGTAGGAATGTAACGGATTGAGCTACTGAGTCAGTACTATAGCAGGTGTTTTTGCAAAACATATGTGCATACATACAATATGTATACAGGATTGGCATTGAACATATGTGTTTGAATGGGTATGACGTGTGACACTGAACTGTGTCATGATTTTCTAATCTCAATCTGTACTGACTTGCCAGTACTTCAGCACACAGAATAGATTTTGTGACAACTGTGCTAACAGTAGGTGGCACAACTGTGAACATTCTGCAACAGTCTGTGCATTTGTCAGCTCTACCTGATATCTTAGGCCTAACGTACATCCATCAGCATTTATATGGTGGTGTACTGGTTTGGTGTCTGCATCACAGTCCCAAGTATGTTGTCATTTTCCCCATTATATGTTCAAGCAGTGTATCACTGGCACTGAGGATATGTGCATGGAAACACCTGTTTTTCTTCAGAGCTGATTGGCCTAGTGGGTTAATGCACTATATTGTAGTTGACTGGTTCCTGGGTTTGAGACTTGGCAGGGGTGTATTTTTTGCTGATGTGCATAACTGATACTCAGGATATATGTATGGAAACACCTGTTATTCTTCAGAGCTGAGTGACCTAGTGGGCTAATGCACTATATTCTAGTTGGCAGGGGGTAATCATTTTGCTGATGTGCATAACTGTATCTCCAAAAAAAGGAAAGAAAAAAAGGGCAATAAGCAAGTGGTGAAATGGGGCAAGCAGTGGGAAAAGCAATGTGAAAGGCAGGTAGGGATGTGCAGGATGGATGTATGAAAGGACCATAGCTCTTCATTTCTTTTACAGCAACAGATGTGCAGGTTATGGACAATTTAGAATTTGGAGCCTCACATCCCAGATAGAGGGGTGTGGGTAACATAAATGTGTTGCTTAATTTCTGTAATGATTGATTGTGGGCAGTGTACATGGGGGTGAAATGGAGAGCTATGTATGGGGCTATATATTTTTTGAGGGACAGACGCCTATTTTTTAAAGAAGCAAGTGGAACGTTGGGCAAGGGATATAGGTATGTGTGGGGAGGTAAGTTGGGTAGGAGAGGTAGCATTAGCAAACAGACAAGACAGCAGACAGGGTCAGTGTATGACACATGAGGGGGGTAAACACGTTGGACCAAAAAGGTGTTGTGTAATCGGAGAGCCATGTGCCCCTAGAAGGAAGCAGTGGGCCTGAACTCCCCACCCATGGGCAGTCACCACTGCGTCTTCATTGCCCTGAAGTTGGCAGTGCTGGGGGCTGGGCACTGAGGCCAGCCTGCCCTTCCTGGTTGGCCAGTATGCCTTCAATCCGGTGCAGTCGCTCATCAAACTCTTACTGCATGATCCTGCACACCATGCCTGGTAGCTGCTGGTGGGTGACAACTCCCACTCCACGCCTGCGCCCAGGGGTGCAGGCCACATCCCCTGAGATGGTTCCACCCTTAGGTGGTTTAGGACCAGCAGAGGGGGCAGCTCCAAGTTGTATCCCAGATGTGCTTGTACCCAGTGCCACAGCTGGTTGAGGAAGGGTAGGTGGATCCAAGGGAACCGGTCTACCCAATCGAGCTATGGTTTTGAGGTTTTTCAAAGTGTATAAGTCAGTAATGAACAAAACATTTAAACATTAGTTATAACAGCATGCCAGGTTGTTCCAATTAACCCAGTAACATAACATATCATAACATATGGAACACAACAATAAGTGGTACAGCAGTCAGTATTGTAACAGCATGCCAGTAAAAGTTACAGCAAAAGGCCAACTACATAAATAATTCAACAAGGTATGTTAGTATGCAACCATTGTAATATATAACAATAATAAAACATAAGGCCCAACATAACATTTTGATCAAAACACATGTTAAAAGTAAGCCATACCCAATGTATAACAATAATAATCTATGATGCAGATAAGGGGTGAGGGTTGAGAGAAAGACATTCCATTACTATCAGTATAGGCTATATTATTTGCAACAGTACTCCAATATACTCTAAAGGTCTGCCCTTACTTTATGTAAAACAGTGCCCTATAGCTTCTGTAGCACCAACACACATTTCAAGCTATCTGCATGAAACAGTATGGGACAACCTGTAACACCTACATGTACACAACTACAGGGGACTATTACATGTCAGGGGAACATATATGAGTACCAAGGTGTACTGTGGACTGATGTAGTGTGACTGTGCTATTGACATTAATCAAGTGTATGTTATATCTGTCTCCAAAGGATTTGGCACCAGTGATCACAGTCCGTGACAGCATGACACTTGATAGATATGTATTGTGCACAGTACAGAGATGTTACACTTAGTATGCTGTCCTTGGCAGGCATGGGGTTAAACTATCAGCAGAAATTGACAGACTCATCAGACATACAGCTGTACCAAGATTCAACAGTTTTATTTGTTTTAACCTGTACTAGTAATGTACTTGTTGACTTGTAATATACTGACTTCTCATCACCTTGCTGAGCAATGCTGTTAACACTCTGGCATATCTGGACACACAAATTAGTAATCCATTCAAACAACTACAACTGTTAATTTACCTGTAATTCCTGTGGGGAGAACATCTGTTAACAATACATAATTGTTTCTATAAATATTTAGTAATACTTGTCTCTGTGTGTGACAAAATGTACATCATACCTACTGCTTATCAAACTGAGCCACTGTTGAGCATAGATTAACTGATATGTGCCTAGAGCTCACCTGGTAATTGACTGTCACCTGGTAATAGAGGTTGAGTGTTATACAAGACTGCAGCGACACTTCAATACACATGCATGAGATTCATGCATGCTAGAGATAGAAGGTGAACTGTGCATTAGTACATAGAATGCATATATAGACAATTAACCCCTAGTGGGTGGAACTATGTTTGATGTGTACAGACCATATCGGACTGCTGGCTTGGCTACCTGATCCACATACAGTTGCAGATGGTATATTTGCAGTCTACCACTATTACAGTTTCATACTTGTCTGCAGCAGCATAACTAAGATCAGGAATGACTATAGCTAAAATGCAATGGTTAACACAAGACACTCTTGAGACACACTATATACCTTGGCTGTTCCTATTCTAGGTTCAGATCTTAGTGCAGAACAAATATCAAAATGCATTATATCTTGTAGTTCAGCTCCACATTTACAGTTTTGCAAAACACTTTTTTATTAGCTAACCTTTATTCACTTCATGGTATTATTCCCAATTTTACATCACAGCAGTTGTACTAGTCAATTTCATGACCAACAGCCCAAAATACAAACATACTTGCATAACACAGCTTTATTATGTGTGACACCATGCAGTGATTGGTATACATGTAACATTCTTTATTGATGAATGCTTCTATAATGCAGGTGTTACAATACAGCTGCAATTCCACAATTAATGCAGTGGAAACTTTATTTCCTTAACATTATGAATGCAGTTGAATGTTATTTCCTTAACATTATTCATGCAGTTGACTTTATTTCCTTAACATTATTCATGCAGTAGAAACCTTTACTTCCTTAACATTATTCACGCAGAAGAAAGTTTTTTTTTCCTTAACATTATTAGGTATCATGCTTTCATCTTTATTGCACTGTACCTGGCATTACTTAGTTATATCAGTGTAGGTCTATGGCAACATGTATTGCTGTACGTGTAAAACATGCTGGCAGTTACTACTGTATTCTTTCTTGTTTATATGACTATAGATTGCAAGATGCATCTGTACTCACCACACTCTTGGTGTAACCTGGCCAGGCCCCATGCATGGGCCTCCAGGTTGCAAGCTCTCTCTTCTGCAGCTGTGGGGAGAGAAACACACCATTATGCATACCTGTCTATCACAAAAGCAGATAGTAATTGGTAAAACAATGCTAACGATACTTACAGAGTTGTGGGACATTGTCATCCCAGGCATCTTGGATACAAGTGGCCAAGAGATCCCTCTTCCTATCCTTCAGGTCATCAAAATGGTGATGTGCCTGCTCACCTGTGTGGGGGATACCAGTTGTACTGGTGAGATCATATGCCAGCTGTTCCCAGGCATCTGATTTGTATTCCGACTGCTGGTACTGACCCTGCAGCAGCTGGATGTCATGGTCTTTTACGGGGAGTCCAACCATGACCCTGGACTCCAGAATGTCCCACCACTGTGCCTGTAAGCCTGCACCCTCTCCATCTCCTCCCATAGTCTCTGCCAAGATCAAACCCCAACAGATACTGTCTGTATTCCTGACTGTTTCACTTAAATAAGACTGTTTTCCCACCCTTTGCCGCAACTGGGCCATTTTTAAAAATGCAGTGCTCTGCTTAGCACTGCACAGACTCACCGAGCTCAGCCAGGCAGTGCTTAGTCTGGGAATGTTTAGCAATGCTTAACAGTGTGCAAACCAGCTTAGCTGAGCTGTGGACTGCTTAAACAGGGTTTGCTTAGCAGTGTCCAACTCAGCTAAGCGGAGCTGCGCATTGCTAAGCAGTGCTAAAACTGGTCCTGTTTAAACACTGCTTGGCTTGGCTTAGCATTCCTTAGCTAAGGGCAAACCAGATTTAAAAAAATAAAGAAAGAAAATTAGTTGTTCATTATTACTACTTTATTATTATGTGTATGTATTTTCCTTATATGATTTCCTGACCTTATGTATTTTAATGTCCTTATCTTGGACTGTGAATTTTATGTATTGTAAACTTGTGTGTAAGTGGTGACCAGAAAGCCAAAGGTCTTCAAAAAATAAATCCAAATCAGACAGTATATACTAAAGAAAATGAATGTATTGAGCACTTTCGTTTCCGTTAAAACCAAGACTTCATCAGAATAAAAAAAGCACACCAAGCAAGAGCTTAAATATACTTAATCAATTAACCACTTAATTAATCAATTAAATAATTAGAAAAAAATATATATTTTTAAAAAGACATACCTCATTTTATACAATAAATTCATCTGGTCAAAGCCCTATACTTTAAAACTGGAGCTATAGACAAAGTTTCATTAAGGCCAGGTTCATGGAATGTACAAAGTAAAAATTGCCATTTCAATTCACACAACTCAATATTCAATTCCCACCAGCCCCCTCTTGAAGATCTATGTACAACTTCTAAAATACCAAATCTGAACGTTTTAAATTCTACACATTTCAATCAGTGTCTAAGCAAAGCATTTCTTTCATTTTTATGTAGGATTGCATAAACATGTTCGTAAATAAATTTACAAAGCTGTCTCTCTGTTTTCCCTACATAAAAATGTTTACATGAATCACATACAGCCAAGTAAACTAAACCTCTTGTTGTACAATTTCCTGGTTTAAAAACAACCGGGTGAGCCCTATTTGGTAAATAGATAATTTTTTCATCCAAATTGTATTTACAATATGAGCAGCTACCACATTTATTAGTTCCTTTCTCAAATGGATTATGTAAAATAATGTTGTGCTCAAACAAGTACTTCAGATTCTTATCCATTTTGTTAACAAATTTCAGCTCTTCTTCAAACATTCTGAATAAATCAGGGTTACTCCTAAAAATAGTCGAGCATTTTAGCTTTATAGACTAAACTTCTTTGGAAACTTCACCAAATGGAAGCACCATAATACTTGTAAACTGCTCATTCAAGGTGTCCATAAAAGTCCATACTAAACTGACACCCACACCCAAAATGGGTTTAAATTTCGTACCCCAAGCTGGTACCACCTCTTTGCTCACCTTACTAATAAGATCTCTGGGGTATCCTCTCTCCAGAAATAAATCTGTAATAAATAAAATGTCCTTCCTCAGTAGGTCCTAGTTAGAACACATTCTCGTGGCTATCACTAGCTGACCTTTAAAAATATTTTTTTTCTAGTTTTGAAGGGATGTTGGCTATTATAGTTTAAATAAGAATTAGAAAATGTCTCTTTTCTAAAAATAGTAGAGCAGAATTTCTTTGCTACCTTGTCTTTGCTCAACCTTACATCTAAAAAATCAATACTGATATTAGAATTTTTACTAGTGAATATAAGAAATTAATGTAATTCATTTAAATGGGTAGCCAAATCCGTGTGGGCTGAAATAGGTTATTTCCAAAGAATAAAAATATCATCTAAAAAATGGAGGTATAATCTCTATCTTTCATTAAATTCTAATGGGAAGACATACTTACGTTCCCAAGCATACATAACCATTTTGCACAAATGGGGGCACAACTGGTCCCCATTGCTACACCCTGTATCTGCTTAAAGTAGCTACACCCAAACATAAAAAAATTGTTATCCAAAATCATTTCCATAACACTTACAGCAAAAATCATCATAGTACTATTCAAGTCTGTTACGTCCAGCATAGCCTCCAAAAATAATTGAAGTCCCCCCTTATGAGGGATGCTAGTAAAAATGTTAAATACATCCATTGTTGTGAAAGAAACTTCTAGGGAAAACAATTCTTCCTTTAATCTAGAAAGGTAGTCCCATGAATCTTTCAGTATGTAATTAATCTTAACCACAATTGGTTTAAACAGTCTGTCTATAAACACACCTAAGGGATAGGTGGAACTACCTTTAGATGTGATAATCACTCTATAGGGTGGGTTGATCATGTCCTTATGGACCTTCGGTATTCCAAATGCTTGTGGGATGGTGGGGTGCTCAGTTTAAGAAACTCGTACAGTTCTTCTGAAATGATGCCCTGGAAAAGAGAGTCCTCCAAAAAAGTTGGACCTTCCTATGGGCAATCCTAACTTCATTATATGAAGCTTCCATATACCTAGTGGTGTCATAAAAAATATCCATAATTTTTGCACTGTACTCAATATTCTCCACTAACACCATCCATCCCCCTTTATTGGGTTTCATTACCCTAATAGAGTCATCACATCTTCTTTGTTTTAACAGTGCCATCTCCTGTCTATTCAAGCTAAAATGTTTTTTCTTATATGAGCTTAAGAATGAATGACTGTCTCTTAAACACAAATTTTCATAAGTAGCAACGATGGGGGCAGTGGGAGGACTGAATGTACTTTTAAATTTGAAAACTTCACTATCATTATTTGTCTGTCTCAAAACTCCTCAATTATTATAGAACAAGGATTGTAACCCTAGTTTCCTCGAAAACAACTTAATCTCACTCATTGTTTCTGGTAAACTTATGATGGAACTAGTTATGAATTTAAGGCTTTTGTTAAAGAGGGAAAAAAGCTCTTGATTAATTTCTAAATGGGTGTAATTAAAAATACTAAAGCCTTGCAAAGTCAGTGTTGTCCCATCATTCAACACTTTGATATTTCCTTGGGAATTATTATTAACAGCCACCCTTCTCTTAACTAAGATTTCAATATCTGTAATCAGTTCCTGTACCTCCCCCATTGCTGTCCCCTGGGGTGATTCCAAGTACCCTGAGGTGCTGGGCTGAAATGAAAAGATTTAAAGTTGTTTGCATTATCGTTTATTTGTCTTTTGTGGTTGCCTATCCTTTCTGACCTCCTAAGGGGTGCCTGCTCAGGAAATTCATGTTCATTACTGTGTGCTGTATCTAATACATCAATACTCTCAGTCTCTGCTACTTTCCCCCTACCTTCCACATACTCTCTCCTATTATTGTCTATTGTACCAGAAAACTGGTTATAAACTTTAGGCATTGGATAGGCTGTGCCATTCTTATATTTATGATTATCTCTATTAAGTTTTTTTTCTTTTCCTATCTATATTAACAGTCACTTGTCGCTCAATACGGTTAACCATACTATCATACTTATCAATATTTAAATCAAACAATAAATCTTCAGTGATTTCATTATTCAGAACAGTAACTTCATCAAAGGTTTCATTAAAACATGTATTATTTAAGCCAACAATGAAATGCACAAGTTCCAAACTGAAACGGTCAAACATTTCCACCAATTCCTTTTTGTCATTTTTTTTAAACTAATGCCTGTGGGAAATTTGTAAAGACATAAGCCTTTAGGCACTTGTTTACACTTCAGGCATTCATTTAAATAGGAATTGTCACATTGTAAATGTCTCACCTTAGTGAGCTTCTGATCTAAGTCAGAAAGTTTTTTTTTGTTTATGTCCTTGGCCTTTGTTCCATTTATTTTCCATTTTTGGCCCCAAACAACTTAAAATAGTTTGGTAATCAAGCCTGCTGATAAGGGAGGATGTATAGTGGTGATGAAAGCCATATGGTACAGGCACAAAATGCTCTCTATGTTGGATGATGAAAGAACTTAGAAGAGACTAAGTTCTAGTGACGTTACAACTAAGGTATATCCTTTTCATTTCCACCTATATGACCTCTTGATAGAGACAAATATCGCACAAGAACTATAGGAGTTCTTTGCCCCAAACCTATGTTTCCATACATCAGGGGACTTCCTAAAATCCACAAGGATCCAGTTGACCCACCCCTACGTCCCATAGTTTCTGGAAGGGGGTGGGTAACTGAACCTGTTTCCATGTATGTGGAGAATGAATTAAAGAAGGCCCTACCACTAGCAGGAACTGTATTGAAGGACTCCGGAGACTTTTTGGAAAAACTTTTTTTAGTTACTAAGGGTCTTAAAAAAATATGAAGATTTGCTACTAGTGACAATGGACATCAAGAGTTTGTTTATGGTGATTCCGAATGACTATGGTCTACAGGCAATAAGATCTTTCTTAACAAGGAAAAGTATGGAAGCAGAACCAATATGTTCCTTGTTGGGACTTGTATTGGAAAATAATATCCTTATGTATGGGGACTCATTCTGTTTGCAGACATGGTGTGTGGCTATGGGCACCCCATGCACAAATAGTTACTCTAATTTGGTGCTGGCTGAGTGGGAACATAATGAATTGTTACCTAGTACATGGAAACAACACCTAGTGCACTATGGTCATTTTGTGGATGATGTATTTATCCTTTGGAGAGGTAGCTCTATACAATTGGACCTTTTTGTTAACTTCATCAATGAGAGCACACATTTTCTAGAGTTTGTGGTCAAACACTCTTCGGAGACCATAGAATTTCTGGATGTAAAGATCAATCTACACCCTGATAGAGGTATCAGTACAGGAATTCATAAAAAAGAAACCTGGAGAAACCATTATCTGCATAGGAGGAGTATGCACCCGGGGCGTATTTTTGATAACATCTTTGAGAATCGGATCTTAAGAACTTCAAGATTATGTACTGAGAATGAAGACTTTGTAGCAGAACAGAGAAATATTGAGACGCATCTAAGTAAAAGATCTTATAAAAGAAAGAATTTGAGACTGAATCATGACCTACATGAATTAAGGAAAGGAAAGGGACATCCCTACTTCTCTGAACCTACACTGAGTCATCATGAGAGTCTTGATTTTAAAACTCAGTCGCAGCAACTTAAATGTTTGTTAACGTACACTGCTGACAATAATCAAGTATGTGAAGTTATTAGGAAGTTTTGGCCAGTATTGACAACTGATGACAAAATAAAAGACATCATAGGGGAACAGCCTAGATTCCTGTATAAGAACAAAAAGAATTTGAAATGTCCCATTTGCAACAAAGATGGTTTTGAAAGAAATAGGCCCAATTCTAACAGAAAGGGCACTTTCAAATGCCTGAGATGTAAAGCTTGCAACTTCATTGACAGTTCCAATAATTTTGTACATCCATACTCCAGGCAACAGTACAATTTTAATGTTTATGCTGATTGTACTAGTTCCCATATTATATACGTAGCGACATGCTGCCAATGTAGTGCTTTCTATATTGGCAAAACAGATCAATGTCTCAAGGAATGTATCCTCAGACATTTAAGGGACATCAAACAGAAAGACCCCAATAATGACTTAGCAGCCCATATAGTGCAGTATCCTTCTCATCATTTTGTATTTAAGGCCATAGAGGCAGTTTGTCAGACTACAAGAGGAGGCAATGTTCATAATCGCACAGAGTTAAGGGAAACATGCTGGATAGTTAATTTAAGAGTGAACAGATCACCAGGCTTGAATGCCATTGTGCCATTAAAACCTGCACTTAGGAATAGAAGGAATACGATCAGCAGGCTTACTTGAATGATGCTTCATTCATATAATGTATTCACATACATAGCTACTAGTTTTCTCATATACAATCTCATAGTAAAAAGAAGTACTGCGCCTTTAATTATAATGAAGGGAACCATACCTCTTTACTAGCTGGCCTCCTTTTGGTTTGCAACAAGGGAGTATCACAAATGAATGCCTTTGATACCTTATAAATACAAAAGCTGAACAGTTCCTTTTTTACGATCTGAGGAAGGCATATTTGCCGAAAAAACTTATTGGAAGACTGAGGACTGCT
This sequence comes from Protopterus annectens, assembly GCF_019279795.1. Classification (NCBI taxonomy): domain Eukaryota; kingdom Metazoa; phylum Chordata; order Ceratodontiformes; family Protopteridae; genus Protopterus; species Protopterus annectens. The sequence goes on from NC_056736.1 coordinate 227,611,792, forward strand.
TATTTTATGTCACGTTCTCTTTTTTATTAAAGTTTTGATTTTATTATCAAGTTTTACTGCCGTGGTGGACAACAGGAGTTTTTTAGTAGTGTTTCCTTTTTCTTTTCCTCGTTGTTGTCCTTCACAGTGTAAGAAAGTTTTTTACTCATTGACTGCTCTTGTTTCTTACACTGAACATAGCGAACCAGCAACTGAACCTGAATGATAACCTTAGAACATACAATATTTCTAATATATCTGGAGACTTATTGAACCCACTTCTAGACTTGAATTTGGGTAATGTAGCTGCCTCTACAGTTGCTGCAACGGTTCCTGACAACAACTTTAATTGTATATTTCGGGAAGTGGAGAATGCAGCCTACCGGCTTAAAAGATTACAGTGGCAATGCTTCCACATGGAAGTGTGCCTGCATCATCAAATTGTACCTCGAGGTATGCGAGTGAAGTGTTTACCCTCATATGGGAACACTTATCCGGATCTGCTCACAAAATGGCAAATTATAAATCTTGAAACAAGTCGACAATATATGAACTTGCTGATAGAATTTTTCAAGCCAGAAGAGGAAAGGATGGCAGCAATTATATCAGCTAAGCAGACTGAATTGGAAAGCTTAGAGCTGCATGACTCACATCGGAATTGCCGAGAGCAGTTACAGATCAACTTGAATGCTTATGAAGTGAAGTTAAGACAGCAGAAGGTTAAAAAGTTAGCCCATGACCATCAGGATTTTGTAAGAGGCCAAATCTTTGATTGGCCGAGAGAAGAATTTAATAGTAAGGGGCGGGGAGCTTTACCATCAAATAAGGAGAAGGTACCTTTTTCTAGACCTAATGGAGAAGATGTGATTACTTATGTCAGTTTAACTGATTTGGAACCCTCCACTCATAACCCTGCCATTCTCAACTCATCAGTACCGACCTCCAATTTTGTAATATCAGAAACAGATTTAAGAGAAGCGTCTAGTAGTACAGCCACTATGGGTGCATAAACTGGCAACAAGAATGCACCCCTAGCCTTTAATCCAGCAACTCGGCCGAAAGAAGGGCCAATGCATGCACCGATAAACTGGCCCTTGCTGTTTTTTTCCAAATTCAATCAATACAGGATTCAAAGAACACAGAGTCAAGAATGGAAAAGAGAGAATCTTACACTTTAACTGGATTTGAATCAAGTTTAGTAGTGAATCTTTCAAATAAGATTTTAAGCCCTGATATGATTTCCTTTTTAGACAAGGGCCTGAGCTTTATTCCAGCCATACCGTCTGATATTAGTGAATTTGTGCTAGATATCAGAATGTTTTGCAGAAACCTTGGATTAAAGTGTACTTTTGGACAAGCCAATGGCAGTAGACAGCTACCTTATACAAAATTGAGTAGCTTTGTTCTTTCTAATCCTCCTCCAGTGGAGATGTTTTTAAGATTATGTGAAGATGAAATCTTCAAACTAAGGGGTAACACAACTAAAGGACAAGGATGTTTCTTTAATTTAACCACTAATGAGAATTAGATGTTGAAGCAACTAAAGGAAACAGATAGTTTGGTCATTAAGCCTGCTGAAAAGGGAGGATGTATAGTGGTGATGGAAGCCATATGGTACAGGTACAAAATGCTCTCTATGTTGAATGATGAAAGAACTTATAAGAGACTAAGTTCTAGTGAAGCTACGAATAAGGTTGATCATTTTCGTAGCCACCTATATGACCTCTTGACAGAGACAAATATCTCACAAGAACTATATGAGTTCTTTGATTGCCCCAAACCTATGTTTCCATTCATCAGCGGACTCCCCAAAATCCACAAGGATCCAATTGACCCACCCCTACATCCCATAGTTTCTGGAAGGGGGTGGGTAACTGAACTTGTTTCCATGTATGTGGAGAATGAATTAAAGAAGGCCCTGCCACTAGCAGGAACTGTATTGAAGGACTCTGGAGACTTTTTGGAAAAACTTGTTTAGTTACTAAGGGTCATAAAAAATATGAAGATTTGCTACTAGTGACAATGGACATCAAGAGTTTGTTTATGGTGATTCTGAATGACTAGGGCCTACAGGCAATAAGATCTTTCTTAACAAGGAACAGTATGGAAGCAGAACCAATATGTTCCATGTTGGAACTTGTATTGGAAAATAATATCTTTATGTATGGGGACTCTTTCTATTTGCAGACATGGTGTGTGGCTATGGGCACCCCGTGCGCAAATAGTTACTCTAATTTGGTGCTGGCTGAGTGGGAACATAATGAATTGTTACCTAGTACATGGAAACAACACCTAGTGCACTACGGTCATTTTGTGGATGATGTATTTATCCTTTGGAGAGGTAGCTCTATACAATTGGACCTTTTTGTTAACTTCATCAATGAGAGCACACATTTTCTAGAGTTTGTGGTCAAACACTCTTTGGAGACCATAGAATTTCTGGATGTAAAGATCCAGCTACACCCTGATAGAGGTATCAGTACAGGAATTCATAAAAAAGAAACCTGGAGAAACCATTATCTGCATAGGGGGAGTATGCACCCGGAGCATATTTTTTATAACATCTTTGAGAATCAGATCTTAAGAACTTCAAGATTATGTACTGAGAATGAAGACTTTGTAGCAGAACAGAGAAATATTGAGACGCATCTAAGTAAAAGATCCTATAAAAGAAAAAATTTAAGACTGAAGCATGACCTACAGGAATTAAGGAAAGGAAAGGGATGTCCCTACTTCTCTGAACCTACATTGAGTTATCATGAGAGTCTGGATTTTAAAACTCAGTTACAGCAACTTAAATGTTTGTTAATGTACACTGCTGACAATAATCAAGTATGTGAAGTTATTAGGAAGTTTTGGCCAGTATTGACAACTGATGACAAAATAAAAGACATCGTAGGGGAACAGCCTAGATTCCTATATAAGAACAAAAAAGAATTTGAAACGTCTCATTTGCAACAAAGATGGTTTTGAAAGAAATAGGCCCAATTCTAACAGAAAGGGCACTTTCAAATGCCTGAGACGTAAAGCTTGCAACTCCATTGACAGTTCCAATATTTTTGTACATCCATACTCCAGGCAACAGTACAATTTTAATGTTTATGCTGATTGTACTAGTTCCCATATTATATACTTAGCGACATGCTGCCAATGTAGTGCTTTCTATGTTGGCAAAACAGATCAATGTCTCAAGGAATGTATCCTCAGACATTTAAGGGACATCAAACAGAAAGACCCCAGTAATGCCTTTGCAGCCCATATAGTACAGTATCCTTCTCATCATTTTGTATTTAAGGCCATATAGGCAGTTTGTCAGACTACAAGAGGAGGCGATGTTCTTAATCGCACAGAGTTAAGGGAAACATGCTGGATAATTAATTTAAGAATGAACAGATTACCAGGCTTGAATACTATTGTGCCATTAAAACCTGTGCTTAGGAATAGAAGGAATACGATCAGCAAGCTTACTTGAATGATGCTTCATTCATATAATGCATCCACATATATAGCCATTAGTTTTATCATATACAATCTTATAGTAAGAAGAAGTACTGCGCCTTTAATTATAATGAAGGGAACCATACCTCTTTGCTAGCTGGCCTCCTTTTGGTTTGCAACAAGGGCATGTCACAGATGAATGCCTGTGATACCTTATAAATACAAAAGCTGAACAGTTCCTTTTTTACGATCTGAGAAAAGCATATTTGCCGAAAGTGCTTATCGGAAGACTGAAGACTGCTTGTTTTATGTCACATTCTCTTTTTTATTAAAGTTTTGATTTTATTATCAAGTTTTACTGCCATGGTGGACAACAGGAGTTTTTTAGTAGTGTTTGCTTTTTCTTTTTCTCATTGTGTCCTTCACAGTGTAAGATAGTTTTTTACTTAAATATGGCTCACCCGGTGATTTTTAATCCAGGAAATTGTACAAGAGGTTTAGCTTACTTAGCTGCATGTGATTTATGTAAACATTTTTATGTAGGGAAAACAGAGAGACCACTTTGTAAACATGTTTACAAACATGTTTATGCAGTCCTACTCAAAAATGATAAAAATGATTTGTTTAAACACTCATTGGAATGTGTAGAATTTAAAAAGTTCAGATTTGGTATTTTAGAGGTTGTACATAGATCTTCAAGGGTGGGGTGGTGGGAATTGGATATTGAGTTGTGTGAATTGAAATGGCAGTTTTTTCTTTGTTCATTCCATGAACCTGGTCTTAATGAAACTTTGTCTGTAGCTCCAGTTTTAAAGTATAGGGCTTTGACCAGATGAATATATTGTATAAAATGAGGTATGTCTTTTTAAAAAATATATTTTTTCTAATTATTTAATTGATTAATTATGTGGTTAGTTGATTAAGTATATTTAAGCTCGTGCTTGGTGTGTTTTTTTATTCTGATGAAGTCTCTGTATTAATCGAGACGTAAGCGCTCAATAAATTCATTTTCTGTGGTGTATACTGACTGATTTGGATTTATTTTTTGAAGAACTTTGGCTTTGTGGACACTGCTTATTCTGTTGTATTTTCTGAAGTTTGCGATGCAAGGGTGAGATATTCTGCTTTTGTGACTACATTTGTGTGTAAGTGGATATTTTTCCTCAGGTCTCCACTCATAACGGGTCTCTGATTCAAGAGGTCTGAGAGGTTACTCTTTGGAAGTTCCAGCTTGGCTGGAGTCTTCAATTAATTTTTACAGATTGTTTTCTGTGTGACTTTCTCACTCATTGTTTTAGGGTAATTATGAATGTATAATGAAGAAACTCACTGACTAAAATTGGAGAAAAGAGCTTCAAACACTAAACGCTGAATTAGGGTGGAAACATTTCGATCAATAATTGAATCTCTCATTTCACAAAAGTCCCTGCAAGCATGTTGCTCTCAAGATTATATTAAACCCTCATCGGTGGAAAAGGGCTGTGGCTTAAAAAAATCACCAATGGAATGTGAATTATAAGATTTCTACCTAGTTCGAGAAGCCAAGTTAAAACTTTATTGCTACACTATGAGAAACAAAAATGCACCCAATAACTGCTTAATAAAAAAACTTACCTCTGTTTCTTGAGGTGTTTGGAAAGTTTTTTGTAGACATGTCAGGAGTTTCTAAAAGGATGGGTATTATTATGCAGTTCTTAAGGAACAAAGTCATCTGGTCAGAACAGAAGATGGAGAACAGAATTGTTTGCCAAAGTGTTTTCCTTACTGATACTATATTTCTCAGCAACAATGATGAGATAAACATCAATAAGGCTCAGGCTCAGCTAATAATTCCTACACTATTGATTGCAGGACGATGCAGGACCTACTAAGTTTCGTGCGAATAGTGTATACATTCCACAGTTACATCCCACTATTGAAGTATTTGGAAAGGTGTTAGAGAACGATATATATGATTGTTTTCAGAATAGGAAAGTAGTGAAACATGGCCAGAATTTAAACCATAACCAAAGGAGAGCTTTAAATGAACTCAAATCTGATGAGTCAATAGTGATTAGACCAGCTGATAAAGGTGGGCCAGTTGTCCTGATGGATACCACATATTATAATGCCAAGATGAAACAAATGTTAAATGACAACCATTTTTATTTAAGAATCAATCATGACACACTGGTAGATAAGGTTTTTAATGTGTATTACACCTTAGATGATCTTATCATGTCCTCAGATATCACTAAAGAGTTATATGATTTTTTCAAGGTGAATGATCCGATAATTCCTGTTATTCAAGGGTTACCAAAGGTTCATAAAAGTCATACTGATCCACCAATGAGACCCATCGTTGCAGGTCAGGGTTGGGTCACTGAACCTCTCTCAATTTATTTAGAAAGTTTACTGAGACCCTTAGTTAATGAGAACAAAAGAATATTGAAAGACAGTAAACAATTTTTATTGGATCTATACACGTACACACGCAACCTCAGAGATGATCAACATTTTCTATTAGTGACCTTGGATGTGATTAGCCTGTTCACGGTCATCCCTAATGAAACAGGCATTGGTTACATTACAGAATATCTGAGAGCACACTCTACCTTTCCCTTTAGGAAGATTGAGTTGATTACTTTATTACTGGAGACGGTATTATCCAATAATGCCTTTGCTTTTGGTGAAGACATTTACCTACAAAAGGATGGCGTAGCTATGGGCACATCTTGTGCCAATAGCTACGCCAACCTTGTAATGGCTAGATGGGAGGATAAATATGTATATGGAACCACCATTTTCAAGGAACAAGTGGGTATGTACTGTAGATTTGTTGACGACCTCTTTTTTGTGTGGTTAGGAGATGAGACATCTCTTAAAAGTTTTGTCAAGTATCTTAACACGACCACAGAGTTTTTGGAGTTCACCATGAATTTTTCTAGTAATAAAATCTCGTTCCTGGATGTGGAAGTTTGTAAATTAGCCAATGGTATGTTGAATACCTCTATACATAAGAAGGGGTGCTATAAGAATAATTTACTTCATAGACAGAGCATGCATCCTATGCATGTATTCAACAACGTCCTAAAGGGACAGTTTATGAGAGTATCCAGATTAAATCCCAATGAAGAGTGTTATAAGAAAGGGATACAAGAACTCAGGGATAGATTTTTAGAGAGAGGGTACTGTGAAAGAGACATTGATGAAAAAATCAGAGAAGTAAACTCTCTGAGGACCAGCACAGCTAAACCGTATTTTATGGAGCAGTCAGAACACCCACAAATTAGTACTACACCTAACATTGAGGTGAGAGCTAACTTGTCTTACAGTAGGACTAGCCTGGAAGTCAGGGCACTTATGCAGAAACACTGGGACATTCTATTGTCAGACAGGGAGGTGAGTAAGGTTGTGGGCCCCAAACCGAGTATCACCTATAAAAACCATCCTAATCTGAAGAGTCTACTTTGTAGGCCGAGATATGCATCTAAAAAGCAGAATGATGAATGTACAAATAGAAATACTGTTCCATGCGGTAAATGCAATCAATGCTCTTTTATCAATACAAGTACTATTTTTAAACATCCTATCACAGAACAGGTGTTTAACTTCCATACTAACACTAGTTGCACAAGTAGGAACATAGTTTATGTTGCTACCTGTAGTTTGTGTCCTGCCTACTATATAGGTAAGACGAATCGTACCCTAAAAGAACGTATCAGGGAGCATATCTACCAGATTAGGATAGGTTCGGATGTTAATGCACTATCCAGACATTGCAAAACAGTAGGAGCACACCACACGTTCAGTTTCTTTGTCATCCAGAGTCTTACACATGGTTTCAGAGGTGGTGACCTTATTAATAGGACACTAGAATGTGAAACACGGTGGATTATTAGATGGAGAGCAGATGCACCTCCAGGTCTTAATGATAAGGTGCATATTAAACCCTTTCTCAAAAGTAGGAGGTTACGTAGAGTGAAGTAATTAAAGGTTTCTAGTATTTTAATTATATAAATATATAGATTGTATTATTGAGCTTAACACTATGAACTAAGTACATGGCCTCAACTTGGTTGAATTAGTGTTAACTTTAGTAAGTTTTCTGTATGAGTTGATTTATATGCGACACCTTACGTGTATCACTTTAGGTAGAGTTTTCATATAATGAAGTCATGCACATTTTTTAATATTTATGCAACTGTATTGTACTCTTTTGGAACATCTTACAATAGGTTAGGTGAATAGAATGCACACAGATTGTAACTGTCTAACGACAGTTTAATACTAAAGCTAGGACTGTGTATTCCATGAGCAGCTTATACTGCAGATAATTTATTTTTACTATGTGGATATTGGTAGTATCTGCATATTAAGTAAGGTTTTTTACACATATATATAAAAAGTTTTTAATGATAATTTTTATACATCTAATGGTTTTTGTATTAGGTAGTACATTTGATGAACATTCAGTTGTATAATATACACATATTTTTTAAAAAAACGTTTATGTACCTATGAAATTTTAAAGACGTATTGTTTTTGCGACAGGTTATAAATTGCATATATATTGCTTTTGCCAAGTGGAGGTTTAATATTAGAGCCTGGATTGTGCTTGCTACGAACGTCTTGGAATGCAGGCAGTTCATACTTTTATTAGGTGGTTAGCACTGCACTCCAAAACACTGTTCGTTTTAAAATCTGGAAAAACTTTTTGTGTTTATACGTTTTTGCTTGGCACAACACTCATGATGATTATAAGTTAATACATTATTAATTATTATATAGGTTTCTATGAGTTTTTATGTAAGTTCTTTGAGCCATGATCAGTTTAAAGCTGTTTTAAAAAATGTATCTGTAATAATGGGTTATGAGATGTAAATATCACCTTAAATCTCAATGTGGTAGCTTTGTAACCAATGAGATTTCATGGTGGGCTTTTTAAACCAGTTGGAATTTTGTTTGTTTGTACCAAGAGTCTGAAGAAGCCTGTTGGCGAAAGCGCTTACTCTACTTGTAATTAAAACGTTTTTATTCCACTCAGAAGTATACGTTGTCTTCCATACTTGGATCTATCTATTTTGCAGTGTTGGTTACGTTTCATTGTCATCAGGGAACAACGTGGATGGTTTTTGGACAAGTTTATTATTATTTCTTGACCACGTTTGTTTCCGTCTCCGCTGGTGTGCTACTCTGCATTTGGTTTGTTGTCAACTATTCCATACTTAGCTATTCTAAAATAATAAGTGAGAATGTCACTGAAAAACCAACCAGTGAAAATAAAATGAAAACTCCAGCAAAGCTAGAACTTCCACTGAGTGACCTCCCAAACCTCTTGTATCAGAGGCACATGGGATATATGCAAATGACCCTTATGAACATCAGGTGTTTCAGCTAATTGGCGATTCTGAATGCCCATGACTTATTTCATCATTTAAATGGACAATTTCAGGCCAATAAAGAAAAACTCCACTAGCTGTGGATATGTATATTTCAGCCTTGTTATGACCTCGTCAGCACAGCACAAGCAGAGTTTTTGACTAAGCATAAGAAACAGGCTTTATTAGAGCCAGGGATTCCAGTTCAACACTTATTTTATAGTTGTGTAACACAAGGTTAAGTTCTTGGTCCATTTACATTAAATGTCTCTAAGGAAACAATGGCACTCGTTAACCACACTTGTTTAAGTAAGTGTGCTGATGAGTCAGAAATAGGTGCTTAAGTTTTGAATATTAAACACTATGATAACCTTCAAAATGTATTGCATACATAGTAAACATTGTTTTTTATTAAAGACATGCAATTCAGCATGTAACAAAAATCATTGACTATGTACTTTGGCAACAAAAACCCCAGTTTTCCAAGTGCACTAAACAATGTTATTTTGGCTGTATAATTCAAGCTTTTGACCAAAGGGTAATATACAAAACTTTAAATTTTAATGCAACTTTAAGAAGATAAATAAAATGTCTCGGTTTCATAACAACAATACTGCGCATGATGCAATTTAGATAAATTCAGTCTTACTACCTCTGTGCAGAACAATGATAGGGGCTGTTATAGAGTACTACATAGCCTTCTGTATCTATACTATCTGCAGGTTAAAGCAAATTTAAAAACAATTTACAAAGGATATTATGGGACTAAAATCATTCTTGTACTTAATGGCTAACAAGAGTAAACCTGCATTGTATTTTAAACTAAATACTGATATTTTCAGGTTAAAGCAAAATCAAAAAACAATTTAGAATGAATATTATGGGACTAAAATTCCTTCTTGTGCTTAATGTCTAACTAGATTAAAATTTAATATATTGTGGCAAGTTTTATTTTATTTATTTATTTTATTTTTATTTAACATTTGTTGACCGGGAATGTCCGACTAGGTTCCACAGAGCCTGTTTTCAGTGGAGGCCCGGGGAGAAATGCTCCAGAAGTTAGCCTTCAGAAACAAGAGCAAGGGTGGGGACCTGTTATGTGCTTTCCTGATGCAAGTTACTCTTCAGAAACAAGTGCAAGGCTAATGACTTGTTATGTGCTTTCCAGGGAATAAGGGTTATTTTACACACAACATGACTAGAAATACTAACTTAGTGACAGCAGCTGAAAAATTCAACATGTGTATAAAATGAAATTAGTTCACAACTTGAGTGGCCAGTACCTGCTGTTCTTTCAACAAGTGCTGAACAACTTTTAGTGGTTAAATCATACAGGCCTAAAACAGTGGGATACAGACCCCCATATGGACTTTATTAAGGCTGGGTCTCTGATTTTTAGCAGATGTTGAAATGTGACTATCTGGACTCTTGAATTATGGAGGCTAGGAAATTTGTAGTAGTATCATGGTTTGCCAGACATTTGGGTACAGAGCTGTTATATGTTGGTGGAAACTAAATGAGTAGTCAAGGGTAACCCCAGAGTACCTGTAGGAAGTAATACGCCGTAAGTGATTTCCCATTAATTCTATTATGTTTACTTGTGGGTTATTTGCACTGTATTATGGAGCAGCGAATATCACATATTTGGTTTGAAAAGTGTTTAAGCCGACTTTATTTCTGTGATAGATGAGTCAAAGTCTTGTCTGTGTATGTGTGTGTGTGTGTGTGTGTGTGTGTGTGTGTGTGTGTGTGTGTGTGTGTTTGTGTATTCATGTTTCATTCACTCCACTGAGAGAATGGCTTATTTAACATTTGAAACTTTGCAATGATTAATCAAATTGGGGTCTATATCATATGAGTGAATCACACAAATCGCGAACACTCATAATATCGAATGTACCAGACCTTGAAGAGCTTTTTCTGAGATTGCGGTACAGTGAAGAATGGGATATGTTCCCTTTTCTCACTGTAGTGTGATCTCAGAGTTGGAATATATATTTAGTGGGGGGTGGTGGGGGCACAGCCCCCCGCAATAGGAAGCTCGAGGTCAGGTACGTTCGATATTATGAGCATTCGCAATTTGTGTGATTCACTCATATGATATAGTCCCATCAAATTGCACTACTGAAACCATTCATTTACTGTGTTCTACATGGCACAGGCTATCAAAGCATGCCTTTCTCTTGGTGTATGAGAACCCCATACAGTAGATATTGGGAGTATTTACTTTTCCTTTCCTGTTGTGTAATCTTGGAGATGGTATATATAAAACTGTGGCGAAGAAGGGGAACATATTCCCTTGTGCAGGGGAAAATAGTTGCTGCATGCTTTACTTAACGTAAATTTATAACAGGGTTTGCTAGTGGAGCTTTTTTTGCTTTGTCACCTCTATAAATGGGCTAAGGTCCAGGAATGGGTAACTCAGGTAACCCAGCAACATCAACTTCAAGAGTATTAAAATGTCTGCTACCAAATTAAGATAAACATTAAACATAAAAAAACTATTATCATAGAATAAAATGACACAGTGTGATGGCATAAATAATAAAAAATAAATTCACTTTTTCTATGCAGTCTTACTTATCGTTTCCTATCATGTCTGAAAATATTGCATAAAAGAATAACGTCTTGCCATTTACTAACTGGCCACTTAACCTGCAAGTCACATGTCTAACAGCTATGTGTAAAAATAATGCAGTGGAATTCTTTACAAACTGCACTTTGAGTTCATGCCTTGCTGGTGAACATCTCCACTGGCCTTATTGATGGTTTACTTTTGGACTTTACTGAGTACAATAGTGTAAGGAGCTTGACCATACTATTTAGATGCACTTTACTATCTGAACATAGTGCTCGTGTGTACATGCATTTTGTAATGAACATCTGCTCAATTGATGGAAACTCATTGTTGGCAATATTCTGAGCATCAGACTCGGTAGAGCACATTACCCTTTTTCTATTTCAAAGCCATAGCTGCATTTTATTAGGGTAGGTCTCCATGATTTCTCTGTGTTTGTGGGTTTTCTCCAGGTGTTCATGTTGCCTCCCACTTTCCAAAGACATGCGGTATGTGGATTGGAGACATTAAGTTGGCTGAATGTATGAGTGTATGAAAGAATAACTGCAGGGCTAGCCCACCAGTAGTGTGAACTTCGTTGATGTGACTACATGGAGAAAAAAAGCTGATGGATGGAAAACTGCACTCTTGTGAGTAGATTGACTTGAGGTAATTGACAGTCCATTTAGAACAATGTGTTTACAAGCTGAAAACATAAACTATCATAAATCTGCCATTGATTCAAGTGTCTCTGAAAGTTTACACTCACTACTGAGCATTACAGATTCCTGTGGGACATCAGAATTCCTCACATCATTCTATGAATCCTCAGCATCACAGTTTATTCTTTTTTTTTTTTTGGAGTCACTTTATCAGTATGGTAATTCACATAAGTTTTTATTCGATCAGTAAGACTTCTGTAAAGGATAGTTCTGTTTGCTTCGCTTACACTATTTCTAAGTGGAAGCAGTCACCTCCATAATTAATTTGTAATATTTTCTAGCAATATTTGGAAGGTACACTGACTGAATTCATGTTTTGGAATGATCTCTTCTGTCCATTTTTATCATGCTGTCATATTTCTAGCAACTCTTTCTTTCTCATAGCATCACCTATATCTGGTTTGATCTGTACAAGTCTTGTTCTACAATGGCTATTAAGGAATACCCAGTTGCACAGTTAGGTGAGGTTCTGTACTATGTTAGAAATAACAGTGCTTTGTCTTCTACATCCAACACAGCATTTGACATTTTTTATATGTTAGCTTTGAATGTTTATGTTAAACTTTCTGCAAAAGCATTGATTGCCCTTATACAAAATTGAAGTGGACTATTCCAGTTTGTCTAATTTACTGGACATGTTATCAATAACCATATATCTGCTTACTGATAATCAGAAATAATCTTCTCAGGATACATATTATAGCTTGTGCCAAAATTAGATTCACAAGAAACACTTCTATAGATTTTAAATATACATCTGCCATAATCATGAATATCTTTCTCAAGAATAGGTCTGAACAATCTATACACAATCCTTTTTAGCCCATTCATGTGAATTCCTTTGGAGGTGAATGTGCTTGGGCAAATGCAACTAATATGGTATACTGGGTTGTATTCATCGTCATTATGCTTAGATTTAGTAGGATTTTGTACTGGTTGCCCTTTAGCACAGCTCAGATGTGATTCAAAGATTGCTTAGGCACAACTTCATCAGATAAATGAACAAACTGTCATTAAGCTTCTTAAATCCTCTTAAACCAATCACAGCAAAAATTCAGCACACACACTTTTTGCATCAATTAGCCTGACATAACCTAAGCCTAGTAAAAGAAGGCATAGTGAACGAAACACACCCAACTGGGGATTGAACCGAGGACCTTCTGGAGGTAAATCAGACGTGATAATCACTACACTACTCCATTCATTTAAAAAAAAAAAAAAAAAAAAAAAACTGTAACAGTGTTATATACAATAGTAACATCTTAAGGCAAATAAAATACATGTTATCTGTTTAAAGCTCTTAATTTAAGCAGAATTGCTCTGGCAGTTATGTTTAAATGCACAATTTGAGTCAGGGCTAAATGATGCAGGGAATATAACATAACATAAAATGTCTGCTTAAATTAAGAGCTTTAAACAGATAAAATGTATATATATATATTTTTAGCCTTAGGATGTTACTATTGTGTATAACACTATTACATTCTTTTTTTATGAATGGAGTAGTGTAGTGGTTATTACGTCTGCTTTACATGCAGGTCCTGAGTTCAATCCCCAGTGGGATGTGTTTCAATCACTATGCTATGCTTAGGTTATGTCAGGCTAATTGATGCAAAAAGGGTGTGTGCTGAATTTTTGCTGTGATTGGTTTAAGAGCATTTAAGAAGCTTAATGACAGTTTGTTCATTTATCTGATGAAGTTCCTTTTTATATGTTAGTGGGACGAAATCGTTTATCTTTTTGGATTACTTTTAACTACTGTGTTGCCTTTTTATGTACTGCATTCGACTGAAGCAGTTTTTAGCTGTTCTATGTGGAATAAAAGCATTTTGGAGTGTGGAAGCCTTTTTTTTGCCCTGTCTTTTTGGATTACTACTGCTGGTTTGGTGTTCTTCTTGTTTAATATAGCAGTCATCTCATGTATACTGACAACCACTTACTCCTGAAACAAACAAATACCTTATGTGAGAGATGTAGTTACACTATGAAATTAGAGGCAAGACTCTCACATAAGGACAAATCAAATGTCTAACAGGTTTTGGCACACACACACACACACACACACACACACACACACACACACACACACACACACACACACACACACACACACACACACACACACTTCCAACACTAAATAATGACATGACACATAAACCCACATATGCAGAGGTACTCAGTAGCAACTTACCAAAAGATCAGAGGCCTCCCAAACACAAACAACTTACACACATAACAATGCAAAAAACAGCCACAACACTTAATAGCACACACACCTGTGGCTTAACAAATAAGCCAAATAAGGCATAACATCACAAAAACTAATATATTGGTCATAGCTGAGTCTAGTATGAGAAACATGGATGGTCCCCTAACCAGCCTGGATAAGGAGCGGGTTATGGTTACCTGCCATCCAGGTGCCAGGATCCATCAAGTCACCACTCAATCACTCAAGTCAGTCAATCACAAGTACTGGTATGACTGCATCATAGTCCATTTGAGGATGAATGACTTGAGAATTACCTCACTGGACTAAATGAATAGAGACATGACTGAGCTTTCAGATTATGTGTCACAGGTAGGTATATGCCTAGCCTTAAGCAACATTCTGCCTTCTCCAAGGATGATGCCACAATACAAACAAAAATGATTGACTTTTAACAATTCACTTAGCTTCTGGTGTCATCCCATGGGTATCCAATATCTGTCCACCTTGGAAGAAATGGTTGACAGGCCACACTGCTTTGTCAGCGATGGTCTGCATCTGTCTCCTTCAGGATATTTGATATTGGCAAAGGCATTAGCCACCTATATTGTGACTTTTTTAGCCAGTCTCAAAATAAACAACCTCCCAACATAACAAAATCCTCTCTAGATAACTCAAGGTACTGCTGCTTAATGCTAGTATTCTAATCAAGAAAGTGCACTCCCTGGAAGTACTGCTCACTTTGGAAGATGGTGATATCTCTGCAGTCACCAAGACATGGTTCGCAGGAGCTGAAAGCACCCTGACCATGTAGGGCTACAATACTTTCATACCTTCAGACTACAAACTGAGCATGAAAGAAGCAAAGGAAGAGGTGTATCCATCTTAATTAATGATACATACACCTCAAGACAGGTCAAACAGTATGACTTTCTAGAGCTACTCCATGTCCAATTAAGCCCCCTACCATATCACAGCTAGACATAGGTCCCACACCATGAAACAGGAATAGCATATTACATACCTGGACTTAGCGGAATCACTTGCCATACAGCCCAACACCTTACACATGGGTGATTTTATTTATCCTGCCATCGACTGTGAAATATACATGACCACAAACATGCTTGCTCAGAGGTTCTTGGACTTTGTCAATGCAAATGCTGTAGAACAGCTAGTCAGCAGATCCACATTAGGTTCAAATGTTTTGGACATAGTACTCACTAACATGGGAGAGCATTGTACCCTTCTCTGTGTGATGTTCTCCCTGTTAAGATAGGACCATAAATCAGTCTTGTTTGATCTAATTATAAGACCAGATACCCCATCAAGCTCATAAATGCTTAAGAATTTTTCAGAGACAAACTACCTCTTTCTAAGTGATGGTATAAAAAGTTTCAAAGCCTCTTGAATGCAAATAACATGGACTCCACTGCAGAGGTGTATACCAATATCCTGTAAAACCGCACAGTTGTATAGAATTGGCTGTACTGGAATGGATTAGAACTACGTCTTGCTGAAAAAACAAGCCACCCTGGTGGATCTGAAGAATTAACAGGCTATATAACAAGGTAAAGAAACTAATCTCCAAGAACAAGAAAGAACTGGTTCAGTAGAGGAAGAAATCCCTCTCTAGCTTAAACAACAAAATTAGACATCTTGTCAAGTTTTCCAAAGCTAATTATGAAGCAAAAATAGCCTCCCTAGCTAAGGATAATCACAGGGCATTCTTTAAATACATCCAAAATCTAAAAGGGAACACCCAGCTATGCACTGAACTGGTTGTGGATGGCACCATCCATATTCAACCTGGGAGATTATAGACAATCTGCTAGCTGAAAGATGTGGGGCAAATTTCACCCCT
Organism: Protopterus annectens; assembly: GCF_019279795.1. NCBI lineage: Eukaryota > Metazoa > Chordata > Ceratodontiformes > Protopteridae > Protopterus > Protopterus annectens. Next base: position 227,627,918 of record NC_056736.1, read on the forward strand.
CTGTCCCCTCCAGTCATCCCCCAAAGTATGCCTGCACCATTCCTCTGCATGTTATCTCAAGAGAACAGGTCATCTTGGTGATCTCTAATGCCACAAGCATGAGAGTAATGGAACCAGACAACATCCCAGGTTGCCTTTTAAACAACTTAAAACATGACCTAGCAGACCCACTTGGATCCCTGTTTAACCACAGTGCGCAAAATGGCTACGCTCAAGTGGAATGGAGGACAGCTACAGTAATCCCTATGCACAAAGGGGGACCGTCAATGGACCCTGGGAATTACAGGACCATAAGCTAGACTAGCCTCATCTGCAAGACCATATTAATACTGATTATTATAGCAACCTAAACTTTGACCACCATGTATCCACAGTAGTAAGGAAATCCTTCTATGTGGCACATCTTACAAGTAAAGGCATCACATCAAGATCTAAAGATGTTATAATTCCATTATACCTGTCCTGCTTCAGACTAGTAATCGAGTACAATGCTCTCTTTTGTAGGCCCCTCACCAGACACCTGCAACAGTTGGAAAGACTACAGACGTTTCTCACCAGGAAATTACAGGGTGCACAAAACAGGTCTTATGCTGAAAGACTGAAAGCCTTGTTTCTGTATTTTGTGTCCTACAGGTTGCTAAGGAATGACCTGTGCCTGGCTTCCAGGGCAGTCTCTGACTCAGCCCTATGAAAATGCTGCATATTTGTAAATCAAATTGCATGAGGGTCACTTGTTCCAGGGATCTTAACTTAGCCTCTGACGTAAACTGTCATGCTGGAGAGACATATACATCTCCCAGAGACTGCCACTTCTCTGGAACAAGATTTCAATTCACATGAAACAGAGCACCTCCCTGACCCTCTTCAAACTCAACCTTGATTAATGGATGGGTGACTGGATATTCACTCATGGATAGTGCCCTTGTCCTTCCTGGAGAGAGGAAGCTGATATTAATTACCATAGATCCTTACATAACAGTATCCTTCTGGAAGTCATCCACCCCTGGTAACTATCATATTGACAACACACTCTTTATAGTTGGCCCAATAGTCAGGGACCTAGGCACACACATAGACAGTGATCTAGCCTTTGACCATCATGTGTCTACAGTAGTGAGGAAATGATTCTATGTTGTGCAACTTATAAACAAAGCTATGGCATCTAGGTCAAAGGAAGTCATTGTTCCACTGTATTAGGCATTCAGCAGACCTATCATTGAGTACAATGCCCCATTTCATATGTACCTAACCAGGCATATCCAACAACTGGAATGTCCAGTGCGGTTCCTCATTAAAAGAAACATGTCCTATGCAGACCACCTAAAGGCCCTATTTCTATATTCTGTCCCCTACAGGATGTTGAGGGGAAATCTAAGCCAGGCATACAGGGCATTGTCAGACCCCCACTCTGATGGACCTCCTGCATATCCGCAAAACAAACAGCACCAGAATTACCCATTCTAAAGACTAAAACATTGCCTGTGATATGAATAGGACTTGCTGGAGGGACAGGTATGCATGACAGAGACTACCCTGTTTCTGCAACAGGCCCCCATCCATGTGAAGCAGAGTTCCTCCCTAACCCAATTCAAGTGTAACTTGGGAAATTGGATGGGGAACAGGAAATTCATCCACGGTTTGGCACTTATGTCTCTAATAGATACAGGTAGCCTGTAAATGGTTCACCTTTCGGACCCCTGCTTGTAAATGTTTCATCTCCCAAGCTCCTGCTTATACTAATCAAGGGTAACAGAACTTGTCAGAGATTTGCGAATCATAGCTAGGCTTAAAAAGGACCTTGTGGTTATTAGCCTAGTAAACAACTGTAGAACCTATGAACCTCTGCAAACTTTGCTTACCTAACCACCGACAGTTGGGGCAATTAGGAATAAATATGGCTAGGCTTGTAAGGGCTCTAGGGCCATTAGCCTAGCAACCTTCTATGAAGCTATGAACCTATAAACTGATGGGGTCTATATTATAACAGCGAAAGCCCATTTCAGCGAATATGTAAACGTCGACACATATTGCGTGAACTGTGAATACACTGAATGCCTGAAACCACGAAATTCAAAATATTGAATCGGCATAGTTGGCCCTTCTGTGGTATAGCTCTGTATGGTAAGTGTGCAATAGTTACGGACTTTAGGGTTAGGGAGCATGTTAAGGTAAGTGAGTAGATAGTGATGCATGTAAGGTTTAGTGTAGGGTTAGAAGTAGGGTTTTGTTAAGTGTATGTGTGTGGATTATTTATTTTGTTTGGGTATAACTCATTAAGGTAAGTGTGCATTAGTTACAGACCTTAGGGTTAGGGTGCGGGTTAAGGTAAGCAGATAGATAGTAATGTATGTAAGGTTTAGTGTAGGGTTAGAAGTAGGGTTTCGATTAGTGTATGTATGTGGTTTATTTATTTTGTTTGGGTGGGTAGTATGTAGAGAGCGGTGGGATTGGCCAACTATGCTGGTTCGAGATTTTGAATTTCGTGGTTTAGGACGTTTGGTGTAGTCATGGTTCACGCAATATGTGTCAATGTTTACGTATTCACTGAAACAGGCTTTCGTGGTTATGATATAGACCCAAACTGATGTATGTGTCCTTGGCAAGTCTTTATTTTTTCACTTTAAGAGACTATTATGCAAACACAGAGTTCTCCAGAATTACATAATACCCTATGTAAGGCCTCTGACAACACACCTGTGTATACAGCCATTATCGACAGAAAAAAAATATTTTTTTGGAGAAAAAGTCAATGTGCTTCATCAGTAAAACAACATATGCCAATGACAGAAATTACACTAATCTTCATATATGTTGCAAAGTGACATCCTTTAAAACAAATTGACAATGTGTATACCATGTCATGAAGGTGTCTCTCATTAACATTAAGTTATAGTATCTGTTATGACCATGTGGTGTTACTCACAGCACACTGGTGGTAGCATACACAGTCTGTTTTATTTGTTATCAGTGGAACAACAAACAGACAATAAGTTTCATAAAATACTTCATTACCAGTTCTAAAAGCATTGCATTAATTAATTTGCAGTAATTCCACAGGACAAGAAACACAATGATAGCCTTAAGATAACTCAAGTGTGAATGTGTGTGTGTGTGTGGGGGGGGGGGGGGTGCTTTTTCTTTTAAAGTCGTAAATGGAGACAATTATCTGCTATTATGAAAAACACCTCAATTAACATTATTGTGATATTTCATAGTATCTGTGTCTCTCTGATGTTTTTTTTTTTACTTTTGGGAAGAATAGATCAATGTGTGTGATGGCTACCACTTATTTTTATTTGCCAGACCTAACTTGGAAGATAACACCTCTTAGTTCACAGAGGTCATCCAGCCTCTCATATCTGTAGAAGACTATAGCCTTTAAAAATATTCTTTAAAAAAGGCAAAATATTAACAGCTTCTGTTATATATTCCCAATGTTCCCTGCATAGCCCTTTCAGCAAGGTGATATCCACTGATGACAATTTGATATGAGATAGATTTTGTTTTACACTTGATCCCCTAATGTATTAGGACTGCCAGAACCAGAAATTTACAGAGTTTCTTATTCTTTAGAATTTTATAGTATTAGCTCTTACATCTTGCCCTGTATATATATATATCTTTTAAGTAACAAACTATGAATGAGAGAAGAAGAAGAAGAAGAAGCAAAAGTAGAAAACTTTACCTCCGATTAGTAATGTATGAATGTAACATTCATTCCAGAATAATGCTCTGCCAGAAAGGCTACTCAAACTTAATAAGAAATGCAGAATAAGCAGAGGAGATCATGAATGTCTACAGCCAAGAAATCATCTGGTGCAAGCAGGTGTTTTATTTACCACATTTTTACAGGAGATGAATATTTTGCATACAGTTCTGCTTGTTTATTAAACAGGAAAAAATAACTGCTACAGGATCCCTTTTCAGTTGGTTTAATTATTAAACCCTGAATGTTTAAAAGTTGATTAATCCCAATGCCAAGAAACAGCCAGAAATGCACACTCAAAATTTAAATATTTGTTCTTTTTTTTTTTTTTGGGGGCAAGTCCTCCCCCATGACCTTGCATATATATATATATATATATATATATATATATATATATATATATATATCTATATATATATATATCTATATATATATATATATATATATATATCAACTCCAGACATAGAAAAAAAATGCCAAAATAAAGGAATCTTTACAATTACAAATATGGAAACCATGCAATTAATGATTTCCAAGGATATGTAGTTAGTGGCCCTTGACATCTTGTGACTTCTCACACTCTGGGAAAAACAACTTGGCAACCTGAAGAGAAGCCTTTTTAGCTTTTGCCTAGTTCAACAAATTAGAGCTGGAATAAGAAAATTGGATATGAAATAGTTTTTAAAAGATGGGCCTAGTGTGTTGAAGTCCTTGAGAAAACAGAATTGGATTTAATTAAATGACTAAGCAACAACAAAAAACATCATTGCAAATGCAAAGTTACATAATACAGGACTATTAGTATTCAAAAAAATGAGTGCACTGATTGGACAGTCCCACCAGCTTCTCTGTTTTAAATCAAGCATATAACAATAGAAAAAAATAGTCTGGCTGTTAAAGAAGCATTGAATAGCCAAACGTTCTATTAGTATATGCTGGATAACAACATTCTGTACTGCGGAAATACCAAAATATGAGAAAAATCAGGTACATTCTGCAAAACAAAATAAATTTAAACAAGATTGATTTTCTTCATGCTTTTTTGTGATATTGTGTTTATTTAATTTATTTATTTAACATTTATTTACTGGGAAAGTCCAGCTGGTCAGGAACCCATTTTCAGCAGAGGCCTGGGGAGTAAAGCTCCAAATGATACATGAAAGTTAAGACAATTTACATGAATAAGACAACAGCAAGTATTAAAACACACATTAATAAGTAATGAATACTAAAATAAGCACAGAGAGGTAGATACAATGATGAACGCTAAATAAGTACAGAGAGGTAGATGCAATAATAAAACATGTACTAGAAAGGCGATATGCAAACTTTTTTTATTATTATATACCATGGTGGTGCAGCGGTTAGCATTGTCACCTCACAGCAAGAGGTTCTCCCTTTTGATTCTCAGCTGGAGTGCTTTCTGTGTGGAGTCTGCATGTCCTCCCCATGGTTGAATGACATCTAAAGACATGCAGGATGCAGGTAGGTGCATGCGTGAATGGGTGTGCCTTCTTTGAAAGTTGGGCATCGGGCTGGCAACTCAGCACTATAAAAATCCACTGCCAATCATTAGCGGACCAGAGTTCCACTGTGGCAATCCCTAACCAGGAAAAGCCAAAATACTGGATATCAGGTAGGATTAAGGTAAAGAGTAAGGGTCAGGCAGAGGGTCAAAAAATTAGAGGCAAGTAGATACTTAGAATGATAGTAGAGTAGGATGTGAAAAGTTAGGGGTGTAGAAATACGTAAAGTCTCTTAGTCCAATATTTTAGTCATTAGTGGATATCTCTCAAAAAATATTTTTAATAATAATGATTAATAATAATAATAATAATAAAAATATTAATAACACTGATAAAAAATCATAATGGAGATGCTCCTTTCTCCATTGCTTATATTGCACTGATGCACTGTGCAAATGTGGGAAAGAAAGTCTGATATGCATGTGCAGTGCATCAGCAATGAAAAGACAATCCCTGGGATTGAATAAACTAATTTCTCCATGCTGGAGCAGTGTAGCCACTCCTGCATGGAATATGGCTGCTGACCAATCCAGTAAACTACTGTTTTGAAGTGGGTGAGCCTCCCTACACTATTCCTGCATGGACACCGCTGCATAATGCTAATTACCTCATTTCCTGATGAAAACCATGCAAATGAGGTGAATTAGTCATTCAGCAAACAGGCAGGCATCCGTGCAAAAATAGTGTTAGTTGCAGAAATGTATTTGTCTACTAGATGAATATATTTCTGCAAAAATGAAAAATGGAGGCATGACACCTCAATAAAAAGCATGCATTATAATCTTTAGGCATGCCAATGGCCAAATATATGGCCATTGGCATGGAAAAATGTTGCATATTTATAAAAATAAACTTTTTTTTTTTTGCTGATCTCGGCTGTTTAATCATAGGGTAGCGGCATGCAAATGGAATCGTGCCAAAAATAAAAAAAAAAATGTGAAAACTCAATTATAAGGGAAACATGCATTTTGCCATTATTGTTTATGGCATGCAGAATCAAAACAATACCAGGGAACAGTGGCTGTTAAGGGGAAAGGCTCTGAGGTAGTGCAGTGACTATGGGCTAAGGCAGTGGGGCATGCAAATGAGGGGAAATTTACTAAATCACAAAAATCTTCTAAGTGCCAAACTGCACCTAACCATGTAGGTGCTATAGCATGATCGTGTAAGTAGGAGGAGCAACAGAAATAAAAAGGGGGTGTGTCATGCATGGTGTAACCACATTGGAGCCCTATGGTGCACAGATAAGCTTAGCTAAGCACGGCTAAGCAAGGGGGTGTGCCTGAGGCTGTATTAACTTATTCCATGAAATGAATACCGTGTTCGTATCCAGGGAGGGCCATTTCTTCATGTTTACATTAGCTAAATGTGTATGTGGTGTGCACCGGGTCTAAAACAAAAAACAAAAAACCCCAGAAATAGCAGGACTGTTTATATTTGGGCACTGGGTATGTGTGGTGCACCTCGGGGCTTAAAAGGGAAGGAAATGGGAAGGGAAAAAAAGGTCAATCTAATGGCTAAGCTGGTGAGGGACATACTGACAGTACTCCAGTAACCTGTTCCATATGTATGAGCCTGTGGTACTACACAACACTGAGGTAACATGTCTGAAGGCTACCTGTCTGTGAGAAGGGGTATGTATGCCAGGTCACACTGTCTGACAACAGTGTCCACAACACACTGGTGCATGCATACACGTCTGGGAAACATACATATAAAGCTGTACCTTGTCAGTGAAATGGTCGGTGTATTTCCACTCTGCCATACTCCACATTGGTAATGTCTGCAGGGCCACAGCCTGAAGACACACCGACACCTGGAACATAAACAAAATACAGCATTTTGGATATTGGCAAAGGCTCTTGCTACCTCCATAGTGCCTTTTTTAGGCAAGGCTCAAAAGACAAACCCACCTCCATAGGTATCACAAGGGATAAGAAACTAAGAGTAATGCTACTCAATGCCAGAAGTCTAAACCTCAAGATGCACGCACTCAAAACTCTCCTTAGCATGGAGAACATCGATATCTGTGCAGTAACAAAAACCTGGTTCAGGGCTCCCGAGAGCACCCCAGCACTACCAGGTTATACCTCATACCATGCTTTTCAGCGCCAAAACTTGGACCGAACCACAAAAGGATGGGGAGTATCGATATTCATCAAAGATACCCACACTTCCAGGTTGGTGGCAAAGCACGAAGCATCAGAGACTATCCATGTGCAACTAACAGTGGCTAAAACTGCCTTCCAGTTTATAGCCTGCTACAGACCACCCTCCCAAACCCAGGAACCCCACTCAGCCTTCCTGAGAACACTGGAAAATATGAAGTTCTCTCCAAACACCATTATATTGGGCGACTTCAACTACCCAAACATAGACTGGGAGCATTACTCTAGCTCCAACACCCTAGCCCAAAGGTTCCTAGAATTTATAAACTCAAATGCTATGGAACAACTTGTTACCACTCCCACAAGAGGGAAAACATACTGGACCTGATCATCACCAACATGGGGACTCTATGCTCCAGACCAGAAGTGTATCCCTCACTGGTAAGATCAGACCATAAACTAATCTCACTGGATATTCACATCCCGACCCCAGCCCCTGCCCAGAAAACCACAGTGAAAAACTTCTCTAAAGCAAATTTCACACTCCTCAAAACCGAGGTGGAATCCTTCAAAGCCCCCAGGCCTGTGGAAAATATGGCCCAGACAACAGAATCCTTTATAAATGCATTCTATGAACACCTTCAGGAATGCATGGATCATGCGATCCCAAATAAAACCAAGACCCAATCCTCCAAAGGCAGACATCCTGTCTGGTGGACCCCAGCCATAAACAAACTATACAATAGAAGGAGGAAGCTACTAAATGATAGAGCAAAATCCCAAAAAGGGAAGGCAACACTGATCAGTATTAGCAAAAAACTACGGGCACTCATAAAATTGTCTAAGGCCAGCTTAGAGAGAAAAATTGCACAGGACACTAAGGATAATCACAAGGCTTTTTCTTTAGTTATATTAGGAACCTGGGTGGTAATTCCCAGATATGCTCAGAATTAGTCCAAAATGACAAAAAATACACTGAACCCACAGACAGTGCCAACATCCTAGCTGACAGGTTCAGTGCAAACTTCTACCCCCCCCCTCCCCACCAAAAGGGCAAATATCTATCCCAGCAGAGTGCTGCTCCCTTGACATCTCAGATGCTCAGGTAAGAGCCGCCCTCTCCAAAGCAAAAAACACAGCATCAATGGGACCAGACGGTGCCCCGGCTGCGCCCTACATGAACTCCAAGAAGAGCTAAACCCAAACATAAAACTACTGTTCAATCTCAGCCTTACTACAGGATATGTGCTCAAAGAGTGGCGTACAGCAACAGTGGTCCCTCTCCATAAAGGTGGTGCCTCAACGGATCCTGGAAACTATCGCCCCATAAGCCTGACTAGCTTGGTCTGCAAAGCTATGGAAAGGATCATCATGGACCTCATAAATAAAGATATTGGGGACCTACAGACACTGGATCCTACCCAGTTCGGCTTTGTTAAGGGCAGATCCTGCCTCTTAAACCTGGTTGATTTCTTTGAAACAGTCACCAAGGCCATTGACGAGGGGAAGGTGGTCCACACAGCCTACGTGTACCTCGCAAAAGTCTTTGATACAATATCCCACTCGGGCATTATAGATAAGCTCACCAGCTTAAATATAAACCCATATGTCACTAGATGGATTGCAAACTGGCTCAAGGACAGAACCCACATGGTTAGAATTGCTGGAGCCATGTCCGACTCCAAACCAGTTACAAGTGGTGTCCCACAAGGCTCAGTCCTGGAACCTCTCTTGTTCGGTATATATTTCTCGGAGGTACAGGCCAACACGGAAGGACTGTGGGTGACCAAGTTCGCAGATGACTGCAAACTGGGTGCCATAATTGACTCTCCAGCCAACACAAGCATCCTCCAAAAGGGTCTCATAGAAACAGACAACTGGTGCCAGAGCCATGGCCTCAAGCTAAATGCCAAAAAGTGTATAGTCATCCCCTTTGGCAAAAACAAAGTGCCCACAAATTACCACATAGGTGGTAATCCATTAAGTACAGAAGAAGTAATTGGGGACCTGGGGACCCAAGTTGATAGCAATCTCTCATTTGACAACCACATGGCCAAAGTGGTTAGAAAAACATTTTATATAGCCCACCTAATCATGAAGGGATTCACATCTAGATCAGGGGAGGTCATCGTGCCTCTTTACTCATCCCTCATCAGGCCCATAATTGAGTACAATGCCCCTTTTGGGATGTACCTTACCAGACACCTGCAGCAACTGGAAAGACCCCAAAAGTGCCTCACCAAGGGGATCAAAGGGCTCAATCAGATGCCATATGCTGCCCTGTTAAAGAAACTCCGGCTCTACTCAGTGGCATACCGCCTGTTCAGAGGTGATCTGTGCCTGACGTATAAAGCCATGTCCAACCCAGAATTAATGGACATGCTGCACCTCAGAAAATCCAAATCCCATCGAGCTACACGCTCCAGAGACTTGAACCTCAGCACTGAAATAAATAGGACATGTTGGAGGGACCGATTCATAACCCAGAGGCACCCTTCACTCTGGAATAAAATCCCAGTTCAGGTTAGGCAGAGTTCCTCATTGACTCTCTTCAAGAGGAATCTTGATGAGTGGATGGGAGATCGTAGGTTTACCCCGGGTATCACTTCTTTGTCACTGTTAGACAAAGGCACAGTATACTAACCTCGAAAAAGGGCATAGCAAAATAAATTTAAAATGGGTGAAGAAAGCCAAACACATTCTGGCTAGGCTTATAAATGCCCTAGGGCAGATAGCCTAGTATGAACCTATGAACCTATGAACCTATGTCAGACTACATTCAGGCAGTGGTACTAACAGCAATAATGCATCATGTGTAATAAGGTCCATACACCTTTATGTCTACCCATAACAACTGCGAGCAAACACCACGTTACACAATATTACGTAGCTACACTGTACTGTATTCACCCTTTGCATCAGACCCATATTACCCTGTCCTTGCATCAATGGTATGGATGACTGGGATGTGGCACAGGTATCATCATATGCACAGAGTGTGGTGTGGTTTTGCCAGAGGACTAAGCTGGGCCATACGGTTGACATCCATGTGTGTGTGTTTGGAGGGGTATCCTATAGATGGGCTGTGCAGAGGTGATGTGTGTGTCTGGAGGTGACCTTCCTGTGATACAGGTGACCTGTCTGTGATACAGATATGTGTGTGTATGTATGCACATAGTCACACCATGTGGCTGCCCTACACAGGGGTATGTTGGAGCACTGTGGACCGTAAATGGCAGGATGTCCAGTTCCCCATCTCTGGCCATGGTCACGTGAACTGGTCCTGCCAGGGGTCTCACTGGCATGACCAGGACTAAGGCCAGATGCAATACTGCTTCCTGATGGTGACTGCTGTCTGCTGGATCCATGTCCTTGACAGGACCGGCCAGGACCACGTGCTCATGGCATGCTCTGTTGTGATGTGGACAGCAACCCCTCTTCAGTAGTGCTGGGGCCACTGCCACTATGGGAGTGTGAATGTGCATGGCCCCATAGACTCTCAGCTGATTTTGGTGCTGACCTACATCCACATGGCTGATGCCCATCTCCCACCACATGGTCTAGCACAGACACACCATGGTCGAGGACTGCCAAGGTCTCACCCCACCATCTATTCATGACCTCAGTATTTTGGCATGTGGCCTCAACAAGGTGATGTATGTCGTCACTTAAATCAGGAAGAGTTGCATCCACCACCCTGAGTATTTGTCTGGTGTTGCATTCACTACATGCCTGTGCATCCATGACAAACTGAAACATGCATCTGGTGACACCTGCTGTGGCACTTGCGACAGCTTCTTGATGAGCAGCAGTCCTCCTGTGAGCACCCCTGTCCATCCACCTTTGTGGGACCTCACCTGTCCTATGGCTATGGACAGTGGCTACACTCACACCTGCCATAGTCACCACACTAGCCTGTTCCATGCCACCACTTGCCAACTGTCCATCATCTGTGGCTGCTGGTGGCAGGGCATGTGTGGGTATTGTGACTGTGTGTGAGGACATTGTGGATGACTGTGGGATGCCAACTGATGGCACAAATTCAGCCCCTGACAACACCATCTGTGCCTGAGTATGACCATCATCATTGCCAGAGTCTGTAGAGAGACACTGATATCAGATACTGAGGGAGGGACCATGACCAACATGACCACCTGTGGGGGAAAGGCAACATATGTAAATTAATACCTGCACTATACTGTTTGATGCTACACCCACACACACACATACCAGACAGGCATTACACAGATCTCACAATAGCCAACTGGTGACATTCACAACACAGTCAAACCACTGTATACACATCCTGGATAGGCCCACAACATCATGCAGTGCAGCCCTTTTTCACTTCCTGTTGCAACTTATATACACCTCTGTGATATGTGATTAGTGTTAGTAGGTGATGGGCCTTCAAGTAACACACACTGCACCCATGTACACATAATTGCTGTTCACCTGTATAGCACAGTGGCAACTCTTACAGAACATACCTCTCAACTCAGCAGAGTGTCACTGAATGTCTACATATGTGGCTCATATTTCTGGTCTGTTCATCATAAATCTTGTAAATGTCTGACATATTACTGGGGATGATATGAGGACTGGTGTCACTATCCAATGACATATTTTGAGTCTCACACTTTAAAACCTGCAGTACATGTATGTTACAACAGAACTGGTTACACTAACAACCTTCTAAGCTTAGAGTGGATATTATAAGTGTAGACACCCCTGTTAACATGCCATGTTTGTCTGATATATAATATGAGACCACATAAATCATGTGATAACATTTCCACCTTTAATGTGACCTATAATCTGTGCAATCAAATTGAAGCACAAACACATCAGTTAGGGGTAACATGTAGAAATCAAAATATGTACAATAGGCTGGTTGCATAATTGTGCACACCCTTAAACTAATACTTAGTTAAAGCTCCTTTTGATTTCATAACAGCAGTCAGTCCTCTTGGTAGGTTTGTATCAGCATGGAACATCTCGATTTAGCAATATCTGTACACTCTCCCTTGCAGAAGCCCTCTGACTCTGTCAGATTGTGAGGGCATCACTTCTGTACCAGCCTCTTCAGGGAACCCCACAGATTCTCTATTGGATGTCTGTGTAGACTGTGGCTGGGCCATTCCAAAACATTTATTATCTTCTGGTGAAGGCATTCTTTTATGGATTATGATGTATAGTACGGGTCAGTGTTGTGTGCAAAAGTGTAAGTCTTCTCCATCCACAGCTTTCTAGCAGACACATGATGATTTTTGTGCCAAAAGGGACTGATATTTTGAACTGTTCCTAATCCCCTCCACCTTAGCTACAGGCCACTGGACAGGACACTGTCATCACCATGCTTCACCATGCGAATGGTGTTCTTTTGGTGATGCACAGTGTTGTTCTTGCGCCAAGCAAACCTATTGGTGTTTTTGCCAAAAAGTGGAACCTTGGTCTCATTACATCATAACACATTTCCCCACATGCTATTGGTGGACCTGATGTATTTTTCTTGAGAAATTTGCCAGACCTGGATGTTATTCTGTGTGTGAGAAGGGTTCCATCGTCCAAACCTACCCCATAGGCTAGACATGTGCAGAATATAGTAGATTGTTGTCACATGTAGTACACAACCAGTGCTTGCCAGTGATTCCTGAAACTCCTGTAGTGTTGCTTTAGGTCTCTTGGCAGCCTCCCTGACCAGTTTATGTCTTGTTTTTTCCACACATTTTGAGGGATGTCCAGTTCTTTGCAATGTCACTGTTTCCCCATATTTCCACCATCATTTGATGACTGTCTTCACTGTGTTCCATGGTATATGCAATGCTGTGGATAAGTGTTTGTACCCTTCTCTGGGCTGATACCTTTCACAAATGAGATCCCTCTGCTGCTTCGTAAGCTGTATGCAAATTATGGCTGTTGCTGTAGCAGGCAACTGAATTTTAGGATAATCGTGCTAGGACAGCTGACCTTCATTTGCTGTTAATCAAAGAGTCCCTGTAATTGATGGCAGGTGTGTACCCAAGGAGACATAATGCTGTAATAATATCAAAAGTTGCTTCAACACAGTATTAGCTTCAGCCTGTGCACACATATGCATCTAGCTTCTTGTAAGTTTTTTTTGTGTCATAATTGTTCCCGTAACAGAGTTGTTTGTTTTACAATTGAATTGTACAGGTTATAGTTCACATGAAAGGTTGGAAGGGTTCGAAAATGTGTTATTGTCCTCTCATTTTTGCATTTCACATATACCTGGCATTCTAACAGGTGTGTGTACACCATTTATATGCACTGCATAACACTCATTTATAAAATATGTTCCTAGTTTTGGGCCTTCGTCCACCCATTTTGTCAGTCTTTGTCCAGATTTCTTGGAATGACAGGTTGTGAGGTATGCTACAGATATGTGACATCTCCTGCAAATAGGTCCCTGTGATGACCACTGTAATGAAGTGCAGTTAACCCCACCACAAGTGAGCATGAAGATATTTCAAAACAGATGAGAATAACAGTTGTGTGCATGGTCACATGCATGACCTTAACATGCCTGGGGTACTGGTGAGCCACAAAAGGAATATTCCATACTCACCAGCTTCAGGCTGGTGTCCCACATGCAGACCAGAGGTACCTATGTAGTTGCGGGAGAGAGGTGTTGTCAGCAGACTCACATCTGGTATTGGTACAAGATGAATGCTACATGTCTGCACAGGTACAGTACAAGCTATGATAGTAGACAATTTGCTGTCCCTCACCATAGATGTGCACTTGTGTGCATTATTAAACCCCACCTACAAATGCAATTTGAACTGACATGCATCTAGATACTCTATTGAAGACAGTATGACTTCTACATGAATAAAATGATGTGCACTGTGGCCTTACCTGGATGCTCCATGCCTGTTGACTGGGTGCCACCCACCTCCACGACTGGTTGTTTCATGTGTTGGAAGTTGTGTGGGGGCTGTCCCAAGGTTGGCAAGGAGCTCCTCTGTTGCCATAAGAGGGGCCTGTTTGGCTGGACACCAAACCTGTAGCAGTACAATCCTTTGTCACGGCAACAGCCCTTTGCCAGGCAAGATGCCTGACCTGATCATATGTGCAGCCATGATGGGCCAAGGTGTTCACTCTGTGGACAAGGTCATCCCACTGGGCAGTCTACTCCTGCAGATTTTATCAGCTCCGGCCGAACAGCACCACATGGTGCTGTATTATTGTTTCAATAATAGCTGCAGTCTCCTCTGCAGTGTATGCTGGCTGACTCTGCATGCCACCTGGAAGACATAAACAGGGAAACACATCACAGAACCTCGGATATTGCTCAGAGTTATTTACAGAGCCAGCACAACAATATTGCCTATCATTAGCCACCACTTACAACCACATCATACCCCTGTCATCTATCAGCACAGTATGAACCTGCATTGCACTCCTGGTCCTGATGTGTCATGTTCTTCCCAATGAGGGCCAGTACATTGCATAAACCACCATTCATCATTCACATTTGTGTAAAGGGATGATAGTAGCTGTCTTTCTTGCTTGCAGATGGGATGTCAGCAGTGCTCAGGCTTTGCTTGCATACAGTGTGTAATGGCGCTGGAAGCATATGCATATAAGTTCATGTAGGATGCAGACAGAAATGTTCTCAGGTCCCATGGAGACTTGCTTTTGTTTACTTTGATTAGGCAGTATGCACCTGCTCCTTGATGTTGAGGGGAGGGATGTGGGTGCTGTGCATATCCACCAAAACTGATGGTGAGCCAGGGGGGTGATGTTTACCCTAAACCTTTCTGCAGCAGGTAGGCTATAGTTATGGTGTGTGTGTATGTGGTGTGGGTGACCACCATTACAGGATGGGTTGTGTTGTTGCCTCTGAGATTGCAGACATATGTGAAGATGGCCTTGTGATTGGCCTTGGTGGATGTGTCCAATTTGTACTCATAGTTAGCCTTACAGTAATCCACCTGTGAACTTAGATGCTCGTTCAGACAAAAGTCGACTCGCTGCCAAGTTGGTGCCTGCTCCTACTCTGACCTGTGCAGCCGATATAGTGACCAATTATGTGGTTTGTGTATATCTGCTGTCCAGCAACGGGGATTACTATACTTTGGTGGAGACAGGTTTTACAGGTAAGGTATTGCTGAGTCCATACAGCTATGTCGGTGGTCATATGGCTATTTGTAATAGGCATGGACACAAGGTCATAACACAGTTGGATACCTCTGAAATTTCAACCTGATAATCATGCTTATTCTAGTACCCATGTCTGTGTCAGGGCAATACAACAACCAGTAGCTGTAGAAATCGACCTCTGTTGGATGCACAGAAACTGAGATTACACAAGTGTACAGCATGTACAGCTTATTTACCTGATTATTTTGCATCCAATGTCTGTTGTTATGAGGCAGCCAGGTATACCTGCTCATACATAGATGTGCACAGGTAATACCTGATATACATTTCTGTTCTATGTCAGTATGGCACACTGTATTTACACTCTTGCTGCTCAGTCATTCCTGTCAACTTGTTAGAGCAGGACATCTGGAGGATGCCACACATACATGGGGTGCGATGGGCAAAAATTAGTGACACTTTCTTTATATTGTTGTAACACACGTAAGTCATTTGATAGCACAGTAGCCTTTGCATTCATAGACATACCCTGATGGGTGTATATCTAAACATCGAATGCTGAAAAGTTTGAATACCAAATCCTCGAACTTGAAAGATCAAAGACTGAAAATATTGAAGCTTCAGAACATCAAATTCTTTCCCAGGGAAAGAATTCGGTGGGCCGTTTCTGCGGCTTCGCTATTTCCTCCACTGTGGTGCAATCACGGAGTTGGTATATTTAAATAGGGTGTGTGTGGGGGGCAGAGAACCCCACATTGGGAGGTGTGGGGGGCAAAGCCCCCCACATTAGAAATAGTTTGTAGTGTTTGTGTGTTTCGCATTTTGTACTGGAACAGCAATTTTTTTTCCCAGAGGAAAAAAATCGCTGTTCTCGGTCTTCAGGGTTTTCAGCTTTTGTGGTTTTGGGTTCAATGTTGTAACATTCAAAGTTTTGACACTTCAATGTTATGATATAGACCCCCTGGAGGATGTCCAACAGTCATATGGCAGGAAGAGAGGAGAAAGGCTAGGAGTGTGTTAGTGAGGGTAGGAACTTCTAATGTTGGCAGTATGACTGGTATGGGGACAGAGCTAGCTGATATGATGGACAGAAGGAAGGGTGATATATTGTGTGTGCAAGAGACCAGATGGAAGGGGCGTAAGAGTAGGTGTACTGGAGTCGGGTCCAAATAGTTCTATCATGGTGTGAATAGGAGGAGAAATAGTCTAGGGGTTATCCTGAAGGAACAGTATGGCAAGGGTGTTTTTGGAGGTGAAAAGAGTGTTAGAGTGATGTTAATGAAGTTGGAAATTGATGGTGTAATGATGACTGCTGTTAGTGCATATGCTCCACTTGTTGCATGTGTGATGGATGAGACAGAAAAACTTTGGAGTGAGTTGGATGAAGTGGTGATGACTATAGTCAAGGATGAGCGAGAGGTGATTGGAGCAGATTTCAATGGGCATGTTGGTGAAGGGTTACAGAGGGGATGCAGAAGTGATGGGTAGATATGGTGTTAAGTAAAGGAATGCAGAAGGTGAGATGGTGGTGGAGTATGCAAAACGTATGGACACGACTGTGGTGAGTACAAATTTTAACAAGGCAGAGGAGCATAGGGTGACATATAAGAGTGGAGGAAGATGCACACAGGTGGATTGTCTCCTATGCAGAAAGACCTGTTTAAAGGAGATTGGAGACTGTAAACTGGTGACAGGGGAAGTGTAGTTAGGCAGCATGGAATGTTGGTCTGTGGGATGACGTTTGGTGATCAAGAAGAGGAGGAGTGTGAGGGCAGCACCCAGAATCAAATGGTGGAAACTGAAAAAGGGTGATTGTGAGGGTGAGTTCAGGGAACAGTTAAGATAGGCAGTGGGTGGCAGTGAAGAGTTACAGCACAGCTAGTAAGGGAGATGACTAGAAAGGTGCTAGGTGTGACATCTGGACAGAGGAAGGAAGACAAAGAGACCTGGTGGTGGAATGAGAAAGTACAGGGGAGTATACAGAGAAAGAGGTTGGAGAAGAAGAGGTGGGATTGTCAAAGAGATGAAAAAAGTAGACAGGAGTATAAGGAGATGAGGTACATGGCAACGAGAGAAGTGGCAAAGGCTAAGGATGAGGAGTATGAAAGGTTGTATGAAAGGTTGGACACTAAAGATGGAGAATAGGACCTGTACAGATTGGCTAGACAGAGGGACTGAGCTAGGAAGGATGTGTAGCAGATAAGGGTGATAAAGGATAATAAGGGAAACCTACTCACAAGTGAGGAGAGTGTGTTGAGCAAATGGAAAGAGTACTTTGAGGGGCTGTTGAATGAAGAGAATGAGAGAGACAGTAGGTTGGATGATGTGGGTATGGTGAATCAGGAACTGCAATGGATAAGCAAGGAGGAAGTAAGGACAGCTATGCAGAGGATTAAGAATGGAAAGGCTGTAGGTCCAGATGACATACTTGTGGAAGCATGCAGGTGTTTAGTAGAAATGGCAGCGGTCTTTTTAATCAGATTGTTTAATGTAATCTTGGAAAGTGAGAGGATGCATAAGGGGTGCAGAAAAACTGTTTGGGTACTGATAATAAGAATAAGGGTGATGTGCAGAGATGTAGTAACTACAGAGGGATAACACTGATCAGTCACAGAATGAAGTCATGGGAAAGAGTAGTGGAAGCTAGGTTAAGAAGGGAGGTGAGGATTACTGATCAGCAGTATGGTTTCATGCCAGGAAAGCGCAGTACAGATGTGATGTCTGCTCTGAGAGTATTGATGGAGAAGTACAGAGAAGGTCAGAAGGAGTTGCATTGTGTCTTTGTGGACTTAGACAAAGCATATGACAGGGTGCCTAGAGAGGAGTTGTGGTATTGTATGAAGAAATCAGGAGTGGCAGAAGAATCTGTAAGAGTGCTACAGGATACATACAAGTATAGTATGACAGCGGTGAGTTCTGTGGTGGGAGTGACAGGTGTGTTTACGGTGGAGGTGGGATTGACTCAGGGTTCAACTCTGAGCCCTTTCTTATTTGCAGTGGTGATGGACAGGTTGACAAATAAGATCAGACAGGAGTCCCCATTGACTGTGATGTTTGCAAGTGACAGGTAGTGTGGCAGTGAAGAGTTACAGCACAGCTAGTAAGGGAGATGACTAGAAAGGTGCTAGGTGTGACATCTGGACAGAGGAAGGAGGACAAGGAGACCTGGTGGTGGAATGAGAAAGTACAGGGGAGTATACAGAGAAAGAGGTTGGAGAAGAAGAGGTGGGATTGTCAGAGAGATGAAAAAAGAGAGTAGAGAACAGGTTGATGAGACCCTGGAGAGGTGGAGATATGCTCTAGAGAAGGGAGAAATGGTGGTCAGAAGGACTAAAACAGAATATATGTGTGTGAATGTGAGGGAAAATAGAGGAATGGTGAGGATGTAGGGAGTACAGTTTGGAAAGGTGTTGTTGTTGTTTGTCTTTTGGCTTTTTCCCGGTAAGGGGTCACCACAGCAGAACTCCGGTCCGCTATTGATTGGCAGTAGACTTTTTTATGAAACACCGGGGTGCCAGCTTGACGCCCAACCTTCAATGAAGGCACTCCCATTTACGCACGCATGTCTTTCGAACGCTACCCAACCGCGGGGAGGATATGCAGACTCCACACAGAAGGCACTCCCAAGCCAAGCCGAGAATCGAAATGGGAGAACACTTGGGATCAACAGTTCAGAGTAACGATGAATGTGGGGGAGAGGTGAAGAAGAGAGTACAGGCAGGATGGGAAGCTTCGGGAAGAGTGTCAGATATGATTTGTGACAGACGAGTACTCTGAAGATTGAAATGGAAGGTCTACAAGATGGTAGTGAGACCAGCCATGTTATATGGGTTGGAAACAGTGGCATTGACAAAAAAGCAGGAGTCAAAGCTGGACGTGGCCGAGTTAAAGATGTTAAGATTTGCACTGGGTGTGACAAGGGTGGACAGATTAGGAATATGTAGGTTAGATGGTCTGCCCAGGTTGGACGGTTTGGAGACAAAGCCAGAGAGTACTGGGATTATGTTGTTTTGGACATGTGCTGAGGAGAGATGCTGAGTATATTGGGAAAAGGATGGTAAGGATGAAGCTGCCAGGTAAGAAGAAAAAAAGAAGACCTAAGATAATGTGTATGCTTGTGGTGCTAGAGGATATGCAGGCGGTTGGTGTCACAGATCAAGATGCAGAGGACAGGAAGAAATGGAGACAGATTATTCGCTGTGGTGACCCCTAATGGGAACAACCAAATGAAAGGGAAGGAGATGTTGTAATGTCAGTCTTCACAGGTTGCCAATGATTTGTCAGACATAACACAACTCTATAAGTAAATGACTACAAATATGAGACACACATATGGTCAGTGTGCATAACACTGGACAGTTGAATGGTATGAGCTCAGTATATCACATGCAGTTCAACACACACATCTGCAACAGTATTTCACTATGCAAATACCCTGTATAGGTCTCTCACATTTCTGAGACAAACATGCATATCATAGTTGTATTTACAATTAATAGATGGATATCTACTACATCCCAATAGCTGGCTTAGCAGTGTCACAGTCAGTATTGTTCATCACACACTCCAGTAGTAGGCATATGTGGGCCATCCTTTCCTGGAGTGACTCGGGCCTGTGCTGTGATCTGTGTCACTGCAGACAGACCCAGTTGCTATGTCCATAGGTTCTGATCAGCAATATATCAGTACAGCAAGTCTTGTTGAGACATATTTGTTGAACTTCCTATTTTCCATTATTACATACTCCCTACTGCATTCCATTACATGCTTACTTGTTTGACATACATTTTTTTTCCAAGTATGGTTGGTTTTAGTCCAATATGTGTTGCTTGGTTTCTTTGTTTGTCTGTCTCTCTCTCTCTATCTGTCTCTCCCAGATGTTGAGTACACATCTGTTTTGTATAGTCTGCAGCTTGCCTTTTGTGGGTAATGCTCATGAGCAGCTGATGGCCTGTGAACCAGTTAGTGTCTCCCACTTGCTAATTGCATGCAAAACAGCTGTGGTGTTATTCCTATAGCCAATTGCATGCCAACACACTCCTATAATTGAGTACTTCATGTGGGCATTGCCCCTTTTCCTTGCCTTTGAGGAGAACTTCATGGAGGTGTGTGAACAACAGCATCACAGAGGGTAGTTGGAAATGCCTCTTACAATGAAAACTGTGGAGACAGCCCAACAAATTGGGGGAGAATGTTCCATACATAGGGAGCGAATGAAAGTTTCGCTGTTATATAGTTGAATTAATGCTAGTTTAACAGGGTTTGTGTGGACATGGCTTTTCTGCATGATTTTAAGTCTGACAGTGTTATGTGGTTGACATAACTCTCAACTGTAGGGCTATCCACAGAATGGCCAGATTTTGGACTCTCATGTTTGGTGTGTTCCTCAGACATTTTTTGTCTATGTAAAATCAGTAGCATACTGTGGGGATTGTAGTCAGTAAATGGTATAATCTATTTGTGTTTCTGACTTCATATCCCTCAGAAAAGATATGTTACAACAAACCCTGTTACACCAGCAACTGTCTCAGTTTATAACAGCAATATTTCACATATGCTCCTGTTTTTGGGCCTCTGTCCCCTAAGTATGTCAGGTTTTGTCCAGATGTCATGCAGTACGAGGGTAATAGGTAAGGTATATCATTTTTTAGTGCCTTCATTTCTGATACCATCCCAGTGATGTATCAGACTGCCAGACAGTTTATGTGTAAGAGGCTTATATATGAGGACAAAGCCAGGACAGTCTGTGGGACTCTGAACAGTTGAGAGGTTTGTGTATTTATGGCGATTGTTGACAGACTGTCAGGATTGTGTAGCGGTGTAGTGTGTCAATGTTATTTGGCCTGTGTAGGGACGGGGTAGTTGTATGTGTTATGGCTCCTTTTCTATCTGCCTTTGCATGCTGCTCCAGTTTCTGGTGGTCTATCAGCTGTATATATTTGTAGGGGCAGACTGACACACGTCCCGTACCATAGTCAAGCATCATACTACACTGTGAATTGGACTAGGATATGTAGGGGTAGTGTGTGAGTGGCAAACATGTTGAGATGTTTTTGTTCACACAGTCCTTATACTGTAACATTCATTTGGCTTACCGGTATGTCACTTTGACTGCGGTGGAATTGGTTGTGGGTATGCACTTTCACACTGTTGTATGTTTTTCAGTGCTGTTACATCCCTGTAGTGCCTTATATATTTGCAAATACATGTGTAATTCTCCATAGCGGATTTGGGTTAGTGTTGTGTCAGTCTGACTGTAGTTTGAATGGTGCTTGGTGACATGCTTAACAGCTGAGTGTAGTTTCCCTAATGTGATGTTATATCCAGACATTTGTAGGATGTACTGTTGCCTGGCCATCATAAGTGTTGTGTATTTCTGACGCATCTGTGGGAAGATGTGAGGATTTAAGTCACTAACTAGTGAGAAGTAATTGAGTGTTGGACGACTTGTGATATTTCAGTCAATATATGTTGGATGGGGTGTTACTGCAGCAACTGTGTCAGCTTATCTATTTCAGTATTTTAGATAAGTCTCTATTTCCATGGCTTTCTCCCCCCACTTTGTCAGGCTTGGTCCAGATCCATTGCACTATGGTGTTCAGAGCCCACTTCTTGACTGGCTGGATTGTTTCAGAATGTCCAGGTTTATTGCTCATATTTCTGGTCTGTTCCACAGATTCATTATTTTTGTTTCCCTGGTAAAACACTGTGATCTTCAGAGGATTTCTGACAGTAAAAGGTGACATACATTTCAGTTTCAGAACTCATCCTGAATCCTGAATCTAAATCCTTCAGAACACTTATGCTGAAACAAACCCTGTTACTCTGGCAACATTTTACACTTATAAGAGCAATATTTAAAATATGTCCCTACTTTTGGTCCATTGTTCCCCCATTTTGACAGCCTTTGGCCAGATTTCTTGCACTAAGAGGTTCAGAGGTATGACTCCACTACATGGTAGGGCTGATTATTTTGTTGCTAGTCAGAACAGTGGCTGATGGGAAAAGAGTGCTTATAGCAGTTTTAAGCAGTTGTAGGTGCTTTTGCATGGGGTTGTGCGATGTTAAGTGATGCCAGCACATGATTAAATGTACAGATGTTTAATATGTGTTGGCTTCACTTAGCATTATGCAAACTTGCTTACTCCCGCTTACACCCATGCTAAATTCTTTAAAAGAAAACAAGAAGGGGGTGATAGGAAAGTGGTTAAGAAGGGGCATGCAGAGGGAAAAGCAATATGAAAGATAGCTAAGGATGTGCAGGGTGGGTGTAGGGAAGGTCCATAGCTGTCCATCTCTTATACAGCAACAGCTGTGCATTTGTACAGAATTTGGAGGTGAATTTGGAAACACAAACCCCAGAAAGAGGGGTGAGGACAACAGAAATGTGTTGTCAAGCCAACTGGACCAGATTACATGTGTCCAGTGGACATGTGTGCAAAATGGACAGCTATGTATGGGGAGATATTTTTTTTTGGGGACAGATGCCGTTTTCTTTTTTTTTAAAGTGAGAGTGGAATGTTGGCGAAGGATTGTTGGTATGTCTGGGGAGGTAGGTTGGGTAGGGAGACGGACAAGACAGACAAGACAGCAGACAGGGGCAATAAATGACACAAGGGGGGTTAAACACATTTAACAAGGAGGTTTGTTGGGAAATCCGATGCCCATGGGCCTCCATATGGTTACAGTGGGACTGAGATCCCCACCCATGGCAGTCACCACTGCACTTTCAGGGCCACAAAGGTGGCTGTGCTGGGGGCTGGATAGGAGGGACAGCTTGTCCCTCAAGGTGCACCAGGCAGCCCTCAATCTGGCACAGCTGCTCTCCAAACTCAGATTGAAGCGTGCTGTGCACCAAACCCTGGAACTGACTGTGGGTAACGGCCTCCTGTCCATGCCCCCTCCCAGTGGAGCATGTGCCCTGTCCCCTGCAGCGGTTCCAACTGAAGGTGGTGCAGGACTAGCAGATGATGGAGATCCGGGTTGATTCCCAGACATGCTGGGTCCCAGTGCCACAGCC
This sequence comes from Protopterus annectens, assembly GCF_019279795.1. NCBI lineage: Eukaryota > Metazoa > Chordata > Ceratodontiformes > Protopteridae > Protopterus > Protopterus annectens. The sequence continues at coordinate 227,651,408 of NC_056736.1, forward strand.
AAATGAGATGGGACTCTGCGGATCCGGTGGGATCTGCCTTCCCAAATGCACTATGGTGTTGAGGTTTTACAAAATATGGTGGTTAGTCATGAACAACACATTTCAGAATTAGTTATAACAGCATGCGTAAGTGTTCCAACTAACCCCATAAAACAGATCTGAAACAGTTGCGTAGCAAACAGAACACATGCATAAATGGAACAACAGTATGCATCGTAACAGCATGCCAGTAACATTGATGGCAACAGGTCACCAACAATAGTATTTGAATGAGATATGTTAAAATGCAAGCAATCAAACATATTAACAATAATATAACACAAGTCCCAACATTGGATTGGAGCACAACATACCCGTAGTATATGAGTAACAATTATTGATGCAGATGGGGGGGGGGAGAGTCAGAAAACCCATTAACAACTGTTTATGCTTCTATTTTCCACAAAAGTACTCCTCAATACTCTATGGGTCTGCCCTCACTTTATATCTACCTGTGGCCATAGCTTCTGTAGTACAAACATATCTCTTAAACTGTCAGCCTGGAATGGTATGAGGCAAACTGTGACAACTCTGGGTGCATGACTAAAGGGGACTTGTAAATGTCAGGGTTACATATCTGGCACAGGAGTGGTACCCTAAACTGCTGTTATGTGAGCATGCTACAGGCATACATCAACTGGTTTTCTATCTGTGTCCAGGATTATTTGCAGCAGTGACCACTAGCTCTGACAGCGTGACACTTGAGAGATATGTAGCGGAAACATACCCCTCAACCTGTTAGAGCATGAGATCTGGACAAAGCCATATATATGAGTGGGACAAAGGCCCATAAATATGTACAATTTTTAGATATTGTTCTTATAAACATAGAAAGGTGATAACATTACAAGTATTGCATTTGCATGGCTTCTCTGATGGATATGACACTTGTATATGTCTATCATTATTTTGTAACTTCAGTCTATAATGGTTTGCCACTGATTTGCCGTGACACCACTGCTTTATGTAAAATGGACAACAAATCTGAGACAAATATCTGGACATTCAGTGAATATCTGTACAGTTGAGAGGTATGTTTCAGGAAGAGTGCATATTGTATGTACCTACCCTGATGTCATTTGCAGGCATGTGGTGGGACAATTGAACAGTTATACAAATTTTATTAATATACCCTTCATACAGCTACTGGCAGCATGCACTTAGCTGTAAAACCTGTGGTGAAAATATCTGTTAACACTACCAACTGTTTTTTACATTTATTCCTTATTCCTTGTGTGTAGATATGCACACATCTTAGGACCATTCCCTAGATTCGAACCATGTCTGGGTGTGCAAAAGTAACAGCTATGCTATTTCTTATCACACTGAGCCACTGTGAAATGGCTGTTTTGTGTTTCAATGGTTTCTGCCTAATAGTCTCTTGGTTAGACAGTCTAAACTTGTAATTCTGTGATGCATGCATGACCGATAGTTATTGTACTGTACATTACTTGTTTGGATTACTAAAGCCTGGAAAGCAAAGGTTAACACAAGGCAATACTGGATAGAGTTCCGGCTTTACATGTAGGCATTTATGGTTCAAGTACCAAGACAGGCAACTTATTTTTCTATGGGAAAGTAGAGTTAAAATTATTTTTGTAAACTTAAATTATGTAGCAACTGTTTTTTTATCAACCAGGGTACTGTAGCTGGTGTAAAATGTATGTGTGAGTGCATATACCATATGAAACCACCCATGTACACACAAGTGCCCCATACAGTATAGTCACACCCTTTGCCAATGTAAGGAAAGCACATAGAGGGATGTCATGTAAAGTATATGATATACACTTAATAAATGAAATCAGTCCTCTGATATATTTAAAAAATTAAAAGTAAGCAATAGTTAGCAATGCTCAGCTACACTTAGCAAGTGTAACCATCACCAAGACATGATTGTTAAGCCACAGGCAGCTCAGTTAAGTGGATTTGAGCACAGTTAAACACTGCTCAACAACTTCTCCTTTAAGCACTCTTAAAACCAGATCAGCAGATTTGCACACTGCTTAGCAAAACTTAACCTTTTCAAAATGGTCCAATGACAACAAAGGTCAGGAATATCACACTATTTAAATGAGCCAGGTGGGAATACAGCCATAATCTGTTATAATCCATCTGTGCAGATACAATGGCTGGCATTAGAGAGGGAGTGTGCTTTCAGGCGCAATGCTGGAGCATTCAGGAGTCCAGGGTCATGGCTGGACTCCTTGTTAAAAACCACAAGGAGAGACTGCTGCAGGGCCAGTACCAGGGTTTCTAATACAAAGCGGAGGTCTGGGACCATCTTGCACATGACCTCACCAGTGCTACTGGCATCCTGTGGACTGGAGAGTAGATGTGGCACTACTATGCCGACCTAAAGCATAGGAAGGGGGTGCTCTTGGACAAGTAGATTCAAGATGGATAGGCCCAGAATGCTCCAGTAGTATGTAAGTATCACTATCAAGTAGTTTGTAACAAATTCTAGCCTGAGAATGTGATAGACATATATGCATAATAGGTTCATAGGTTCATAGGTAAGTACTAGGCTATCTACCTGAGGGCATCTAGAAGCTTAGCCAGAATGACTTGGCTTTCACCTCCCCCTTAGATTAGTTCCCTGTGCCTCTGTCCAGCAGAGCCATTAGTTCCCTGTGCCTCAGTCCAGCAGAGCCACTGCAGTGATCCCTGGGGTAAATTTTCTGTTTCCCATCCACTCGTCAAGGTTTCTCTTGAATAGTGTTAGTGAGGGGCTCTGCCTAATGTAGATTGGAATCCTGTTCCAAAGCATGGGGAGTCTCTGGGACAGGAATCTATCCCTCCAGCATGTCCTATTTACCGTTGTGGTGAGGTTTAGATCCCTAGAGCGTGTGGCTCTCGGAGATTTGTTTTTTTTTAAGGTGGAGCATGTCCATCAATTCTGGGTTGGACATGGCCTTGTATGTCAGGCAGAGATCACCTTTGAGTAAGTGGTATGCAACTGAGTACAGCTGGAGTTTCTTTAGTCGGGCTGCATAGGGCATCTGTTTGAGGCCAGTAATCCTCTTGGTGAGGTACTTCAGTGGTCTTTCCAGCTATTGCAGGTGTCTTGTAAGGTACATCCCAAATGGGGCATTGTACTCTATGATGGTTCTAATGAGTGATGAGTAGAGGGGCACAATAACCTCTTTTTTTCTAGATGTGAACCCTTTTGTGATTAGGTGGGCCACATAGAAGGATTTTCTACCCACCATAATGTGTGTTTTTCTCCCCTACAGCTGCAGCAGAGGGCTAGTAATGTGGAAGCCCACAGTGACAGACTGCTGAGGCTACGCTGACAGGCTGGTGAGCACAAATCTATTTTTCAGTATTCAGTTAAAATAGCTAAGTAGGAGCACATACTAGATACTAACCTGGGTCTATATTAAATTAGTGAATGCTTATAAAAGCGAACGCTAATTCATCGACCCCTATTAGCTGAAAGCTTACAATCTCAAACACCCTTAACCGCAATTTTTTTCACAGGGAAAAAAATCACTGGGCTGGCTTTGGGAGTTCGCTATTTCCTCCACTGTGGTGCGATCTCGGACTTGGTATATTTAAGCAGGGGGGGGGTGTGTGTGGGGCAAAGCCCCCCACATTATATAATGTTTTACATTTTTTTTTTTTGTGTGTGGACCAGCGATTTTTGTTTCCCTGTGGAAAAAAATGCTGTTCCGGGTGTTTGAGATTTTAAGCTCTCGCTTAAAAGGAGTCGATGAATTAGCGTTCGCTTTTATAAGAATTTGCTAATTTAATATAGGCCCACAAACCTCAAGAATGGAAAATGCCTTCTTGGATAAATAACTTGAAACAATCCTTTTAAAAAAATAACAGCAGGATTTTAGGAAAAGTTTAATTTCCATATAAGGTGAGCAACTAATTCTGACAAACATCCTAAATAGAAAAACTAGCCCTAAATGTAAACAAAGGCTAAAGAAGGCCAACTAATTGCAGAAAAGCAGATTTACATTCTTAGAAAAGGGAAGCTTTCAAGCTCTAAATATGGTTACATTGGTATAAAAAGGTAAGGCTGTTTTGTGAGAATATAAATTATGTCAAAAAAAAAAAAAGAAAACAGTTCCAGAAGGATTTCTTGCTACAACAGAGCATTACAAGCTGGGAAAGGAAAATGACTTTCACAAATCAAAATACTTTCCTTTACATCAGGATTTCAGTGCTCTGTAAACAGTTTGAAGTACTTACCCATGCATCTAGTTATTTGCAAAGATGCTTGACATAAAAGTTGAATTTTTCCTCATTTGAACATATACTGGTGAACAAGTGCTGTAAAATGCTAAGGACTTCTCAAGGGATTTGAGAACTGCAAAAAGTCTGTAGAGGTACTATCACTCCCAGTTGTCTGTCAAAGAATTGCAAAATAGTGAGACTTTAACATTCTTTAGATCTAACTCTTGTAGTGTATATGATATGAAAAAGTCTTTAACAACCAGAGCCCCTAGATACAAGAATACCTGGATTTAGGTAATCTTCTTTTTCATTGTCGTCTATTTCAGAAAAATATTTTATTCGAAGAATAAGGCTCTAGGTATCTGTGAAACATACATCTCAACCTCTTAGTGCAAGAAATGTGGACAGAGTCTGAAAAAATGGGGGTACAAAGGCCCAAAAATAGGGACACATTTTAAATATTACTCTTATAAACTTAAAAAGTGGCTTGAATAACAGGATTTGTATTACCATTTATTTTCTGAAGGACATGAAGTCTAAAACTCAAATACGTGGTCATTACTTTTTGACTTCAATACTTAGATTATCCCAGTGATTTGTCAAAAAATAAAATATTTATGAGGAACAGGCCAAAAATTTGAGGAAAAAATCTTGACATTCTGCAAAAATATGTACAGTTGAGAGATATGAAAAACATTTGGCATCTTACATCTCAAAGCATTCAGAGGTTTAATGTTTTTTGGGGAAGCCAACAAAATCCCCTTCAAATAGATTCAGTTTTATTCTTTAGCAGTAACTGATACAGAAACACATGCCAAAAATTGTTATATTTCAACTTAATAAAAGCCTCTTGTCCAAAGCACTTTAACACAGTGTTGACACTGGTAAGGTAGCTGGTATTCATTGTCGATGAATTCTCTAGTCTACATACATAAACTGTATTTTTCTATTCTCTCTGTTAAGAAGAATCTGTCCTTTTTTAATCAAGCTTGCATCTCATCTATTTTGAAGTCAATTAAGATCCAACACAATTTCACTTTTGAATGCAGATTACAGCATTTATGTTTCTATTTTTGCTAAACATCTTCAGCAAATGTTACCAGCAGTAATCTGTAAGGATCAATTTGGCTTTGTCAATAAAAGTTCTATAATTTTCCAACTCCATTGCTGAGCAAGGATGAAGCTCTAACAGTACCAACTTGACCTAAATTCAATTAGCAATTCAAGTACTGAGGGACTGGGGCATGGATGATGGAACTGTTCAACTTTTGCCAGCTTGCCCATTGGTGAGATGGAAGCAGCTCTGGCACACCACCAGAATGGCAACTAGTGGGACATAAAGGTATTGCACCCATGGAGTTTGGATCTACTGACATACTATCCTACTGAGCACATACCGTCACGAAGTGTTGTGCATAACTAAACCCTGGAATTATGCATGCTTGAAGGTAAGTGTATTTACACAGTATTGCAGAGCTGAAATCAGCAGTTGATCAAGGCTAAGAGATCTGCCTGAAAAAGGATTAGGTCCACTTGAATGAGAATGAACCAGTCATTACCATCTGACCTCCCGTCGGAGTTGAGTGAACTACTGAACTCATCCCAGGGAACAAATGGATTTCAACTGTTATATTGGTGGAGGGAAAGGGTAACCTTCAATTTATCCCAGTAAATTGGTGGACTCATTGGGTCCAATAGTAGATTTGGTAAACTCACTGTAAAGGTGTGGGTGCCTTCCATAAAAAAACATAGGCACTGGTATAGTAAGTGGACTGGGGCAAGACAAAAATTGTAAAAGAGCTAAAGTTGATTGCATTGAAATGTCCTCCTAAACTTTTACCATGTTGGTGTCCATAAGACTCAAATCATTATCATTATGCTAAGTGCTGAAATATCCTTGTTGTTGCCATAACCATTTTAAATGTGTATTGGTGGGAGGCTCTCATTGAAGCTTATTTGCCCAGTGGTGGACAACATCACCACTGGATGAGAAAAAAAGAAAATATATATGCAAAAGTAATTTCAATGTGTGTTTTAAAGTAACACCAGGCTGCACATATCCATAGGTAACCTGCAGGAAAGTATAAAGGGCATGGTACAGTTATCATCATTTGCACAAGTGAGGAGGGGAGCTGGTTGTATCAGTAAATGTGCTGGATAAACCACTAACCCCCAACTAGAAGTCTGCATTCTAAAGCTTCTTCATTAGCACGGTGAGACTTTTTGCCTGTCCTTATGTAGATTCTCATGTCTGGGCATGATGACAATGTTAATTAGAGCTCATTTCATTGCTGTTTCTAAATCAGTTAATTTGCACAGCGAGCAAACCTGGAAAACATCATGGCAGCTTCTACACAATGCCATGCACATGGCTGAGCACTTGCAGGTATCTCCATCTACAGGAGAGCAGCCAGTTATGTTATGTTGAGAGAATTATAATTCGACATTTAACCTTCATCAGATGGAGTTGTTATAGAGCATGCATTCTCACCAGCATAGACATGGAGTGAGGAATGCCATGTTTCACACCTTAAGTGCCATGGGGAAACAATAATACAGAACTTGTATTGTCTGAAGTTGTCATCTGTCATGCAAATGAGATGCCTGCCATCATGTGGCAGATGGAACAAATGAGAACTGCTTTGGGCACTGATCAGCTGTCATTATTCCCTGAGATTTGTCAAGATGAGACATCACGGGTTTAGAAGGAGAGTGTGGTGTTCCTTTTAGAGCACAGAGGTGTTGTGTAGAGGAGTCTAAGATTTTTTTGGTAAACCATTGCAAGTAGTACAACCAAAGGTTACTGCAGGAGGACTATACCTCATTACAGTATAAGGCTGATACCTTTTATAGTTTGTGAAAAGCTTTCTACTGACAAGCCATGCACAGGGAAACAACAACATCTACATGACAGCAACATGAGGCATCACAATCCTGACCTCGTTAGATGATGGAAGGAAATTCCACTGCGGTACTGTAAGTATGACTCATTTTAGCTACACAGATACCCTGCCACTGTATGCTGCCACCAGATTTTTCATTATGGCTTATTTCTGTCTCTAGCCCCTGAACAGATTAAAATAAATACAAAGATGCACAGGAGCAGGCAGGAATACCCAGGAGGGCATCAGGGTGAGCATATATGCCATCACAAAAATGCCTGGCTTTGAAGAGTAACAATAGTAGGTTTTAAAAATAAGTTATAACTTCCATATACCAGTGCCGCATTTGTCAGTACAGGCACAAAGGAATTAGGATGACTATGTAGAGTTAGAAGCGTTTCTTCATCCCTCCTCCTGTATAGATGGGTAAGTGGATCTTCATGTTATGATTTTCTTCTTTAACTAATTATTTTATCAGTAGGTTCAGTTCCCTCCACACATACTCTTGTGATTCTGAAAAAAAATCTTGTGTATTTTTCTGTCCAACAGTATCACTGTAGCAGTACATGGTCTAGATATATGAGATTATCATTATTGGCTTATTGAACATTTCACTTGTAGTAGGATTGACTGTAATTTGCCTATCATTTGTGTTTGAAATATGTCTATCTGAGCAATATGCTTACTTTCTATATGTACAGTGATCTCAGACATCAAAATACATCTCAAATTACATTCACGTAATAGTCTGGTTAAATAGCCCTAGTCATTAACTTTTGTCTGCAATACTGCCTTTCAGACTGGCTGCAGTTTTAGGCCTCCCCTGCAGATCTATCTGTCTCTCACGGTATATGTATATATCTGACTATCACAACCTATGTGTGTATCTATATATCTACTGTATATCTAAATGTGTGTGTGTGTGTGTGTGTGTGTGTGTGTGTGTGTGTGTATCTATATATCTATATATATCTATATATTACATATATATATCTATATATATCTATCTCTCTCTCTCTCTCATATATATTGTGTGTGTGTGTGTGTATATATATATATATATATATATATATATATATATATATATATATATATATATATATATATATATAAAATATCTGAAAGGCTTCAGACATCTTGCAAAGTGTATTCCACTTAACTGTATCATTAGCAACAATAGTTAAAACGCAGTCTTCACTGTACTTCTATTTCTCTTCTCCCACCCTCTTTGTCACTATTCTTTCTCTTACATACATTTTTTTACTTCTCCTTATATGTTTTACTATTATAAACAACAGCACAGCAACCCACAACTGTCCCACTGGCAAAGCATCTCATCCCTCCTCAGGCAAAAGCAGCAACAATACCAACACCATCAGCTGAACACCCAGCACATCTTATAGTTGCTTCTAAACTGCCTGACCTACCTGCATCACCTGTGTCAGATAGTCCTTCACTGGATGCTAGTACAGTGGTACCTACTGGTAGCAATGCAAGTGGAGGTGACACCTTTGCACTCATTAGCAGCTGGCAGACATTGTGAAGAATATCATGGCAGGTGGTTGGACACCCACCCTGTCCACATGGAGACCATGCACGGCCAACTCATTGCCATCTTTTCAAGGACCATATGGTGATTGTATTGGGATGATGAGTAGTCTACCACTGGGTCTCAGCTGACAGAGACTGTATCTGCAAATAATGATTCCTTTCCCCTTACCTGTCTTGTATCTGTTTATCTGATGTCTCCTTCAACAGTGTGTCCCCCTCTCTCATTTTGTTACCCCATCCCCTGTTAGACTCATCTTTCTTCCTCTGCTACCTATCCTACCTCTCTTGCATTCCTCTAACTTCCTTTAATCTATCTCCATGTTTCATTTCTCTTAAAATATGGGCTCCAGTCTCACAAAAATGTTTTTTTTTCTTACTACCAACCCTCATCTTGCTTACTCCTTGTTTGCTTACCTTTTCCTTCTAACATCTGCTTACTTCCCTTTTTAATCTCTGTCCTCTACTCCCATGTCCAACCTTTACTCTGGTCAAAAAATAGGTTAACACATGACAAGTATGCCTAAATGAGACTTACAAAAAAAAAAAAACTTTTTGTAATCATAGACTGCATGCTGGATCATAGAGAACACCCTTTATGTCCATATATAAACAATGACAAAAGGTACTTCTCATTATAGAGCAAAAATGAAGTCCAATCTATGTCAGGCACAGCAAGTATTGCCAATAGTCACACAAATGAGATGAATACATACCTCTCAACTGTCCAGATTTTCACAGAATGCCCCGAATTTTGGCTCAATATTTTGTTCTGTTCCTCAGAAAATTTGTGGTTTACTGGAAAATCACTGAAGACTAAAATCATTAAATAATGACAGTCATTTAAGTTTCAGATTTTATATCCTTCAGGAAATGTATGCTAAAAGAAAACCAGTTATTCTAATCACTTGATTGGTTTATAAGAGCAATATTTAAAATGTGTCCCTATTTTTGGTCCTTTGTTCCCCTAGTTATTTTTGGCATTGTCCAGATTTCTTGTTCTAAGAAGATAAGAGGTATGGATGAGCATTCTTGTGTGGCAGTTGTCAAATATGAAATGGAGTAGAACTTATAGCTTCCTCCTGACTGCTACCATGCCTCAGCTTGTTAATGACCTGCTTTGTCGATTGTCATTGCATTGAGGGTGGGGGGGTTCCGATCCCCTCATGGTTAGATATTTTTTTTATTTTACTTTTCTGTCTCCATTCTGTCTATGTGTAACATTTCCCTGATATGTGTTTCCCTGACCCCTTCAGTGCGACACCTGTAATGGCTTACCAAATTCATGCTGTGCATCTGAAAATGTCACTGAAGAGAATTCTGGGTTCGATTTTCTTGAGGTATGACTTTTAATTGTTGCTTCCAGTTTGTTGTGTAACATTCAGCTGATTTGTTTTTCCCTTACCTCTTCAGTATGACTCCTAAAAAAAAGTTCATCTTTTTAATACTGTATGTATGAAACTATCACTGGACTGATTACTGGGTCAGTTCCCTTTAGATTTGTCTTTTGATTACTGCTTCCCTTCTGTTGCTGCTGTTTCCCGACCCCATCATTATGACACCTAAAATATCTTACCTAGTTAATGACGTGTGTATGAGACAATTCCCTTATTGCCTGCCTTTTGATTACTGCTTCCAGGATGTTATAGTATAACATTTTCATTATATCTGTTTCCCTGACACCTTAAGTATGATTCCTGCAATAATTCACACAGTTAATGTTGTGATTTCAGAACTCTTCCAGGATTGACCATATGTTTCCCTGGCAACTGCAGTCTGGCGCTGCAATAGCTCACTTTGTAAATCAAGTGTGTGTGGAAGAATGTCACTAAACAGTTTAATTGGTTCAAATCCTTTCTGGCTAGCTATATCATTATAATACAGGTACACTGATAAAATAAAATGGGGATGATGTCAGGAGTAGTAAGTCGGTATATCGTGTTAGTTTACTGCATCCACCAATCCTGTCTGAGTTTCTCATTTTCACTATGTTGAGGTATATTGGATTTATATCAGTGTAAAGGTCATACCCTCTTCTCCATTATGTACTGCACCTCTGCTGTGTTCACGTTTCCTTTGCATTTTTTTTGTTAGTTTCTGTTGTTTATTTTCTTGCCCTACTACTACCTTTACTCTCAGCACTTACCAATCATAACTTCGCATTGGTCCATAAGACATTTTTCTGCATAACTTTTGCCTTGAGTCACAATAATTTAGCTAATTGGTGCACATGGTTGCATGATGACTGCACTAGATGCATTAGTGTTTAAAATGGTTGCTCATACTTTAGACTGGCTGTGGGTCCCTATTGTGCCAATAAAAAGGAGATATTGTCACATAAACTTTCCTGGCCACATGCATTCCTAAATAGCCTTGGGGCTCATTGTGCGTGCATGGTAAACAATGTTGACTCAGCCACAATCAGGGAGATGTTATTTCTGAATCCATAGAAATGTTGGAAAATATTTAATATTCCATCACTGGAAACCTATATCAGTGAAGCTAATTTAATATACTTAATTGAATTAAAAAGGAAATTAAATGTGCACTCTTAAGATGAAACTACAGTGTATGCTCATAATTATAAATCCCACTCATCAAACTGTTCCCCTAGGTATGTTTTCTAAAAGTCTATTTAAAGAGCCCCATATTACCTCCACTTATTTTAATTGCCACATCATACTGTCGATAATATTAATACTCGTCTCTAAGATATATTTCCCAGCTCTTCTCTTTGACCCCCATCTGATTCCCTCTTGTTCACATTATATGTCTATAACTTACATTTTTATTAACATTTTGGAAATCTAATGCACAAACAATGCATTCTTTTATTAATTCATTCAAAACTGTCATTGGCACAATGCCCATATCTCATTTTGCTCCATTTGGGGGTAGTAGAGTAATGCATTCATTCCTCCTGTGGGTGATCACTGAAGACAATGATGAGGTAGTTATTACATACATTATGATGTCTGATCCTATCATCACTTCATACATGTAGGGCTCTATCCCTAGCTACTACTACCATAGGATGAATGAGCTGACTGATGAAGACAGAGGAGCCATCACACTAGGGAAGTGAATTATGTAAAAAAGTGGTGTCAGGTGAAGTGACTAGCCCAAACTGAACTAGGTGTGCTGTGAGTGGCTCAGCACTGGAGTCTGCCTTACAACCACTTATTGCTCCACTCCAATAAACTAAGGTTGGGTAAATTAGCTATTGAACATAGGCAGACACGTGTGTGTGTGTGTGTGTGTGTGTGTGTGTGTGTGTGTGTGTGTGTGTGTGTGTGTGTGTGTGTGCGTGTGTGTGTGTGTGTGTGTGTGTGTGTGAGAGAGACTGTAGTGTTTACCTCCTCTTCTCTTCCTTTTCTGTCTGCCACACTCTCTCCATCTCTCTCTCTCTCTCTCTCTCTCTCTCTCTATATATATATATATAGATGTCTACTTTGTTTCACTGAAACTCATTTAACTGAAAACTCATTTCACTGAAAATCATTTGCTTGAGCACAATTCACTGAAAACTCGTTTCACTGAAAACTCATTTGACTGAAACTCATTTTGTTGAAAGGTATATGCCCTGTTCCCCACTGTAGTGCAATCCTGGAGTTAATATATATAGTAAGGGGGGTATGTGGGGTCACAGTCCCCCACATTAAATGGTGTGGGAGGTGTAGCCCCCCCACATAGTTTGGGTATATATTATCATCTGAAAAGAGTTATTCATATAACTTGTAAGTATCCATGTCTATGTTTTCCAACAATTAAAATAGCTGGGTAGCTATGCCCCCCACACCCCAAATGTGGGGGCTATTCCTCCCACTCCTCCCCTTACTATATATACTAACTCCAGGATCACACTACAGTGGGGAACAGGGCATATACCTTTCAATGAAATGAGTTTCAGTCAAATGAGTTTTCAGTAAAATGAGCTTTCCGTGAATTGTGCTCAGGCAACTGATTTTCAGTGAAATGTGTTTTCAATGAAATGAGTTTCAGTGAAGTGTGTTTTAGTTATATTTATATTGTGTATGATATCTATGTATCTATAAATAATATATATATATATGTACAAAATATATATGGATTTGTGGTAATCGATCTTACACTGAATGAACAAGACTGTTCCATTTGGTTAGTTCCGTTTTGCTGTAGTTTGATGAGCAACAGCTATAAAGAACAAGTTATATACAGTAGCGTACAATGGAAAACATTTTTTCTATATTGTTCTAGTGGTATTGTGTTAAAATGAGTGTGTTATTTAATTTACTGATAGTAATTACCATAGTTACATACAGTGAATGTGGGAACCACTTCGGTGAGCTATTATTTACTCTGTATGTTTTGTTCCAGTATGTTGATAGGTACCTTAAGCCATTTTTATGCCAGCAATCAAAGATACCGATAGTAATTCATCAAAAAGCACAGAAAATGTCAGTTTCACAATGCTGTAAATTATTTTTTATCTTAAAACCCATCTCTAATATATTATGACACCTTAGGCTGCTTCATTCTAGAGAAAACATACATGAATTTAAGAAGAAAGATTAAGAAGTCATTCAGAGCCAGTAGGTAAAATTTCAGACAACTTGGCAAAACATGAATGAAGACTGCAGACAATGACAAACAGACTCGCTATACCACTAATTAGTGCTTTGCAGAATAATTTAAGCTAACTGTAGGTATATTTGTCAGACCTTGTGAAATACAGGAAGTATTTGTCACATTTTCTTTCTCTACAGTGTACCATGCAAGGGCATGCTTGAAGGTCATTTGAGATGTCAGCATGGGCCGCTGTTACACATTTCTGCAAAAATATGCAGGCCCGACTGTTGCCCTGGGCTAAACTTACTGCAGCTTCTTCAAGAGTACTAAAAATACACTAGCCATCCTACAATCAAAAGTCATGGAATGTTTGGTTGTTGCATATAACAGAATACAGATAAAACAGGAAATGTGAACTAATCTTACTAGGGATAATAAAAGCAAGCAATCTTTTTTGTTCTTAATGAAAAAAAAAATGTTGCAGTAATAAATAAGCATGTATATGTATACATATGTAGTTATTAATCCATTAATTTTCCAGGAAAACAGTAAAATTAAATTTTTACAAATAAACTTAAATCAATACCTGGAAAGGCAAAAAAGAGTGCATCTGCATAGCATCGACATTCACTCAAGTCATACAAAACAATACAAAATTGACATGCCTTGGTCAGCAGCTAAACAAAATCAAGCTGCAGCAACAACTAAACATTATCTGGAACACAGCAAACTGTAATGCACACACCACCTCTTTGGCAGCAGATGGGCAGTTATTTCAAGTTACAAGACAGATGGTGAGGGCTTTCATATCAGACAAGCACTGGACAGTGCTGTACCTGAAAAGGTAGGATGTTCTGGACTTTGAAATACTGAAGCTTGGACACAGAAATGCCTGGCCTTTTTCCACAGGTTGTGTGTGAAGTACACAGGTCTGCATACCCAGCATCAGTAGAAAGGTTGTGTAGAGTGCAGGTCTCCAATCTGGGACCCGAGTTGTGGTGGTGATGGGATTCTGGCACTGCCTGTAGCAATTAAGGTTGAAGATAAATTTAAGCATAAGTTAAAGCCATCCTTAAAGGATGATGGAAGGAATGATTATGGCATGCTGAAGGTGAAGGGATGACTTACTTATCTTTGAGAGCAGGCTAGATACCTCCATTCGACAGGCTGGATATAGCAGGCAGGTGGAACACTATACAATATGTTTTTAGTGGACAAGTTATCATGCCACTATTAAATATGCACTGAGATGTCCACTCCTTAAGCCCTACATCGCTAGGAAAGGACTGGCTGAGATCAAAATTGTAGCTGTTAGGAATCCTTGGTGGAACTGTTAAATTGGCATATATGGGCAGATAATGGAATTGCCTGGTTAGACTTATGAGTCTAGTTGTCATTGCCAAAGGAGGTGGAAGATTCTGGTAACATGGTTGTTAACTGTTTATCAAATGAATAAAGCTTGAAATAAGAAGGGTGAATAAAACTATGCACATTAGTGAGAAACCTGTGTTTGTTTATAAATATTTTTATGCACTTATGATGATCAAGGTGGAGTGTGAATTTAACTAAAATATTTAAGTACAGTAAATTAGCAAATTAATGAAAGGATTTCTAATGTATGTGCACTTGGTCACCAGTCTTATAAATAAAATCACTTTTATTGGATTGCAAATTATGTATGGTCATTTAATTTTTAGTAGTACAGGCCAGCTGTGGCATAGCGATACAGAAGTAGTGTTGGGTAAGCAATTGAATTTAATAGTTACGTGGCACATATGCCAGCAGGAGAGATGTAGCAATGACCAACTCAGGTTTGGTTCTGCCATTTTTGGTGTGAAAGTGTAAGATTTAGTGCTACAGTGTTGACCTACTAATAGCAGCTCTATGTACTACTGTCAGAATATAAGCAAGTGACTCATCAGGGCACATGACAGATGCCACTTGAAGAGGAGCCACATTGGTGCTCCATCTCCTAATGTTTATGTATAGATAAGAAAGCAGAAGAAGAAGAAATTCCTCCCACCCCTTGTCTCTTCAGCAGCATCAGGTTCATAGGTTCATACATTTTAGGTAAGTAGTGTGCAATCGATCTGCGGGCCATTTCACACTTAGCCAAAAAAAATAAATATTCAAAATTTTCCTGCAGTCTCAAGGAAGGCAAGGCAAGATAGAGCAAGGAATACTTTGAGGCTATTCATTCAATTTTTTAGGATTGCCTTGAGGGTGGCAAGGGTGCTACTCTGCATGACATGTGCCGTACATCTTTGTTCTGGAGGTGAGGGATGTGTTGTGATAAGAATGTATCATACTAAAGTGTCTTCTTTATCTGTTAATGAATGTTTAGCTCCTTTAATAAGGTATTCGATGTACCATTAGTTCAACAAAGGAATAGGACATCAATTTGCATGAAAGGCTAGACAGAACTCCATTGAGAAATCTGTAAGATACTGAGTACAGAGAAAGTGCTGCCAGTCTGTCCTGATAACTACAATTTTTGACACCACTGATCTTTTCAGTTATGAATCTCTGATGTCTCTCAAGTTGTGTGATGTGTTTAGATAAATATATACCAAAAGGTGAATTATATTTAATAACAGGTCTGATAAGATATGAGTACAGGAGAATTAAGAAGTGGAGACGCCTTTTGAAACTAGATGGGCTAGATACAAGGATTTCTGAGCTACTGTAGAGACATGATGGTTGAATGATAAGTAATTATAAAAAAGAGTACCCAGATCCCATAAAAAACTGTATGATTGGTGGGGTGCATCTCTTATGTGGTAAGTGACACTGTTTTGTTTACCAAAATTAACTATGATACATGTTTTACATTTAAGTTGAGACCATTGTCCTTGTACCAGTTGTTAGCATGGTCTAAGCTGTGTTGGAGCAATTGTGAGTCAGTTGAACATTGAATAACAGCATCCAATTTACAATCATCTGAAAACTTAGTTAGCCATATGCCAGAAGTGCTGGCCTGAAGGTAGGAGAAATATATGTCAAACAGGGGAGGGCAAAAAGCAGAAATCTGTGGTATACCACTGGCAACTGCTTTGCTTTCAGAACTGGCACTTGTTACTCTACCCCTGGGTTCTGTCGAACAACCAGTTAGCTAGCCATTGCACAATATAAGGACTGATGTTCAGATTTACAAGTCTGCCTATAATGCTTGCATGGGGAATAGTGTCAAAGGCCTTGGCCAGGTCTGGGTATGCTGTGTGCACTACAAAACCACTATCCATTGCTTCATTTAATTTTTTCAAAGAACTTGAAGTAAATCAGGACTTTGATAAACCCAAATTTATGAGGGTCCAGCATTGAGAGATTTTCAATGCACACATCAATGAAGTTTGAGATAATGCACTCCATACCTTTAAATATTAGGCTAGTGAGACTAATGGGTCTATAGATATAAGGGTCCGTGGTTGGGCCACCCTTGTGTAAAGGCATTACATTAGCTGTTTTTAGGCATTGGAATGTAACCAGTGAAGAGATTTAGATTAACGAGCTTAAGTAGGTATTCAGAAAGCTCATATTTGGCCTTAATATTCAGGAGATCTGGTATGTTGTAAGGGCCCATGGAGGAAGTATTCTTAGTTACTGAAATGGCTGAGAGAACTTGTTCCATAGTAATTAATGGGGGTGGCTGGGACTGTGGAATCTCAGGGTTAGTTGTAACTGTGGGTAGAGTGATATTTGCACTAAATTTGTTAGCTAGGATATTAGCTATTTTTCCTTTAGCTAAGAATACAGTATTACTTTTCACCAGCTGCAAGTGCTGTTTGATGTTACTTCTTAACTTCCTGACATAGTTAAAAAAAGATTTGCAGCTATTTTTTGTTTTAGAGTCTATTTTAAGTTTGTACTCAGCTTAAAGCTTCCTTATGGTTCCCTTAAGCTCTTTATTAGTTTGCTAAAGTGTGCTCTTAAGGTAGGTAGAAGGAGACATTTTATAAGTATTAAGCAGTTTCTTTCTCTTGCTATATACATTATTTATATGGATATTCTACCACAGTTGATTGTTTTTAAGCTTTTCATTATATTTGTTGTGGATATGGACTGTCTTATTAATACAATTATTTAAGTGAGAGTAGAAGTTAAAGGCATAGGTAACAGCTTTAGCAATGGGATCTTTCAGAGGAGGATTATAGCAGAATGTATTTAAGTCATCAAGAAACTGGAAAAGGTTTGCTTTAGAGAAGTCCATAAACAGAAACTTATTTGCCAGGGAAGAAACACCAGGTTTAAATGAAAATTCCTCTAAACTGTGGTCTGAGGAATAGATCCAGGAGAGTGGGGCTCCTAGCAAGATGGTTCTTGATGTTCCATCATCCTCTTATATTGTACCAGTAGGGAGTTTTACTGGTAGGTAATAACCATATGTTGGTGGTGGTGATGGCAGGGAAGAGGGATATATAAAAGACTGAAACGTAGATGATTCATATCCATAGTGTGAGGTGTACATAGAAGTAAATAAAAAACACTGTGTAAATTCATTAGTCTCACTCAAACTAGTTTATAGCATTATTTTAAATGATATGATGCATTTATTAAATTGTTTGAATTTAAGACAGGTAAACTAAATATGTATTACCAGAAGATACCACAGGTAATACAAGTCTAATTATCGGCTATCAGAAAAC
>NC_056736.1:227671755-227839255 GCF_019279795.1 Protopterus annectens
CTGTAGAGTCTCTTTGCTCCTTTATCTGTTTAAAAACTTTCATTTTGTGGCTTTTTGTAGTTTTTACTGTCTAAAGAGTGTAGGCTAATAGCTTTAGTATTGTCCTAGTTCAGATTTGCTGGCTCTAGGCCTGATTGTCTTTACAGTGATTGTTCAAAGCACATGAACAGGCCATCTTGAACTAGCAGAAGCCTTTCTTTACCTTTCTGGCTAGATTGTGTTAATTGGCTGCTGGCTAGTGGGGGCTGGTTCTTTTGTGCTTTTTGAAAAAAAAGTTGTCTAAGGTTGTATCTTCTGTTATTTAAGCATTAACTTTGAGAGGATTTCTGTCTATACACACTGAGCAGAGTGAAGAAGGGGCGTTGACTACAACTCTGATCTGAGATATATAAGTATCTTGCTTTTTTTGGCTTATTTATACTGATTGTTTCTAGCAATTTATATATAGCACTTTGTATTGCCTACTGCATAGTTTTTACTGCATTTTATTGCTATTAACTAATCTGCAGGGGTAACTGATTTGTTTGCAGTTAAAAGCATTCTGTAGGGTCTCTTTTCTCCTTTATCTGTTTAAAAACTTTAATTTTGTGGCTTTCTGTAGTTTTTACTGTCTAAAGAGTGCAAGCTAATAGCTTTAATACTGATCCCCACACTCCCTACCTGTTGGTGTCTTGTTGTTATACTTGGTGGCTTTGCTGTTGCCTGTCCCTGCTGTAAATTTGATCTGGGACACTCCTCCCAGTTTAGTGTCATTAGCTCATTCTACATAATACAGAGAGAACATCTGAGAATGCCTTCCATTCCTCTTTTCTCCCTTTCAAAAAAAAATAATAAATAAATAAATTGCCTCAATCTCCTTGTGTTCTGACTGTGCTTCTCAAACATTTTGGAAATGTGGAGTATATGTTAGAGCATTTATTATAACTGTATTTGCCTTAATATTGCTCCAACTCAAGTGCTCTAGATTGCACTGCATCTGAATTGTTTGTGTGTTTTAGCTGCTTTTCTGTATATATAGACTTCTCTGTATATGTAGACTAGCTACTTATTCTGCTGTATTACTGCCTCAAATAGTTTTTCAGTTGTGCACTTGCCTTGCTTCATTTAGAAAGTTTTAAATCGCTAATTTTGTAGAGTTTTAATTGCATTTACTGATTAGGATTACACACTCAAGTGTTTTAGCCTTTTTGTGTTTGTTTACTGTATTATTGCATTATTTAGCCTCTTTTAACAAAAAAAAAAATACTATCTTGTTTGCTCATTTCCCACCTTTCCTAGCCAGTTCAGATCCCAGGCTTTGCTTGTCTCAGGACTTTATTTTCTGTGTTCAGAGCTATCCAGACCTTGCTGTGGTAGACGGAAGTCCTACTGCTTACCAGTGGGAGTGGTGAGCATTGTACTGCCTATCTAACACTAGAGGAGTGGTTTCCAGCTGTGAAATTGTAATTTTATTAGCCATTTTGGGCTGATTTCTATCCCTTTCAACTTTCTGGCTTAAAAACACGTGTGTTTGCACATTTTTCACATTGCAAGGCTACAGTTAAACTATTCCAGGTGCCAGAAAGTCTGCTCTTCAAATTTTCCCTTAGAACTAGCTGGTTTTTCAGTAGTAGCACTAAAATCTGAACCCCTGTGACTAGCACTTGCTGTAGAACCTGCTGGAAAGAACTAGGAAGCATGAAACTGATACAAGCACTTAACTCTCCTGGTCAATAAGGAGAAATTAATCATAGGCACTAAACAGCCTATAATTGCAAAGTACCTTGCAAAGGTAATGAAAAGCTCTTATACTTTACAAAAAAAGCACGTAAACAGGCATGTCCAAGGGTCAGCTACTGGTGATATATATAAAAGAGTAAAGTCAAAAACAAAGGGAGCAAACCATGGACCCAAATCGAAAATATCATGCGTCTCACTCAGTGCCACAGAAAAGAATCCTCAGATAATCCAAAATGCTTTATTTCATTAAAATCCAAATAAACGATAGGTAAGCGCTTTCGCCAAAGGCTTCATCAGACCTAATAATTATTTAAACTGCATCTACATTTAAATAGCAATAGAGGCGGGAAAATGCAAAGACATATAAAATCTTAAAGTGCTAGTGCTTAAATAAAAACAGATAGCATACAGCAAAAGAGCCTATCTAAACTCCGTAATTAATCAAAATTCACAATCAGATTCAATAAAAAAACCTAAAAATAGCAAAACTAAATTGTCTGAGGCAACCAATCTATCAATTTGGGCTAAAAACTATATATTATACATGCATATATAGATATAAAAATAATAATAATAATAAATAAATAGATGATGTGCATAGGTACTACTATAGTCTATAAAAATATATATATAAAATCATTTCTCATATGAAATAAAACACATACAAAATAATTATTTATGCAATCTACGAGACCTCAGAAATGGTTTAATAGGAACGATGGAATTTAAACCAGGGAAAATATCTGATCTAAGTCTCATAATCCATATGGCTTCCCGTGTCTCTGTGTATGTTCTGATATCCCCTATATATATATATATATATATATATATATATATATATATATATATATATATATATATATATATATATATATATATATATATATATATATATATATATATATATATACATAGATAGATAGCTATAGTGATAGATACACTCACACATGCACATAGATTTGTGCATTGCATGCTATGGTCCTTGTCTGTATTACTGCAATGACTTGCATAATATATTGCCTCATCGGAGTTACAAGTACATTATTTGCTTTATACACATTCTGCTTCTATTTATGAATCAGATACCTAAATGGTTTCTGCTTTCGATAAGATATGATGTTGAGGATGCAGATGTTGTTAACTGAAAAACAACTGCCTAGAGTGACGTATTGAAATGAAGACACCATCATCTTCTATGCCATGCACACTACAGGTGATTCCATAAGGCTGTGCTCCTTCACAGTGCCGATATTGAACAGAATTAAAAATTGGTACAGCATATTATACAATAGTGTCCCGGCTATGTTTCAAAAAATTGCAAAGCAAAATTAAAGCTTATGTTCTTTGCAGTGTCTACACTTCTGACAAATATCCTTTTTTTGTTAGAACTGTTACCCTTTTCTCTACCCCCTGTAGCACAAAGGGTCTCTCTTACACATTGCTTGTAGTTCCTTTTGGATTACATTCCTGATAATGAGGTAACTGCTAATTATCAAATTGTATTTATTTATTTCACATTTGTTTACCGGGGTTGTCTGACTGGGTTTAGTACCCCCTTTTCAGCAGAGGCTCCACATAAACAAGAAATACAATATAATACAGTGTTATATATATAAACCAACACAGAGTTAATACAGATATTTACAATTTTACATGTCCCAAAACTTATGGTACTACAACTAATATATAGTAGTTACATTAGTCACACTATAATAAATAAGTTCCACCAGGAGAAAAGAATAGCAGTATGCAATTTATACTGTCACGTGCAATTTCAAAATGTTTATTGGCTCATTTAACACAACATTTTCTATGCATTAACAGTTCTTAGTCATGTTTGCTATATGATATAATTGTCCTGCAAACCACTATAAACTTGTTTCAGTTCTAACATTTTATATATATATATATATATATATATATATATATATATATATATATATATATATATATATAAAACTGCTTGTCAATCAAATAAATTGTATATATATATATATATATATATATATATATATATATATATATATATATATATATATATATAGATGTGTGTGTGTGTGTGTGTGTGTGTGTGTGTGGAGATTACTACATATTCATCAGGGCTTTTATTTAACACCATCCTAACTGTAATACATATAAAGGTCAAATTTGGCTAAATATGCTTCACATATCTATGTATAACAATGCCTTCTACCAGAATATGATGCTATGTTAACTCATAGCTACACAGTGATTTTGTTTGCATAGTCTGCATATACCATAATTGACTCAAACTCTAGCAGAGCGTGTAGTGTAATTTTGTCTCACTTGGCTGTTTATCAGATACATTATGCCATATATTATAATATTGTGTTATGGAGCTTTATTATCCAGGTTTGAGTGAGCTACTCTAAGCCATATAATGTTCTACTGTTTTAAGATTTTGCAAGTGCTCACATATGTAGTCTCTGTTTGAGGTCAACTATTGTTTATAACAACTTTTTTCCCAGCATTTTTCTCATGAAATGTCACTAAAGACTGCAAGACTGTGGCCATACCTCTCAACATCTTAGAATAAAAAATCTGGACAAAGCCTGACAAAATGGAGGGGATACACCAAAATAGGGACATATTTTAAGTATTGCTCTTATAAACTTAAAAAAGTTCCTAGAATAACAGGGTTTGTCTTAGCATGCATTTTTCTGAAGGGTATGACATCTGAAACACAAATTTATATCATTATTTAGTGACTTCAATCCTCAGATCATCCCAGTGTTTTGCCAAAAATCACAAATTTTATGAGGAACAGATCAAAAATATGAGGCAAAAATCTGAACATTCTGCGAAAATCTGTACAGTTGAGAGGTATGACCATGGCAAATATCAGTTTATTTGCAAAACTTTTTGAAAACTTCACCCATTAATAAACTGCTCTACATATAATAAAACTGATTTACTTTCAAACAAGCAATATGACATTCATACTAATTGCAGTAGAAATGCAGCTACTACCACTTTTACCAACACTGCATTGTTGAACTTTAGAAAAAAAGAAGCATCTTCTGAATAACTTTGCTTTGCAAGAAGACCACTTGTCTTCTTCACAAAAATCTAATCATAAGGTTTGAAGTAAAGTAAAAAATGACCAGGTAGCTCAAATTTCTCAAAACTTTTAATGTCCAATATTAAAATCACAGTTACGTGCTTTCATCGGTGTCGACATCTTCAGAATCATTAAATAACATATGCTGTAAAAACAGCAAATAAAAACTATTTTGGAAACATGCACCCTTCATATTGTCCAATCAAGCAATGAAAAAAAATGGGAAAAAGCAATTATCCATCGTATAAAGCCATGAAATCAAATTACAAAGACTAAGCAAAAAAAAAAAAAAAAAAGACAGTCCCATTCTAGACATCCCCATTACTCACCCAATGAAAAGACTGAAAATATACTGAAAAAAATAGAAAAGAGATTGATCAGTTTACCAATAGTGAAAAAACAATCATGTGTTAGAAAACCAAAATTCCACCAATAATAGATAAACCAAAATTTACAGTGTTGCAGCTCTGTTTTGTGGTTTGTTAACAATCAAAATAGAGTGGTTGAACCAAGTCTGGGTGATAACATCTACATGCATTATCAATCAAGTTATAAAGACTGGGGAAAAGAAACCCAATCACAATACAGGCATTCATATTGCTCACCCAGTAAATAACTGAGAAGACAGAAAAGAGATTGGTCATTTTACCACAGTAACAAAAAAAAAAAATCATGTTTTGAAAAACCAACAATCAGCCAGTGATTGTGTAGAAAATTGTGAATAAACCACATTTTACAATCTTGCAGCTCTATTTTTTAATTCACTGATGATTGAAATAGAATCATTAAGTCCAGGTTGAGTAGTAGCATCTAAACACGTGCCATATTATTTCACAATGTAGCAACTTATTTTTCCAATTGCCATGTCCCATCCAATCTGTTGCAAAACACATAAATTAAACTTGACAAAGTTTTTATATGTTAGCATGTATCTTGCTAGTGCACATTTATTATCATTCTTCTGAATACTACAAATGTGTTGGTAAATTCTCTTCATTAACCATTATTAGTTTTTCCAATGTAAAACATGGGGCAGGAATCTCACCATGCCATGTAGACAACTCAAGAAGATAGGCAATTAAATCAGACAAAGATGGCACTTTTGTTGATCAAATCAAAAAGAAAGCCTTCAACGTTAGAATCAGTCTATGCACAATGATGACAACAGCCACATTTGGTTGTCCATGGAAAACTAACGATTACTTGTCTTTTTGTGTTGTTTCTAAGAGCTGCTTTAGATTAAAACAATTTTTGCATGTAAAAGTTGGAGGCTGACTAAAAAATGACCTTAAATGTTTGTCACATCACATTCCAGAATTGGCCAGTTCTTATTTAGTATCCCCCTGATGTATCTGGAATCACATGTAAAATGTTACACCATACTGTTGTTAAATCCCAGAGTCAGGGGGAAGAGCATAAAATTGTTCAGATTTATAGGACCGTGCCCCAATTATGATGATGGTTACATCACAAAAACCTGGTCGCCTCTCCAACCTCTCCATTAGAAACCTGAATGGAAAGCCTCTCATTTAGTAACAAAAGAACATATCTGAGTGTATGGCACTGTGTATCTTTTAACTTCTTCTATCACACAAAAATAATGATTTATAAAATCTTAACAGCAGCTATTGACCTCATACAAAATTCCTATTCGTAAAGTATTAGTAAAAGAAACGTTATTTCTATCAGTGTCTTTGTATCACATTTTCAACATAACATTTCAATCTCATGTCTTAATTCAGCAAAACTACTGAGATGATTCAAGCAGAATTATTTGCTTATTACTGTCACTGACATTTGTAAAGATCACTGTGACTCTGTAGGCTTTTTTAGTTTTTACACTCATTATATTCTTCCAGCTTGAAAATGCATTCTTCCATCTTTCCTAAATCACCTTCTCATAATGGCCAGAGCCATATTTAGACTAAATTCTTTAATATTTAAGGTGCTAAATATTAAATGCTGTTAGGCCACTAGCTGAATTAATTACATAAAACAAAATTATCTATGTACTCCCTTTGTAGTCTATATGTCACCAGTAGGTCCCTATTTGTCCTTCTGTTCCACTTTTCCATGAAAAAAAAAAACATTTAGATGACCGATACTGCCAACACTCTATTGAAAATAAAAAAAAATTATATAAGCTATCATGAATAAAATCATCACTTCTAAATTAAGAATTCTATAACACCACAATTATTAAACCATACCTTTCTAAGTACACTGAGTAACTCAAAACAGCATATTAACTGGACGGCATTACGGACTTTTTTTTGCTGGCCCAGCATGTGCCATTCTAAAACTGAACAGCATTATAACAGTGCTCCATTTACCAACATGCCACTGACCATGTGGAATCTTGAATACATGTAATTCCTACCATTTTGGAGCTATCAGACCCCATGAAGGACATAGGGAGAAATGAAAAGTCAAAAGACATTCTAGTGACTGCCCAAACTGATGACTGGGTGGATGGGGAATGGTTGGTATCACACCAAATATCTATAAACCACTACAGACCAAGCATAATGTTTGATAAGTCTCCAACAAGGAAGGGACAATGGCTTACTCTGTATGGAGTGAGACAATTAAGTTTTCTTCCTGAAACTTCATTTGCCACTATGCCCTCTTTTCCCCCATGAAAGTCAAATTAACATGACTGACATTGCAACTAGTTTTTCAAATACAACAAAATCTAACTTGTCATGAATTAAGTAATATCTAAAACCAGTATTCCATAACAAAAAATTTTAAAATGATGCCATTCCAAATAAACAAATAACTCAAAACATCCTGATGATTGGGCCGCATTGCAGACCACCCACACTGATATGGTCTTTTCCATTGAAAAACTGAGTGGCATGATAGTGCCCTCTTGGAAAGGAAATGGGAAAAAGAAAAGGGGAGGAGGCTGTACAGCAACTGTCCACCAGGATAACCTAAGAGAGTTGGCTTTTTCCCTTCTTTTCTGTCATGTCATAATAACATCTAAGTGAAATATTGTTAAAATCTACTACTTTTCAGTTGAGCCAACCATAATACCTTTGTCGGTGGCTAACAAAGTTATCAAAAAGAAAGCTAAATCAAGACTGAATAGGCCCAATGAATGCCTGAGAGATGGAAAACATATTTGCAATACCAAATGGGATTTTAATCCACAAAATCTGAAAGGGCAATAACCTGGAAACCAAAAAGAAGAGCAGCTCAAGAGACCTGCTAGTTTAAAATATTACATGCTGTCTCCAGGGCTCCACACTTGAAAGTACACTCCCAATATAGCCTGGGTATGATAGAAGATTTTCATCTGTCACATCAGGGTGTAATTGTTGAGCATGAATTCCCACAGAAATATGAAGTATGTAATTCAAATGTAGCCCAGTAATTCCAGACTGCAGTCCACAATGATTTGCCAGTGATATTCCAGACAACCACAATATGACATATATGGAAGTCGTGCTAGATGCAAGGTCTGCCAGCACACACATTCCAGATGACTACCATGACATTACACGACTTGGCAGTTGTTCGAGTGGTTGAGATAATGGTTAATGTACCCTGACCTTGTTCTAGGACACACCGAGCATGTTAACATTTACTCTGTTAATGATACCTTTGGCTAACATACTTACCTTAAACACATATCTTAATTTCCACTGGGATGAGTTTCCTCAATCTGGCTCTGGCTGTTAATCAAGGCTGCCACAGGTCCCAGAGTTACTCTTCTTTGTCATCTTGCAAAGTCTTCACCCGCTTTGTCTTTGCCTTTTGCCAACAGCAGCAGCAGCAGCTTCAACATGTAGCACACACATATGTATGTAAAATGTAGCTGCTACAAACCTCTCTCTGCTAATTTTGTACCTTTACCCCACAAATTTTCATCCCAACATATAAGAAAGGGGATAGAATCTACATTGATGCCTTATATCTTGTGAGTATTTGCATGGGATTTTCTGATTATACTGCAGTTTATCTGTGTCGGCTGAATTTAGCATTTCTGAAGCACAGATTAGTTCAGATTCAATCAACTGCTGATGAGAACCATCATAATAAGGCAAAATTCTAGCTAGGAAAACCAGTGTGGATGAGAGTTACTTCTTATGTTTAGCTCTTTTACACATTTCTTGTAGAATAGTTTTTTTCAATGGAGGAGTATTATACTCCATCAGGTATGTATCCATTTTGTTTCCAAAGTGATGCACATGTTTGAATATACTTAGGAAGAATGTGGATTACATCAATAAGCCTTTGCTAGAACTTTACTGATGACAAGGCATTGACCTCCAGCCCTGTTAGATGTAAGGAGGATGTAGAGTACACCAAGGATATAATCTGTGCGATAACTAGGTACACAGGTCTCCTGCATTCTTCCTTTTATAGCGGTTGTAATAGTGCACTACTGTTTTGTTGCCGCTATTGTTTATATATATATATATATATTTTTTTTGTCGGGGAGGATATTTCCTGCTATGGGGCACACTACAATGGACTACTGTGTTGGGTGTATGAGCATACATGAGTATCTGTCATGGCACAAACAGGAATATGTTACTATTGCTATTATCCTAGTTGCATTCACATCCTTTGTATTTTGGTCCACTGTTGAATATACTGCTGGTTTGCTTGTACATATGTGATCTTTACATGTGTTCTCATTTGTTTGCATTTCAGTAAACATTATGCATGCATGTCGCAGGCCATTATTTTCTGAGGTGGAAAACAACCTCATCATTGTGGCATTCTGACAACAATATCAGGTCATGCTGTACCGAGGGAGGGAAAAAAGGTCAAAACATGCAGCCCTGTAGGATGAACTGGTGCATGACATCAAGCAAGGAGGCATGCAGCTCACATGGCCAGGGATTGTCATGTCACTGGTGGTGGGCCTACAGCAGAACCTCTTCTCACAGCTACAGAGGAATTCTTGGCAAACCTTGCTGCACAGGACAGCTCCCAGACATCCATCAGTCAAAATGCTGTGGATGTGGGAGTCACCCACTCTTCTCAAAAAGGAGTTTCCAGGTATGCTTAGTTAGATCAGCAGTAGAATACTGTTGCATTCATCCTGTCAAGGTGTATATAGTTTTACATGGGTGCCCGGTGTTATTTTGGGGGGAAGTAAGTTAACTGCAGGTTTAAGTGGATGTAGAGATTGTCACCCACATACCTTTTAACATTACATTTACTGAGATATGAGACAATTCGACATATTAACCCATGTTATCCTGCAACATGTGGTGCTATTGCTGTCACCTCTCCCTCAACTTTTTACATGGTTGTCAGGAATTGGAAGAGACCATGCTTCTTCTGCTGGTAAGCAGAAAACTGTTATGCCAGAGATGAGATATATTTCAATGTATTAACTAAAGTGTCATCCCAGGCCTGCTGGCTGGATTGATGTACTGTCTGCATAATTGTCAACTGTACAGATACTTTCTGAATGTCCACAGTTTAGACTCATACCCCTGCCTTGTAGGTATGATCATAGTGATTGACTTAAAAGTATTGTCACAACATTACTGATTGCCATAACTGTCAACTGTGCAGATTTTTGCAGAATGTCCACAGTGTACATAATTTATTTTTTGGTCATAAGATTGTTGTTTTGTGAATAATTATTTGCAAATAATTACAGACTGGGGTTAGAAAATAATGTCCACATGTCTTACTCTGTGATGTTGGGAGGTATACATTCTGTAATAGTGATAGCAGTGTATACAGCTTAACATATATTGCTCCTTAGTACTGCAGAGCATAGTAGTGCAGGTATTAATGTACTGTTTTTTTTTCCTTTTTATCACAGGTGACGAGGGAGGTTGGTCTTTGTCCCCTACACCATCTGATGTCAGTGTCTCTTCAGTCTCTAATGATGATGGTGGCCAGATTGAGGCACAGCTGGGGGTTGCAGAGGCTGAATGTTCCCTAGTGGAATCTGACTGTTCCCTAGTGGAAATGCTGCAAATCCGCAAATCAAATGAGATGGGAGTAGCTCACTCCAGGGATCTCAAACTAGCCTGTGACATTGATGGAATATGTTGGAGAGACAGCTGTGTCTCCCAGAGATTGCCACTTTTCTGGAGTGGGCTCCCAATTCACATGGAGCAGAGCTCCTCGTTGACCCTGTTTGGGCGCAGCCTTGACAGCTGGACAGGTGACCATAAATTCACCCTGGACATAGCACCTCTGTCCCTCATGGACCAGGGTAGTTGGTGCTGATCATAGAATCATTCTGCTAACAGCGATCTTCTAACTATGGTCAATTAGGGTACATGGGATTTTTAAATGGCTAAGCTTGAAAAGGCCCTAGGGCCATTAACTTAGTAACTTCCTATAAACCTATGAACCTATGAACGAGACACAGAGGTTTGTGTCCCTCATCCACCCACATTATCAGCGTACACAGCCAATATGCCTATGCATACCCAGTCCCCTGTGGCCACAGATATTGGACAGTTGGAGGGTGGGGACATTGAACAAACAGGGAAGTGTAGGTACTGTGGCTTCAGTGACTGTTGACACTGGCCATAGCCAAATTGTTGGCAAGGTTCCACACAGGCAGATTGATAGGAGTGCTTTTAGGAAGCCTGCTGTCCCTCCAGCACCTGTTGCAGGTGCCTCATCATGTGTTACTCAGAGTATGTTTAGGCTGTCATGGAGGCACAGGCATGTTTGGAAAGGAACTCCCAACAAATTCTCAGGGGTATGGATACAGCAGAGTCTGACATCCATGACTGCCTCCACTGTGTTGCCAATACCTGGGTCAGTTGACTGACACAATGGAAGGAGATAGGTCTGAGACAGATCACACATTATCTGTCATGCAACGCACATTGTCTGTGATGGAACATCTGATTGGAGTGGAGCGTTGGCCTCGTTGGTGTATTTCAACAACTACATCTGCTTAAAGTCAATGTGTCTGTGCACAATCATGGTCCCATAGTGGCAGTACAGCCAGTACTCCAGATGGGATTGTGCTGTCCACACCAAGATGTATCGGGCCATAGGCTTGTTATCCTGGGCATTCCCGTGGAGAACACTTGCCCAACAGACATCAGTCACCTTCAGGTATTAGCACTGCATCTGACATTTGGCATGGAGGTGCCAATGCAATTCCTGGTAGAGCCAGTTCTCATGTTCAGTGGTGGAGATGATGAACTGTCAGGTCTACCATGTACAGCTCACAGCTGTCCAACATGCAGACACATAGGGCTAGCACAGAGCTGCTTGGCTGTGTTCATCCAGACACTCACAAACACACCAATGTCACATTCAATGCACCTGCAGACGCAGACACAAGATTTCCACGGTCCATCTTGCCTTCTTCCCTTGCTTACACACACACATGTTTGTCAATGTTTTGGGTTCATGTAGGCTTGATATTTTGCCAGGTTATCACTTAATAGCAGGAGGTTAGCCTTATAGTAGTTCCTAGATATTCCATTTTTAGCTGGGGGACTAGGTTTTATTTTTACTTCAAAGGATACCATTTTGTGGTCTGAACTTACAAGGGAAGACATTACAGTAGGAGGTGTCCATCACTGTCCTATATTAGTGAGGACCAGCTCCTGTATGGTTGCTCCCCTGGTTGGTGTAATGACTATCTGGTCCAAGGAGCTTGTGTTTATAAAATCCAGGAATCTCTGTGCCTGTATGTTTGGTGTTTTAATGGATTCTCTGTTAATAGTGGGGTAATTAAAGTCACCCATGAATATGGTATTGCATTGGATGGTTAGTGTTTTTAGTAAGTTTAAATACATGGTATTGGTTTCCTGGGTCATAGAAGGTGGCCTATAACTTGCAAGGAAGTAGCATTAGATTGGATGTTCATTTTTCATATACGTATAATCATCTATATTAATCTGCCCTTAATATAACATATCATCTAACAACACATCCATTTTCTTGTATGAAATACTTATTTCATTCCAGGAACTTTCCTGATATGAACCATCCATAAATAGTACATTCATATTATTACAATAATCTACTTTGTCCATTATAACAATACCATTACCCTTATTGGGTTTCATGACATGTATATATATTATATAGATATTTCAGATAATAATCTTCTTTCCTCGCAAGTCAGGTTGTCTGTTTTTACAGGGCAGGACTTTTTAAAGCTTCCCTAAAATCTAATTCTCATGTTTTAATATTGACCATACTATGTATTTGAGGATTGAAAACACTTGTTTTTTTTTTTCAATTTAGTACTGATTACACTACTATTTGACATACTATCAGCATGCCATAAACATCAATGTAATTTCTATGTATATAATTTTACATTTTGGCTGGCGTCCTTCTATTTTTTATTTTTTATGGTTTCAGTTGAGTAATTCATTCATAGTAATATATGATTGTTTTATGGGAGGAGCTGACAGCCAAGACAGGCAAAATATGGAAACATCTACTTCTAGTGATGATTTAACTATCTTGCTGCAACAAGTAAATCAGCAATTAGCTTCACATTCCACCCAGATGAGAAATGTAATAGCTGCTTCAAGTGGTGGTAACAACATGTTCGGTAGGTTTGGCCTTCAGTTAATCCAGCCTACAAGGTTGGAAACTTCATCTGGAAGTGGTACTGAGGTGGATAATGGCTAGGCTACAAGTTGGAAGAATAACACCTTCAATTTTGATCAGGATTGCATTGTGCCTAAGAGTATAGCAGCTTATCCTGTTAAATTGGCTAAGAGACTAAGACAGTTTGAAAAAACCTTGTTATCGTACAAAAAACTTCAACTGGAAAACAACTACTTGCAAAGAACATTCAGCTGCAGCAAATCCCCAAGGGTTTACGCTTGTGGAAATACCATAAAGGTGCAGAGACTAATTCTGAATTTATTAGGGAGTTACTTCAAGTATTTGATCAAGCAGATTTGGAGATTATGAAATTAATAATCAAATATAACAACCAGAGACTGGAAGGCTTCCTGCAGTTTTTGGATGAGCAGAATACGTTAATTCACGAAGACTTGATGTTTGAGCAATATAAAACTAATTATCAGAATGTGTTTTCCAACATAGAAAATGTAAGTAAAATTATTTTTAAAATGAATAAATTGAAGAGCGACTCTGATGAGTATGCAAAGGGGATGGTGTATCTGAAACCAGTAGATCACCCAGGCAATGGTTTGGGTTCAACCAATCAAGAGGAAGTAAGGGAGGAGGAAGTGAGATCATCACTGAGAGCTTTTAATTCTGTACAAGTGGAATCCCCTTTAGTGTACACTGCAAGGCATTCAGAAAGATTAAAAAACAAGGAGAAGCATTTCCAAAAACATCCAGGCAACAAATATAAGGATTATATAGCACAGGGGGCCAAACCAAAGAGTCACAACAATGGGCAATTTCAGCAGAAGAGTTGAGAAGTGCGGAATTTAAAATCCACAATGAAGTAAGTGAGTATAATGATGCTGATGACTGGGAAGTGGATAACTGTGATTCTGAGACTTATCATTAATGACACTGGAGAATTTTAATTGAACATGATTCAAACAAGGACATTATGGAAAGAGCTGTGTATGATTAAGATGTATTATTAGACCAGATTGAGAATGATGGCATGGGGATGGGAATTTTTAACTGATGTAATTGTAAACGGTGTTGGTGATTTTAAAGTGCATAATTATTCAAGTAAAAATATACAAAAAACACATGCAGATGCATTTGCAAAATTATTTACGTTTATGCCGACTAGAAGGGAGAATGTGGCAGAGTTGCTTATACATTTAAAATTATATACATTGGAATTCAATTTATGTTTATAGTATGCTGATAGTATGTCAGATAGTAGTGTGAACAGTACTAAATTGAAAAAAAAAAAGAGTGTTTCCAATCCTCCGATACATGGCATGATCAATATGTTTGAAAAAGCATGTGAATTAGATTTTAGTGAATCTTTAAAAATGTCCTACCCTGTAAAAACAGCCAACCTGACTTGCGAGGAAAGAAGATTATTATCTGAAATCTCTATATAATATATACATGTCATGAAACCTGATAAGGGGAATGGTATTGTTATAATGGACAAAGAAGATTATTGCAATAATAAGAATGTACTAATAATGGATGGGTCATATCAGGAAATATCCTGAAATTAAATAATTATTTCATGCAAGAAAATGGATGTGTTGTTAGATGATATTTTATATCAAGGGTAGATTAATATAGATGATTATACGTATATGAAAAATGAACATCCAGTTGTATCTAATATTTTCAGAATCCCTAAAATACATAAGGGATTCAATTGCCCCTCCTTTAGGCCTATTGTTGATGGGAAAAGAGCTAAAACATATTTATTGCCAAATATTTGGATTTTCAAATGAAAAAAAGGTTTGAGGTCCTTTCAGTATATATGTAAGGATTCTTGGCAATTCTCGGCCAATTGATTATTCAGAGCATATGTTGTTGGTCACCATAGATGTTTGTAATTTGTTTTCAGTTATACCACAAGAAGAGGGTTTGGTATGGTTAGAAAAACAATTATTTACTTCAAGTGAATATGACCAATACCAAATTAACATGATGGTGATGTTAATGGAAATTGTTCTGAAAAATAATTGCATAATTTTTGAGGGCCAAAATTACAAGCAAGTCACGGGAGTGGCTATGGGGGCATCATGTGCCCTCATATTTGCAAACTACGTAATGTATTTTTGGGAGACAGAATATGTTTTTAAAAGTATATACATCTGGAGTAAAAAGTACTTTACAAGGTACCTGGATAATGTATTTTGTTGTGGACAGATACAGCTGAAAAGCTGGAAGAATTTTTGAGATATATAAATGAGACTGTGGAATGTTTAAAGTTTGCCTATGAGTATAGTTATGAAAAAAATACATATTTGGATGCTGATTTAAGGGTGGGTGAAGTAAATAAAAAATGGGCCTCTATATAGGAAGCCAACTTTTTCAAATTCATATTTAGATTATACTAGTTGGCTTTCCTTACATCAAACAGATCAATAATAAGAGGGCAATTGGTATGAGCAGCAAAGATGGTGACATATGAGAGCGAGTTTTTGGATGAAGTAAACAACATTCTGGATATTTTCTAAAGGAGAGGGCATCCAATTGAGTTGTTAAGTAACATAAAGAATGAAGTGTAACAAAAAAGACAAGAGGGAATATTTTGACCCATATTGGGTCCAGAAGTTAATAATAAAGGGGCACCAATGGGTAGCCGGGCTAAAATGGACAGAGGTTTTTGTTTTATATTGATATACAATAAGGATTGTCCTAGGTTATGGACAATTATTAAGAAGAATTAGAATTTGTCATGTATGGACAAGAACATAGTTGAAAAACTGGGTTTATATCACATCATCGAAAGATTGAACCATCGAATCACGTAACATCAAACTGAATACATCGAAGCATGAAAACATCAAAATAATGTGAATGGCAGTTTCCAATGGTGACATGAAACATTAAGGGTGTAGGTATTGGGGCAAGCCCCCCCCTGCACCCCCACGTGGGGGGCTGCACCCCCACACCCCCATACTACTTAAATATACCAACTCCAAGATTGCGCTACAGTGTAGGAAATGGAAATCTTCCATTTCCGCACTGTAGTGCACTGAAGTGTGATCTCCGAAGTGGTATATTTAAGTGGCAGGAGTTGTGGGGGGTGCAGAGGGTGTTGCCCCCCTGCATGGGGCAATTTATTTTCGATCTACACTCCGCATGTTTTTTTTTCCATTTCGATGTTATACGGTTCGATGAATTCAGTTTGATGTTCTGTGATTCGATATTGTAATCTTTCGATGATGTGATATAAACCCAAAAACCTGGGGGAAGAACCTAAATTTGTCTTCAGGAGAGATAGGTATTTTTAAGGACATCCTGGAATATAGTGGTAGGAGCAATTTTGATGTTTTAAATAGGAAGAAAGGTAATTACAAATGTGAAATGTGTCACCAATGCTCTTTTGTGATAACTACAGGAGAAAGGTTTAATT
Organism: Protopterus annectens; assembly: GCF_019279795.1. Lineage (NCBI taxonomy): Eukaryota > Metazoa > Chordata > Ceratodontiformes > Protopteridae > Protopterus > Protopterus annectens. The sequence goes on from NC_056736.1 coordinate 227,688,522, forward strand.
TGAATGATAAAAATATATTCATTAATGGACATTATAATTGCCAAGCTAGAAATGTTGTTTACTTGGCAAAGTGTTTAAAATGTCAAGCATTTTATATCTGAAAGACTTCCAGATGTTTTAAGGAAAGAATGTATGAGCACTTACAGAATATTAAAAAAGGTAAATTAACAAATGCTCTGTATAGACATGTAAGCTACACAAAGGGCATACTTCATGAAGGTCGGCGCAAGGCCGGCCTTATGCTTGCGCCAACCGTGTGGTATGAAGATGGCACAGTAGCGCCGAATGCATATTAATGAAGGTGCGCTGCCGCCAAAGCCACGTGCATAGGAAACAAGCGCGAGTGCATAGGGCGTGTCGAAGTGCCGTACGGAGGCGTGGAAATGTCAACTGTCGATGTGCAACCTAAAATGCTTGCATATAACAATTTGCATGCAATAGTAATCACATCTATCAGTGTCTGTGGATACTGAAATGTATGCAAAGCATGCAAGACAGTTCCTGCAAACACAAAATTAAGACGCAAACACAAATGCACGGTAGGGAATAACGGGTCCCCATCCCTCGAACAAATAACATTGAAAACTGTGTGCCCATATTCCAACGCAGTGTAGATAGTTATACCGAGTGGAAGTGAAATGTATCATGTTAGCGCACCACCAATAGCTACGTCCAGCCCAATGGTCAGGGTCACCAGCTGTCCCACATTGTGAGGGAGAATACACAGCTGGGCTAGCGACCGTATGACAGAATTATATCCCACAATGCATGTAATAGTCACATACAATAGGTATGTCCATATGTAACATACCATATGTGACAAGAAATAGAATAAGCAAGAAAACGAAACAGAAGGAGCATATAAACTGCTAAAACAATAAGGCAATATGTAGGCTTAAAGGAAAAGTATTATCCATAGCGTTGACTGTGGGTATGTGTTGCCCAGTACAATCGGATATGTGTCCATAATATATCCCATCCTGGACATAGGAAAAGGTGGCATCCTACCAATGATCAGAGCAGTCGGCCAAAATCCGCACATATGTGATCCAAGCTGTCTTGTCAGGATGTGTCACAGTTGAACGGGTATTAACCGGCTGTACCAACCATGTCATGAAAGTGAAGTATGGGCGTGTACCTATTTGCGTGATGTATAGCATGTGGAAGGTGAACCATGCCAGGGTAGTCCACACAACCATACAGGTACCTGACATATGTAGTGCATGTAATGTGTTACCTTAACCGTGTCATGGGCCATCAACCAAAGCAGTGATGGATGGAGTGTCAGGAATGTGTGTGTGTGTGTGTGTGTGTGGGGGGGTAATGGTATAATCCTCAAAGGCAAGACTGTGTTGTATGCAGAATAGGTGAACTGGAGGTGTATGAGGGAGCAGCGGGTGAATTAGAAAGAAACACAAAGAACATGTATACACATCTGCAATACAACCTGACAGGCCATACTGTAGAACACAATCCCACATACATATGAATATTACAATGTGCGATACAATTGTACAGAAATGTCACCGGCACATACCCACAGAATGGTCCTGATGGAACTGGCCCATTCAAATGCAACACACCTGGATGCATAATTGAATACCCATCATCCCCTCCACAGCACACAACCTGCCCCCATACCTGAATGTCCGCCAAATCCAGCTATACTTGGCCTACTAGCTTGGCGCAGCCACATCTACACATAGAGACCACTACTCATATGTAATAGGCAGTGTCACCCTAGGCAGTTTCAGGATTGCAAACTATGTATCCCTTGCATGTAAAACCCCCAACACATTTTTATAGCCAAAATAATGGTCGGTATTGGTCTTGTTAAATTTTTGGATATCCCTCATGGGATAAGTAACTTGTGTAAACATCAGAATGGGTATCAAGACACGATGTCCAGTCCTGTAGACATCTGGACACAAGTCCAAATATGCAGTAGTGGTGCACGAGACTGTCCAGCCCTAGATGGTCATGCAGAACTACTACCCAGGATCAAACACCTGCCCGTGATGCACGTGTCCCCACATGAATAACCGAGAGAATATATTGTACACATTCGCATAGTGGCACCTGGAAATAGGGTGATGCAGGCACTGACGTAAACAGGGTACACCCTGATCCACTGTGTGAGGGACAGTCACTGTGTGGGTAGGTGTGTCCTGACCAACAATGATACAATGCCAAATGTCCTGTGATTGTAGGAAATAACTATGTACCATACTGCATGTAACAGTTGCCTAAAGCAGTCATGTCAGGATGGAAAATATGTAATTTGTACAAGAAACAGACTAACAACTAAACTGCTAAAGGTATAGGCTTTCAGCTAGGAAATAATTAATGTTCTAAACCTGCACTGACCGTGGGTATGTGTTGGCCTAAACAATCTGGTGCCCCCAGAATATATCCCAACCTGTACATATGACAATGTGTCAACCCTACCAATGGTCAGAGCATTCGCACAATAACTGGCTAGCCTCTTAATCACTCACAAAGCCAGTGACCTTTGGAGGAAAGGTGTTGAATGAGAATGACTAATTACAACAATTAAGAGTAATAGACGCATTTAACTGCAGAAAATAAGTAGTAATACGAATCTGTCGATATGTTCCAAGTTAATAGTACTAATATGGTTGAAGTGTCCGTGATTTGTCATAGCCTTGTCCCTGTCACTGTAGAAACTATTCCCCGAGTATCACAGAAGTCCGTACACATATGTACACCAACCAACTGTGACATTTGTTGACAGGACTATTGCATACCTGTAGTGAATTTATAACTGATGTCCAGAATAATATTCATCATATGCATAAATGAATGAAATAGACAAATGTGAAGGAAAACACGTGGACCCCCCCCCCACCCTGTATTATGTAGTGGAACCACTCCCTGCCCTATATTATGTAGTGCCGACCTAATAATGTGGTCAGAGGTGCCCAAACACCTGCGTCGGTAAACACAGGTAGAATGTTAAAATCTGGACTAACTCTGTCCATGTGCTATGTCTGATATTTGAACAGGTACAGGGCAGTTCTAGTCACCAGTCGGCAAGCCTAAACCTGGACCAGCACATGAACACCATGACAATAAAACACACGTATGTGCGAGGACTATAAGCGTAGCATGGGACCAGAGCAGTATGAAATAGGGAAGTGTAGTACTGCATTTTTCCCAGCAGGAGAATGGATGCTTGCTGTGTAAGTGAAGTGGTGAGGCATATGTCAGAGTAGCTATGAACCATGGGTATACGTATAAATGAGGCAGAACAACAATAGTGCAGTGGTTAGAGCATCCGCCTAACGTAAAGGCATTCCCGGTTCAAGTATGACAATAGCACATATTAATTTATTGTGTAATGAATGCCTTTGTGCTGTAAAGCCAACATTTAAATATGTAAAGGTGAAAGCGTGTCTCGCATGGGGCCGTTAACCGGACTCCATCAATCAAAGTGGTACTTTCATAAGGAATAAGGCACATCTAATCACAAAGAAGTAGCAGTAAACATATGTAACTCACACTAAGTACATGCAAGTGCACCTGTGCAGGTGTAATCAGCTTGTAGCATAGCAAATGTATGTTGTCTTGTACAGCTTTAACTTTTATATATATATGGATAGATAGATAGATAGATAGATAGATAGATAGATAGATAGATAGATGTGTGTATAGATAAATATCCACAGACATAAAAGAAATATGCAATTATATATCTATATATGTACACAATGAACGCCAAAAGACGAAAGCAAACATAAGGGTTGTGAAGGGAATCTAGAGCAAGTAAGGTATTATAAAGTGGTTGCAGCGTATGTCAGATAAAGCTGCACAAGAGTGAGTAGAGCACCGCTATACACACCAGAGGCAGGGTTATACCAGTGGCCATAACATCGTTGAAGTGCTACGTCAACATTATACACAGAAAATGTAGTACATGTTGCGACCACCTACACTTGTAACCTGCAAATCGTTCGTAATCCATAACACCAGGAAAGGCACGTATGTGCAAATATGAATGGATGGGGACCCTGTGAATACACGAGGCGGTACAAAATTTGTGTAGGGCCCCAGCGCTCTGGAGAGGGCAATGTGTAAAGGCGTGTCTCAGGTGGATAATGGCTGTTATGCATGGGAACTCAACACGGGTGTGCTGCAGAAACTATGGATATGTGATTATGGACACAGGAGTGCTAGGGTATGTTGCTGCGGTTGTAATGGAGTGGCCTTTGGAGGTCAGCTAGTACATAGGTGTGATTCCCAGATAGAGCATCATCTGTGTGGAGACATGCGTGAATGGGCTCATCATTGTCAGACGTTGTGCATCAGGGCTGGTAGCCCAGCACATAAAACCTATCTGACAACCATGAGTGGAATGGAGTTCTGCTGTGACAACCCCAAACCAGGAAAAGCAGAAAGACACAACTACATGCAGACATCAATATGTTGACATACAATCTCAGTAACACAAACACTCATTCTATTAACATTAATAATATGAATGTGCACAGAAACAAACACAGTAGCAGGAATAATAGGCTGCGCATACGAGTAATAGGTCGAATGACACTGTATCACATCACACGTATTAGCGGCACCGCAGACATGAAAAACGTGCGACGTCTGTCCGCTGTATAACGTGCAATATACTGATCACAAGGTTATCGAGTGAAGTGTCGGTGTCATAATGACTAAGGCAATACTATGCTGCTGAAGCAGAGATAAACCCCAATACGCATGTGTAAGAGTCTATGTCCGGGAAATGTATAGGTTAACGGACACATAGATGTATATATAGATAAAAAAAAAAAAAAATATATATATATATATATAAATATTTTATTTTATTTATATATATATATATATATATATATATATATATAGATATCTATATATATATATATATATATATATATATATATATATATATATATATATATATATATATATATATATATATATATATATATATATATATATATATATATATATATATATATATATATATATATATATATATATATATAGATATCTATTTATAGATATATATATATATATATATATATATATACACACACATACAACAGGTATTGATATATACACATACACACAAAACAAATATATATGTCATTGTAGATATACACATGTACATAACTAGGTTACTTTACAGCAATTAGGGGTAACATATTTACAGACCGGGCATATATGACTAGGAAGTCCAATAAATAAACGTTGTACCCCCCACACCGCCCAGCTAGGCAGGTCAGACATACAGACAGGCAATAAAGATAAATACACTGCTGCTGTCCAAAATACCGGCAGAAAAGTACCAGTGGGAGAGATCTGCAAGGTCTACACTTTAAACATGGATAACAGTGTCCCTTGCAGGACCCCAAAAATTCACTGTAAGTGTGAACCTGTGGTTATCGATGCAAGCAGGATGTAGGTGTACATGGAACAGCAGGTTGTGCAAGTGTGATAATACATGGGTTGACAAAATGTACGACATGTCCCGAGACGGGGAGAGTTGGCAATGTGTAGCGGTGTGCTCATACCCCAGCTGCACTCACAGTATTTGTCATGGGTGCTGTAGAGGGGTGCCAGGTAGGTGATCCATGGGTATGCAATAATGGGCTTAAGTGTGCAGGTGCTGCTTGGCAGAGATGTAGTAGGCCCACCCAGTGGAAGTCATTAATATTCCTATGTGGGCATAACAGATGCCTATACCTCCCAAACATGAAGAGCACATCTACCAGAGAGTCTGTAAACCATCGGGGGAATGCATAGGGACCAAATCAGTGTCCTGTACCCGATTAGCATGGACATCCATGGCTATGAATCAGAATGTAACAAAGTCCAACTAAACACTTCCAGAACTAGTGATATTAGGTGGACAGGTGGCGGAATACAGATAATGACAGATGACAAAATGTATGAGTCATAAACAGCATGTACCTCGACAAATGTGAATGAATACATATGTTCTGTGACTGTCAATGTGTCTGGTTAATAGAACCAGTCATCTAAATGTGTCCCACAGGGTGTTATGCAGTGTTCCTGATACAGTGTTTATTCTTCCCCATTGGTATGTGAGGTCTGCTAGTGAGGGAAAGTGCATAATTTGCTGACCACCTTAGGTAGATGATAGCATCATAGATGAGGTTTACCACCCGTACGCCTTTGAGGGACACACCCATCTGGGCAGTTGTGTCCTGCAAAATGAATGTTATGGCACATCACCTGTGAGTTCAGGAAAGAGGCCATATATTGTGTGTAGTGGTGTCAGAAATTAATTTGTTGTATCAGAAACAGCTACATGTAATAGGAAACAGTCTTATCAATTATAATGCTACAGGAATAACCTTAACGTATGCAAACCGTTGAAGTAGTCAGTTTACTACTGGCTGTGGGTATATGTTGCTTTGACACATGTGATAGCTCTACATATAGGATCTATAGGGCCGCCACCATTCCGAATGGCTGAAGTGGGACCTGCTCTGTAGAAATGTCAGATGTACCAGGGCAGAACATACCTACAGCCATGTATAGTACAGAAATATACATATCAGCACAAATCAAAGCATAGTCTAGCAGCAGTAAAGTTGCTTATGCTACTACATATATCATATCGACGTGTCAGGTATACAAGACCTGTAACAAGCAAGCACTACAGACACGTAGAATATGAGAATGTCCCCTAATCAGGACAGTTGCAATGGCCAGAGTATTGTCACATGACATATGCCTAATGAGGGACTGTCCCATGCAAACTGGGAAAGGTGTTACTCCGACAGTCTCCCGTCGTGCAATCTGAAAGGTGGAAAACGTACAGGTAGGTAGTGGACAGCTGCATTAACAAAATAACAGTCACATGTAAGCATTGCAGAGTATCGGTTCCCATGTATCAGGCAGATGGGAGCAGATCGTATGATGAACACGCATATAATATGATTACGTCACTGGACAGGCCGCTGAGTCCGTACAGTCGAACGCCTGCCGTCGCTAAATGGTTAGACATACCCGATACTGTAGTCATGTAGTCCGATGTAATACGCCTCACAAGGGATCGCACACACCCAGCGTGAGTGACAAATGTAAGCACAAATGTCAGTGAGCGAGCGGCTATAAGCGTGTTTGTCTACCAGTATGCCAGTAGTGCACTGTCAAAGAAATGTGGAGTCTAAACGGGTATAAGGTGCTGTAACCAGAGGTCAGCAGTGCTTAACACTGTGCAAACCCACGCACAACTGCACCCACCTGCTGGAATGTGCCTCACCCAGTCTGTATCCAAAGGCATCGGTCTGTCCACAAACAAAGAACCGTCCTATTCACATGTTGGTAGCAGTACCCTGCGCACATAACTCATGTGAATAAACAATAGACCATGGCATATGTACAGACAATAGACTACACACACACACCATACAGCACAGTCATCCAACAGTATAGCAATGTACTGGCAGATATGTCCGGACCACTGGTGTATGCATGCCTGTCCGTCCTGTGTTTCAGTGTGTGAGCATGCCCAGTATGACTGTTATGCATGTCGTCGACTGACATTACCGTCATACCGTCATGTGTGTGAGCATGCCAAGTATGGTCAACTGTATTGCATGTGTCACATGTCCAGATAGTCAGTACTGTGTTGCTGACCCCTCCGTTCTACATGGACAGGTGTCATGCTGTGTCTGCAGGGTAGCTAATGGTCATGTGGCATTGACAGTTGCTACATGTCTGCATAGCGTGGGGGGACATCTAACCGCATCCACAGTCCTACACAGCACTGAGGGTGGCGTACATGACTCTCACATGTGTAGGTTGGATGGGGGGCACAGCTGACAGTTGTACACATCTGCCACTACTGTACTGGTATGCCAAGTACTGCATGTCAATGTGTGGACCTACCTAAATTGCCGGTTGGAAGGATACCAGTGTACATCAGATCCCAGCTTTAAATACCAGCATAGTGGTGTTGGACGTCCGAGCTTTCACAACCTACATCAAACTGCCTGGCCTGCTGTAGTCTGTGTCTCTCTCTGGGGGGTGGGGTCATTCTTTGGGCATATCCATTGGCCATTGTATATCATTAGTCTGTATTGGTCCACACCTGTCCAGCTGCATGGAACGTGTGTGGGCTGTATGGACAAACATGATGGTCAGCCCATAATCTGCAGTGGGTTAGGACACCCTGTGTACTACTGGCTAACATTGTGACCCCGTATGTGCTACAGATGTCATGGTGCCACTATGGATGTGTACTGTCTGCTGCCCTAACATTCGGCTACCAAAGTCTCTTGCATGCTTACATACATACCATAGCAACGGGTAAATACACATTGTAATACAACTGACAATTGTTAGGTCGATAGGCATACCCTGGGTGTGTTCAGGACCTCAGGATGGTGCTGAAGGGCTGCCTATGTTGGATGCACACAGTGCACCTCCTATACATGTCCGGACACAGGTAGTGTCATGTTCAGCATCCATTGTACTGTGTGTGGGTCAGAGAGGGTGAAATCCCTGGGTACCTAGAGTGTCAGTGCATATGCCTTGTGTTGCCTCACTGCCAAGGGCAGGTCATACTGTGCACGACCCATTCACCGACTGGGCCCTGCTGAGGTAGTTCTTTCACCAAGTCACACTGTGCCTGTGCAGGCCTTGGCAGTGGTGTTGGGCTGTGTGGCCCTGCTCCATGCTGTTCCTGCTGCAACTGTTACTGTAGGATCAGATTATGTAGCATAGCAAATACCATAACAATGTGTGTGCATGTAGTTAATGAATACTGCAGGGCTCCACTGGATGTGTCCAGATACCAGAACCATGACCTGAGCATCCCAAAGACATGCTTAATTATATGTCTTGCCTGTGCATCTGCCTCATTATGGTGTGAGTGTTCAGGTGTGTGTGCATTGCTGATGGGTGTCATCAGCCACGACACCAGTGGTTACCCAGCATCCCCCACTAGGAGACTATAGGGGATGTCCATATTGGCAAAGGTTTGATAGAGCTGTGTCTGAATCCATATATCAGAATATCATAGCTTCCAGGGCAGACAGCACACACATTCAATCTAATGCCCTGGCCATCGCATATGGCCTAGCTGTTGGAGGGTATGCCCCTGCAGTGAATGTAGGCCCTACCCTGCTCACTGGGTAGTGCTTTGATGTTTATGTGTGTGCAGACTATAGCACCCAGTACCCCAGGGTTGTCAGCCATGTTGAAGAGATGCATATTGCTGGTCTACTACTCACGTGTGTTGAGGACATGTATGTGCTGACTAGCATGTGTTGACATGGCGTCTGTGAACTGGTGCAATACCCTGGATGCAGATGCCTGTGAGATCCCCATGATATCCCCAGTTGTGCTGTGTGGGGTACCTGTGGCTAGTATACCTAGGCCAACATATACCATGGTATCCACTGTGATGAGTTTCCTTCGGCCTGTTTGATGTGTCAGGTGTGGCATGCACAGGTCAACAAGCCGCTGTAGGAGGTCTCTGTCCAACCCATAGTGCTCCACCATCCCCAGCTCATGTAGCCCTGGTATGTCACCCTAGGCCTATAAAGTCATATGTCACCCCAGTAAGGGTTGTTCAGCAGCATACACATCCTCACTGCCCTCAGCCTCCTGCAAACGTTGGTGTTTGTTGCCTGCTGCAGCCCTTCTCGTTTGGTTGGACTGTGTTGTGAAATGTCCCCGCAGGTATACATCGGTGGTGTAGAATGCGGAAGAAACCTGTGTGTATACTGCTTGCTCACATTACCGTACTGTTCAGGTGTGGGCTGGCCATGTCATCTGATGATTGTGCTGATCATCACCTGTTTGTGCAGTCTGTACACCCTGACTACCCCACTACTGCTTTTGTCCCTCCCAATGTCACCAGGCAGGTATAGACACACCCCTAGCTTAGGCGTGCTAAGGCAGGAGCACTCCCAAGGCACAGTTCTGCAATGTACGTACAGTATGCCTAACCCCCCTACCATGCTGTCAACTATATTCGAGCCCTGCACCCGGCTAACTCCACACATACACTCCAGGGATCTGCATCACACCCTGGGGATAAATGGGATACACTATTGTCAACCTCATCTGCATAGTATAGTCTTCTAATGAATAGTTATATGACCCATACCGAACCTCCAAATTAATAACCATTGCTTAGTGTCGCTCAGATCCGTACACAACTGGTAACAGGTGCCTTACTATTACCATATTCGATGTCCCATGGTCTTCCCAGCAACAAAATAACCGGTGTCTACATGACTACAACCCGGGACCCTGCACACAACAGACGATGTGCATTACCACTACACCATGGCAGATATACATACATCTGAGGTTATCACGTACAGATCATCCGCCACAAACATTCAATAGTGCTGATGTCCCCAGACATATATGTTTATATCTATGTCTATCTCTCTATATCTACATATATCATGTATATTATATGTATATATATATATATATATATATATATATATATATATATATGTACATACATACATACACACATATACATAAACACACATATGTAGATATTGCGTTTATATCACAACAGCAGACCACATGACAGCAAAGCATGAGGCAGGAATGAAAAGGAAACTACATGTGCCACCTGCATCATGTATTGTTGTTACTATCAAGGCATGTGTGTTTTGTTGCGTCACATGGGTCAGACTGTATTAAGGGTAAGAGTAGGGCTGCTGACATTTATTCACCAGACCTATTGGCAAATGTATGTGTTGACAACCCAGTGTCTTGGCAGAATATGCCGGCTGTGGACAATGTATAGGTCAGCAACAAAACACACTGAACACATCCCACAGCTAGCTACCCACAGATACCAACACATAGGGTATAACTGCCAAACACACACACCTGCTATGCCTTGGAATCCAGCACCTACCTGACTATTTTACCACACTACAGCATTATGCAATAACAGAACGCGCTACTGAGTTTCAGCATCACAGCACTCTCAGAGGCATACTTCTGGGTGGGTGACATCATCAGCAAAGGCAAAGACACTGATAGGGAGTGGACGGAGAGTGAGCTGTCTAAAAACATTATTCTGTTCCCAGGCAGCTAGAAACACACACACACACATGCAGCAGGGCTGGGATTAGAACATAGAACGCACTACCTGACAGCCTTATCACACTACAACATTACGCAGTTACAGAACGTGCTACTGAGTTTACTGGAACACAGCACTCCTAGAAGCATACTTCTAGGTAGGTGACATCATCAGCAAAGGCAATGATGCTGATAGGGAATGTATGGAGAGTGAGCAGTCTAGAAGCATTACTCTGTCCCCAGGCAGCTGGAAATACACACACACACACACACACACACACACACACACACACACACACACACACACACACACACACACACACACTTGGCAGGGTTGGGATTTGAACATCACTTAACTACCTTATCACACTACAGCATTACGCAGCTACAGAACACGCTACCGAGATTACTGGAACACAGCACTCCCAGAGGCATACTTCTAGGCGGATGACATCATCAGCAAAGGCAAAGACGCCGGCAGAGAATGTATGGAGAGTGAGCAGTCTAAAAGCATTACTCTGTCCCCAGGCTGCTGGAAACACACACACACACACACACACACACACACACACACACACACACACACACACTTGGCAAGGCTGGGAGTCGAACATACACCTAACTACCTTATCACACTACAGAATTTCGCAGTTACAGAACGCGCTACCAAGATTACTGGAACACAGCACTCCCAGAGGCATCATCAGCAAAGGCAAAGATGACATCATCAGCAAAGGCAAAGATGCCGTTAGGGAATGTATGGAGAGTGAGCACTCTAAAAGCATTACTCTGCCCCCAGGCAGCTGGAAACACAGACACACAAACGCACACTTGGCAGGGCTGGGAGTCGAATATACACCTAACTACCTTATCACACTACAGCATTTTGCAGTTACAGAATGCGCTACCGAGATTACTGGAACACAGCACTCCCAGAGGCATACTTCTAGGTGGATGACATCATCAGAAAAGGCAAAGACACTGTTAGGGAATGTATGGAGAGTGAGCAGTCTAAAAGCATTACTCTGTCCCCAGGCAGCTGGAAACACACAGACACACACACACTTGGCAGGGTTGGGAGTCAAACATACACCTAACTACCTTATAACACTACAGCATTATGCAGTTACAGAACACACCACTGAGATTACTGGAACACAGCACTCCAAGAGGCATACTTCTAGGTGGATGACATCATCAGCAAAGGCAAAGACACCATTAGGAAATGTATGGAGAGTGAGCAGTCTAAAAGCATTACTCTGTCCCCAGGCAGCTGGAAACACACAGACACACACACACACTTGGCAGGGCTGGGAGTCGAACATACACCTAACTACCTTATCACACTACAGCATTACGCCATTACAGAACGCTCTACTGAGATTACTGGAGCATAGCACTCCCAGAGGCATACTTCTAGGTGGATGACATCATCAGCAAAGGCAAAGATGCTGATAGGGAATGTATGGAGAGTGAGCAGTCTAAAAGCATATTACTGCCCCAAGGTAGACGGAGACAAACACACGGCAGTGTTGTGAGTGGGACAACTGCCTATCTATGTAGCACTATTACAATACTACATAGATACGAGATGCGCCACAGACAGTACACCCTTCAAGACAGTCAACCAGTGTGTTAAATGTAGGAATCCATCCTGATGTGGGGTATGGAAATCTGTTGCCTGTATGACCACTATCGCTATACAGGATTTCAGTGGTCATGCCCATACACAGAGGCAAATAACCGACACAAGGTGTCACTGGGCATGCTCACACACTTAGTAGCACACGTCCATTTGAAATGTACTGTGTGTCCTTCTACACAATGGCGTACTGGACATGCTCACACACTTAGTAGTAGCAAAGGGCTGTCTTGTATGCACACGGATTCTAAACACAGAAGGGCACAGATGTCAATAGTGAACATTGTTAGCACTAACGCTGCACTACATATATCTGACACTGGTCGTCAGTGCTAGATGTGTAGCATTCGTAATCACAGCTGACAATCCAGATCCAACAATAGGGAATACGGACATCTCTGCAGTGAGGAACACCTGGCATATGGCACAGTCATGCACAATAGCACTACCACCATATACCTCAGATACAGACATGTGGGCCATAAGACCATGACAGACCACTCCAGGTGTTAGTTTCCCCATGTACATGAAGGCCACTCATATGTACTGACCAGTACACACTCAAGAGCCATCACAGATGTGTCAGGTGCAGATCACAGTGGTAAATGCCGCATTCTACTATGTAGCCCTCAGACATCACCATGTCCTTGGACCAGCAACACACATCCATACATTACTACAACACCATGTTACTCATGACCAGTGGACTGTACCTAGGTCTACAGCAACTGTGCAGACTACACATGTACTGACAGGGTTCCATCATGTGTTATGCAATGCAATGATACCACTGTTCATAACCAGGTCGGCTCTATACATAACAGGGGCCCTGGGTCTCATACAGCTGTAACAGATGACTTTTGCTGTACACCAAAAAACACTCATGACATACATGTAATTGCCATGGATATGTACATGGCCCACACACACAACACATATGTATATAGCATAGCTTTTGCTGTCGTCAGTGCAGACAATTGGCTACAGCAATCACACGCATGCACAAGGAAGGTAGGTCCATGGCTGTTGAATGCTAACAGTACATAAAGTAGCAATGTTGACTGAGGTAACATTCCCTCTGTACTAGTTACCCATGACAACCATCATATCATACAACAGTCCATGTGTCATGTATGTCATCACACATGTCCAGCAATTGCAATGGATACAAACATGGCTACATGACAGGAATGTAGGACCAACACATATGTACATGTAGTGGTGTGCATTCAGCTACCATGCATGTGCAGTAGCTAATGTATGCAGTTCATCTGTGTCTAACTACAACATGCAGTTGCAATGCAGCCCCATCATTGACACCTGTATATGGTGAAATACTAACAGTACGGTAGGATGTACATCAGGTATGGATGGATGTGTGTACATAAAGTGGTGGTCCACCTTTGCAGATGGATGTTTGCTGAAGACAGCTCACATGTGTGCCACAAGCCGTCCTACCATGACATGTGCAAACAGTACGCTATGTTACTGTTACTTGAAGGTGAAGACATACAGCCTACACAGCGGTCAGGGTGTTACTGACTGTAAATCACTTGACACCTGTAACACTTAAGTCCTCCCATGTGCATATAGCAGCACAATTGCCAAAGGTAGCGTTGGTACACATAATGTGACCAATACTGCTGCTTGTCTGTCAGACGTATCATCATATAGCAGTTGTATGATTCACAGTACTGCCATGTGTGTTTGCTTGCATGACCGTATATGCCACGTATGGTGGGGAATACATCCCAATTGTTACACACCCCTGTACACTGTTGTAGAGATCTGTACATATTGCATTGTAGAAAGCAAGACATAGGCAGGGGTGGTGTGTGTATCACACACGTCAGCTATCTGTATGTGAATGACATTTGTGGACTCCACAGTGTGTGTGTGTGTGTGTATGTATGTATGGCTGTCTGGTGCATGGAGTGAGGGTGTATGCTACCATACAGAACAGACAGGATCCCTAACCCCTAATGGTGATGCAGTCTACTATCCTGTTGATGCCATCGGTCTCAGCCTTACTGGCTACCTGTACATGTTCATTCTCTGTGTCACTCCATATGGGTGCACAGTACTATGAAGGTGATTACCACATAGGCAGAGGTCCTCACCTCAACACTATCGAGTGTGCGTTATAGTGTCATTGACCCTGTGAGTGTGGGCATGTTACTGTGTGTTTCTATGTATGTCTGTGCGTGTCCGCATCCTGTAATGTGACAGTGTATTACTGCTACACAGTGAGGCCTCATGCTATCAACTGGCCTCTAACCTTGACATCAGCTAGATTGCTGTGTAAACCCCACACACCATGTCACTGTACCTGTGATGTGACCCAGTATGGATGTCACGTCTCTAGCCACTGCAGCCTATTAAACAGCTCACATGCTTCTGGATCAGTAGATGTGTGGACATCTGTGGAATGGTAGCTTTTCTAACAGTGAGGTTGAGGCTACGTATAGCATGCTGGTATTGCCATACATGCCTGTGAGTACTCCACATTTACACATGGGAAACTGCAAGCACTGCTACTTATTGGCACATGCAATTAGACCTTAAGGAGGGTAGCAGGGCATCATTACCAACATGCTGTTACTGTTGTTACCAAGACACATACTGTGAACATATAACAATGCATTCTAAATCTGTACTACATGGTATGTCTAGTGCGTGTCAACAGTACACAACAAATGTAATATGCACTTATCTCACTATTCTGTTCACCCTGTGCATCAGACCATATGAGCATGTCCCTGCACCGATGGTGTGGATGACAGGGATGCGGCACAGGCATCATCATATACACAGGGTGATAATGTTTGCCAGGGGCATAGGCTGCACCAGTGGATGACATCTTGTGTGTGGGTTAGGGCCAGTGATCTGATTGGACATGTGTGGTTGTTATGCATGTGAGTGTTGCAGTGCCCTACAGATGTTTCTGCTGTGTGCGTGTATGTGTGCACACAGTTCTGCCATGTCCTACACAGGGGTATTATTGACAGCTCCAGATTGTACAGACCAGGATGTACAGCTCACTGTGTCTGGCCACGGCCACGTGACCTGTGCCTGCCAGGGGTTGCACGGGCACTACCAGGCAGAGGTACAGATTGGCTACTGTCCGATAACACATGTCCACTGGAACCGTGTCCACACTGGGAACGTCCAGGCGCACGTCCACATGGCCTGCTGTGTCCTGGTGTAGACAGCACAGCATCAGCTGCACTGCTACTGCTACCGGCACTTTGGGAGTGGGCATGTGAGGTAGCTCATTCACATTGACCTGCACCAGGTGGTGTAGCTGGCCTACGTCCACGTGGCCTACGCCTCACTCCTGCCAGATGTTCCAGCACAGAAAGCTCACACTCGCGGATTGCCATGCCACGGTCAAGGATTCCAACCATGTCACCCAATCGCCTGTCCAGAACGTCAGCAATCTACTGTTGTGCATTTGCCAATGCCTAGATGTTGTCATTTAAAGAACGAATAGCAGCCCTCTGAAGCCTCTTCCCTTCTCTGTTCTGCCATTCAGCATGTGCCTGTGCCACCATTACAGTCTGAAACATGCGTCTGGTGACACCAGCTGCTGCGCTCTGTCCTGCAGGTGCATGTCTGCCAGAGGTCCTTCTATGAGCAGAACTGGCCACATGCCTGTGTGGCACATCTGCAGTCATTACACTGCCACCATGATGTGAAGACACACCTTCTGTAGCCACCACATGTTCCTGTTCCAAGATAACACACACTGACTGTCCTTTCTCTATGGCCACTGGTGATGGGGTATGTGTTGGCATGAGAACTGTGTGCGGGGAAGAGGGCGACATAGCTGGGAGGGCAACCATTGGCACGGATTCAGCTCCTGACAACCCTGCCTGTACCTCATGCATATGTTCATCACTGCTAGAGTCTGTGGGGACACTAACATCTGATGGACCGCAGGAGGGTAACGCACCTACATCACCTGTGAATGCAAAGAAAGACTCTACATTACAATAGACACACAGACAGACAGACACACAGACAAAAAGAGACACAGACACACACACAGAGACAGACACACACAGAGACAGACACACAGAGAGAGACACACAGACACACAGACACAGAGATAAACCATGCATGTGATTTGACAGACAGCATGCAGCATGCATGTGATACAGCAGATGGCATGCAGCTCAGACATTAATAGTGGTAGTTAGCATACATCCCTGGGTTGCACACAACAACAAGAAGGTGTCATATCAGAAGCCATGCAGTTCACACAATCATGGTAGTAAGCATGCATCCCTGTGATGCACCATGTGGACCAGCACAGGTTAACAGTACACATGGCTGATGTGACCTTGACATTAACATGTAGTATGACATGTAATCTGCTGACGTGTGCATTGACATGCATACATGTCTGACACAATGACGTCCTGACACATATACAGTGGTGTAATGGGTCTCACATTGCAGTGTTGCCTGTATGCCCTACAGATAGAATGCACTTTTAGCAGATGTGCATGAGCATTGAAGAGTAGTATGAAGCGTCTACATTGCTATACAGTGTGAAGTACAGACACTGTGCCATTGCATGGCATCATGAGGCATCTATATTGCTATACAGTGTGGAATACACACACAGTGCATAGCCATGACTGCGTGCATACACATTACATAACTACTGTGGATTGTGACCCACGTCGCTGAAGTGTATACACACTAAACCATGCTGTGTCATGTGACAGGTCACTGGAAGTTCTACAGATGACACCCCTGCACAACTACTAAAATGTCTTAGCTGCCTGGCAACCTTGTCCACACATGGCAGACTTGTCAATACACCATGTCCCACATGACATTTATGTACCACACACAGGAGGTGCATGGCTGACAATGATGTCCAACAGCAGCAAGGGGAATGTACGGTATCTGTGGCCTGATGTGGTGTCTATGTCTGTGGAAGCTGTACAGGTGACTACTGTCATGTTATGACACAGTCATGATGTTCAACACATCTTATATGGTCGAATTAAGTGACACCTCCACAAGCTGTGCACAGGCTTTTAGGATGTCCACTGTTCCACATCATCTATCTAACCATTCAGCAAAGGCTATAGTTGGACCATGTGTGGACAATGTGCAACAGGGTGTATACACATCACATCTACTGTATGTTGCTACATGTATCTGGCCATCCTCCATGGCCATGTGTGAACGTGTGTTGGCCAAATGTTTGTGATGGCCGTCTATCTCACGTCTGTGTTGTCCCATATGACATACACCCATAGATGTCAGATACGTCACTGTCCACAGGGTTATGCAGACAAAGGGTTGTATGTTTGGTATGTGGGGTATGTATTATGGGATAGTGAGACAATATTGCAGCTGGAACACTACATGTCTGGGACATGTCAGATGGCACATCACAATGTGTGCACCCATTGCAGGGGCATATTCCACAATGGTGAATCCTGTTGGCTGCCCATATCCTAGCTCACTGTGTGTTACTGTTTGCGTACCACACATGTGTTGTTCCAATGTATAGTACATATTCCTACATTGAACAACACCTCCACCATTGTATGCACAGCTGTCCACACATCTAGCAATGACAAATACTGTGGTTTCATGTTGGTGTTTCATTTAGTTTGTATATATTGCACATGGGTAGCCAGTGTGATTGATGACAGATGCGACCTGTATATCATGACTAGACCATACATTATGTGTGCATGGGTTAACTGGCCACATGGCAAATAGATCTATGCATTAACATGCCTGATACTGATAACTGTCTCACCTGCAATGGACTGATGTCTGTGCAGCACAACAGAGGTACCTGTATAGGGGTGACACAGCAGTTTGAACATTATCCATGACTGTATGACAGCTACAGGGTGCACTGTGCATGTTAACACATTCGCCCGTACAGTAGCATATAGTATGCACATGTGTGCATACACAGGGTAGCATACTATAGTATGCGGCATGTGTGTAAACATACCTTGCATATGATGTTACATTACATATTGTACAGTGACACATGCAACTAAATGGGATATAATTGTTATATGTGCAGCAGTGACTTACCAAGCAACTCCAGGCTCGGTGGTTGGGAGACACCCACCTCCACGATGGCAGTTAGTGTTTGTGGATGCTGTTCTGAGGGTGTCCCCAGGCTGGCCAGTAACTCCTCGGTAGTTGTGAGTGGGGGCTGGGTTGGGGGCCCACCACCTGTTCTACCTTGTTCCCTGGTGATTGCATTGGCACGCTGTTTTGCATGTTGTATCAGGTCCATGCAGTGTCTGTGCACCTGCTGGTAGGTGCAGTTATGGCCACCCACATCATTAACCCTCCTGCAAAGTTCCTGCCACAGGTCATCATGCTGCTGGGCATGCTGTGGCACATGGCTGAACAACACCTCATAGTTATCATGGAGATATGGTATGAGGGCATCATCCTCCAGGCGGCTATAAGCTGGCAGGCGTGAGCAAGGCATTATCTGGAAGACATAATGATGGAGACAGATCTCAGTATCACAAAGATGTACAGAGATACAGCTGCACATACATTTGTATTAAATCTAGTACATATGAACAGTTATTTTTGCAAATCATCATGACACTGACATGACTGACATGTTTGTGTCACACACATGTAACACCCGTTGTGCATTGGATATCATCACCATACATGTGTGTCTCCTCATTACATTGCTCATACTCCATGTGAATGCTGTCTTGATGTGGGCATGTCTGTTTGCCTGTACTGGTGTTCTTACCTATCAGCACATGCCTGGATGTGTCCACAGTAATGTTGTTGACCTTGATGCTGTGTATATGTCACATATCAGCACATACACTGCCTTAATGGACATGAGCAATGACAATGCAGACATGCACATGGAAACCTTTACATACATGTGTTTTGCCATATACATCTACACGACACTGTACAGCAGTTCAACATCCTGCCACATATTGCCTGTGTTGCACATGTGATACACATGGGACAATGGCTAGCCGGATGTTATTCACAGGGATGGTTATCAACTATAGCATGTACGGGCAAGGTTTGCTAGCTACATCCGACAGCCATTTTGCCACCACCAGTTGCATCAGTGCCACATTACTGATCCAGACAGTTAATGATACATCTACCATGCAGTCATCGCACCATGTATGACAGAGATGACATGTGCAGCTTTGATGGACAGGGTTGCATGGTATGGCAGGAGTATGTAACATGTATTGCACAGGGATCTGTCCAGCATGTGGCAATCCTTGTAGTAGGAAGGTGGCTGCCCATGACATATGTCTTTCAGATCAGGATATGTACGTGTAGCATGTCCAACATCACAGCGTTGCACATGTCTTTATGCAAGGTAGCCAGCATGCTGCATAGTGGAGGTGAGGATTGTGAAGGCTGGTGTCACCCATCCACGCATGGACAATACCCCTTAAAGGTGATATGTGATCCGATATTGGTCACCCGAGTGCTGAATATGCCTGTCCAATGATCTCCATGCTCATGGATGGCACCCTGTCACGACATGGGTGCCTTGTATGACTACCTAATAGGCCTAGAGACGTCACCAGCTCAGGGAGGTGAACTGCACAGCACTATCCCTTACACACAGTGTCCATAATGTTGACCGCTGCCTAGGTGGTAGTTAATGGGTACAGGGTTATTCACCTAGCGGTGACAATGCTATTAGCAGCTGTCAGATTGTGTACATATGTCATGCACCTCACCCACAAAGCCCATTCTGTATGTTGTCCACAACACTGAGACAGCTATTGCTCCTAGGTCATGGCCATTCACATCCTTACATACACAGATGCCTCCCATTTGTCTATGTGGTATGGGCTACAATGAGGGGGGAGTACAAAACATTAACCATGTTTTACTGTAGCTGCCACTGGTGTGATATGCACATGTCACTCAGACACCTTTTGTAGTGTTGTCTCTGTCAACAGGCCACTGGTAGAACACTCCTGTGACATATGAAGGTACGTCTAGTATACTCAGTGTAGCTGGAACACAGTATGGGTGATGATGTCCTATGACCTGTCACAGGTATGCTGTGCAGTGTGAAATCATCCATACTGTCATCTACATCTGTACTGCTAACATCTACATTGATAAAGGTTCATAGACTTGCAGACCATACTAAGCAGGGTAATAGTGCAGTGCCTCCAATTATGACTTGGGTCTCCACTTGTGGGTTGCGTGGGTTTATATTATCCAACAGCCTATCTGTATTGCATATTCATGCTCAGCACTTGTTCAGAACATGTAAGCACTTCATGAGCTACTAATTACTATAGCACCCATTCCAACTCATTTCCTACAAATCCACTGTCTGTCCTTACATTTCCAGCTTGCTTACAGTACAACAGCTGTTGTACACACGTACCTCACATATCTTGTGAGACATGGTTGAATATACAGGCATGTCCAAGTGTCACTTAACAGTGTTATTGCCTGTCTATATGATGAATATGGTAAACATGAGGCAATAGAGCAATTGTCTCATGTACACAGTCAATGCTCACCTCCCAACATACGACACTACAGCCTGTGGGAGATGCACATATGTAGCCATGCTGGGGGTAATGCTCTCTCCAACCCAGACTGAACTGACATTCATGTGGGGACGTTAAACATTTGCAACACACCCCACTCATCACATAGTCTCACTAGATCTCCACCACCACAGGCCACACAAAGAATGACTACGACATTTGCAGAACCTCTCCATGCTCTCTGTGTAGGCAACAGTGGCAGCCCCCATCACCAAACACAACACCAATTATTTATAGCCCACAGACTCATGTGTTCCCATCAACTACAGCCAATAGAGTGTTATAACATACCCAACACACCAGTCATAGGTGACTCTGTAGGCAGTCATAATGATGTCCCACTCAGCAGGCTACACAAGGCGATAGTCGCTTACATCTGGCTGTCGGGTAACAGGATCCACAACATAACCTATGTACCCATGCCACACCTCACCAGGTACAATTTGACTGTCATTCTCCATGTTAGTGTGACTGCCCTGAGATGTAACTTCCTGGACTACATGTACAGGGACATGCAATAGCTCTCCGGTCTTGTGGCCAAGAAGGTATCGCCCAAGCCCTGAGAAGCATTCTGCATTCATCCAGACTGATACCACTGTACAACGACTGCATGTTTCACTTCAACAGTTGCCTATGCTTCTGCTGTCATTCCACAGGCATCCAGTATCTGTCTGCTTTGAATAACATGGTCAACGAAACACAATGCTTTGGCACACATGACCTGCACCTGTCGGCCCTGGGATTACAGATAACATGTAAGGCTCTTGCTGCTCCTATAGTGCCTGTCTCGGACAGTTTCCAATAACATATTCACCACCAGAACAGGAACAGGCAAGCAAAACCTGGGGTAATGTTACTCATTGCTTGAAATCTTCATCTCTAACTCACTCAGGCGAGGCACTCCTTATAATGGACCACTTTGATATCTCTGCAGTGACTGGGACCTGTCTCTTGGCTCCGGAGAGCACACCTGCACTGACAGGTTATACGCAGACCACACCTTTCAGTCATGTAACCAGGACCAGAACACCCACGACGGAGGTGTGTCCATATTTCACAAGGATGTACACACCTCCGGGCTGGTTACTTAGCACAATGCATTAGAGGTAATCCATTTGCAACTAACTGTGGCCAGAACTGCTATACACATTGTAACTTGCTACGGATTCCACACCATACCCCACAGTTACCGGCCCTCATTTCTTGGTGTACTGGACAGTAGGGTTCAGACAGGAACTACTGATGTGAGACTGACACTACCCCACACTTAACTGGGATACCTACATATGTACTGACACATTAGGCCAATGCTTTCTGAGATTATAACCTCCACTCAGCTGGATCAACCCATACACACTACCACCAAGGCCAACAATATCCTAGACATGGACATTACCAACATGTGACTGGTGTTCCACACCTGGGGTTATCCCCTCTTTGGTAGTTTCCATACGTATGCTAATCACCCTTGTTATCCACATCCCGGCACCACACCCTTCATGGAATACACAGTACAAGATTTCTTCAAGGCCTACTTCAGACGTCTTATGACAGCGGTAGTAAACGTCATGACACCCGTGCAGATGGACAATGTACTTACAAACACTGAAACATACACCAGTGCACTTCATTAGCACTTACACGACTACATGGATCATGCTATCCCAAACAGAGCCATGATGGTACCCACCAGATAACGGATGCCACTCTGGGGTCCAGTTCCATGGACATAATGTACAACAAAAGGTGGAGGCTGCTGCAAAGTGGAGTACAATCCTATGGGTGGGGTAGCTCACTGGTCAGCCTCAGTAGGAATCCGGGATCCCTTATCACATCCTCCAAAGCTAGCTACGTAAACATTACTGTGACACATTCCAAGGACTACCACAAAGCATTATGGAGGTATGTCAGTACTCGATGGCAATACCCACATCTGCTCTGACATACAACAGTTAGGCAGGAACATTACAGAACCGACTGATATTGGCAACATCCTGGCAGATAGGTTCAATGCGAACTTTACACCCTCTCACTCCCTACAGGGCCAAAATCTATACAGGAACAATGCAGAGTCCCTGCGGTCACAACTATGCAGTTCTAACCTGCACTCTCTAAGGCCTGGAACACAGACTCCATGTGACCATCCAACATCCCAGGCTGCAATTTAAACAAACCTCAGAACGACATAGCTCCCCACTTGGCCACCAGATTCACTAATAGCCTTGTATCAAACATTGTGGCCCCTGAATGGCACACAGCAACAGTTATCACACTCCACACAGGTGGCACCACAATGAACCAGAGGGACTATTGCCCTATACGCCTGACTGGACTGTTCTGCAAGGCTATGGGGCACATCATCATGGAAGCCATTCACAGAGACATTGGTGGGCTCCAGACCTTTGATGCCACCCAGATTGGAATTAAGGCCAGACCATGGCTCCTACACCTGGTGGACTCCTTTGATACAGTTACCAGGATTGTTGATGATGGTAAGGGGTCCACACAGCCTACATTGACCTCTCATTGGCTTTCAGCACTGTTCTCCATTCTGGTATTGACAACATACACATCCACCTGCACATCAACCCCTACGTCTCGAGATGTTATGCAAAGTGGCTCACGGACAGGACCCACACAGTGAGGGTAGCATACTGTAGTAACTACTGTCATTCAGTTACACTTGGCGTACCACAGTCCTTGGTCATAGGGCCCCTCATGTTCTGTATATGCTTCCCTGAGGTACAGGCTAGCACAGAGGGACGTTCCCTGAATAGGTTTCCAGATGACAGCAAACAAGGAGCCATGATTGATCCACAAGCTGATACAGACACCCTCCATAAGGGTGTCACTGTGACGGATACCTGGTGTCGATAATGTGGCCTCAAGCTGCATGACACAAGGTGCATACACATCCCCTTTGGATTACACCAATCACCCATTGACTATCACATAGGTGGTAGTCCCCTACATACATGTGACATTATACGGGATCTTAGTACACACGTATATAGCACCCACTCCTTTGATAACCATATTGGCAATGTGGCATGGATATCCTTCTATGTGGCCACCCTTATTTGTAATGGGTTTGTAGCTGGAACAAAGGCAGCCATTGTACCTCTGTACTCCTGACGTATGACACATGTTCAAGGGTACAACACCCCTTTTGGGGTGTACCTTACAGAACAGCAACAGCTTTACATACCACAACATTAACACACCATGAGTATTATTGACCTCCAAAGGATGACATATGCGGCACAACTACAGACACCACAACTGTACACATTTGCATACTGCATACTCAGGGGTGACCTCTGCTGAACATACAGGGCCCATGTCCATAACAAAATTGATGGATATACTCCACATAAGCAACATACACAAAAGCCACTGAGAGCAACACACTCATGGATATGTACACAAACACAATGATGAGTGGGACGTGCTTGAGGGATACATCCCTGAACCAGACACTCACCATGCTTTGGAACATGATTCCTATGTACATCAAGCAGGGACACTCACTAGCACTGTTCACGAGATACCTCAATGGGTGGATGGGAGACACAAATGTACGTCAGGGATCACTGCAGTGGCTGTACTGTACACAAGTGCAGGTAACACATGGCTCTGCTGTTCACAGACACAGGACACTACCCTAGGGAGATGCCGCCAGTGAAAACACTGTAGTTGGGCTTACAAATGGACTTGGCCAGACAGCATAGCAACTAACTATGAACCTGTGAAGCTATTACATGTCCTTTGTGCATGGATAATTGAGTATCTCTTCCATTTCAATTAGCCATCATGCTGTTACAGTGTCCCGTGACTACAAGCCATATGTATCCTGTTATTGTGTATTGTACATGCCAATAGACATACCTTTTGTTTGCATGATATAACAGTTATGCTGTGTAAAATATCTGACATATCTAGCTACAATACTGTACATTACACATATTTGAAACATTATCCCTTAATGCAAAGCATACTTGCACAGCAGGACCACCTTAGGCATGTTATTCTCATTATATGCCCATACACATGCCTACTGTGATAGTATATCAACATATACTATCCCCTGCTATGGCACGTACTTGTTGGACAACCCCCTACCACTGACGGCGGGTGGTGTGGAATTGTTGTGTTTAAAGCCCTCATGTAGCATCCCTTGTGGTGTATGAGATGTTTACCTTGTGGCCTACAGCAGGACACACAATTTCTACAAGTGTTACTATGCTCAACAAGACATCACTACATTATACCTTTTCCCACTTTATGCATTGCGTACACTTTAATTAATACAAAACAGGCTCTACGTACACTAACATACTGAGTGTTCTACATGCCTTGTTAGTGTTCCGAGTCTTTGTAAATATCTCTCTTACACCTTTACTGTTTAAATGGTTCTATGGTATGAGCATACAGATTGAATGTATGGCAAGGCATCCTTATATATGTAGATACCTGTAACGTGGTATCCTGCTGCCAATTTGTGTCCCTGAGTAAATTATTACATGCACATCAGCTGTGCAGCTACTCCATTCACCAATTACATGGCAACAGTGGGGTATAATTGAATTCTCCACTTGGGCGTTGCCCTTTTGCCCTACCTTCGGGGAGATGGCCTGTATGTGTTTTGTTGTGAGGAATTGCAACTGCTATTTGGAGAGACAAGGATATTTTGAATTCATGTCCCCCGTGGATTGTGTGTGACGGCTAGGGTATGTGGTTCTACATGTGAGTGGACCTGTCATCTCAACCGTCTGATAAGGGACTATTGCAAACAAAACCTGTAACATCGCCGTCTGTTCCATTATACAACAGCTACGATTTCACATGGCACCATTACAAATGTGTCTCTCACAAGATATGTTAATGCTTCTGAAGATTTAATTGAGTGAGTGTATGTTTGTGATGTTATTACAGTCTGTATTGCAATTGTTCTGGGTGTGAGGGAGATGTAGGTTGGTGTACATAGCATATACAGGTTTGTGGGGACTGCATTTCTACATATTCCATATATGTGTGTGGGCTCCTTCCCTAATTGAAGGCCTATCATTTAGTAGACTAAAACTATGGTTGTTGTGGGCTTATACATTGAGCCATTGTTAATTGGTTCCTATATAGCATGCAGGTGAGGTTGATACTTCAATACCTCTGGAAATACACCGATATGTAAGGGAATGTTATTAAATGACAGCTGTCTGAGTATTTCTGTCACAGATATTTGCACTCATTGCAGTTGTGTTGGTGACTGAACCTCTTTGGCATGGGTTGCCACCTTTTCAAATGGCCATAGTGGGGCATTTGCAGGACACACCTCGGTGTTTACAAGCCGACACATACCCACGGTCAGTACACAGGATAGAACGTACTTTTATCCTAAATACATACTTATTCTTGTAGCACTTTAGCTACTTATCATGTTTCATGTGACATTTACATACTTTAGATACAGGAATAACTATTTAATGTAACTATTACATAATATATGGGACATAATTATGTCCTACAATCTCGGACATTTGCACTTTTTAATATTTGTTGTCAGGACGCAACTGCCCAGGGAGGGGCTGTCCCTCTTAAAGTGGAACAGGTGGTAACAGTATGACTACGGCCAGCTAAGACCACACCTACCGTAATGATCTACCTCCGAGTTAGCACTGACAGACACACGATGCAAACACACACACACACACACACACACACACACACACACACATTACAGTCCCATGGAAATGCACATGGCACCCTCAACACACACTTACACAGACTACAGCAATCACAAACACAGTTGAACACAGTACCTACCTGGACCGCAGCACCGGCAGCGATAACTAAATGTCCCTTAACATCGTGATAATATTACTCGCGGTTCTAGTGTTCCGGTACTGTGGTCTTCCGGTCTTTAAGCCTCATGATTACGCGTGTTGGTATGTGAAACATTCGATAGTTGGCAGTATCCTATTTATTTGTACCTCCATGGTTGTGTACATGTCGTTGACCTATCTATATATTTGCAAATATAGGTGAATCCATATATGTCGGCATATATCTCTCTATCACCCTTTCTATCTCTATTTTATATATATATATTTATATATATATATATATATATATATATATATATATATATATATATATATATATAGAGAGAGAGAGAGAGAAAGAGAGACAGTGAGAGGGAGAACACACATTTCATTGTGTACATGGTGGTGTATACTGTTTCCTGGACTACGCACATTTGTGTTTTAACCTGTCACACTACACACCTGCCGTTAGTACATCTCGGGTAGCTTAGTGTTAGGTGATTGTGTACATGATTGCGTGTTCTACTCCTGGCAGTGGTCGTTTTACCTTTCAGAGCAGGCACTATTAGTACAGGGGTGAATAATGCTAGTTTCACCCATTTTGGACATTGTTGACCGTGATCTGTGCGATATTCAGCAAAACTTAGCCCTGCTTTGCACATATCCGTATAGTCATGTTTAAACAATGCTTATCAGCACTTGCCAATGCATAAACCTGCTAACATGTGCTAAACCTGATCTGATTACCTGCATCCAACATCCATTATTCATGCCGTCAGGATTACATAATGTCCCTTGCAGGACATGGAACTGGGAACATGCACGACAGTCAGTGCATTTACCACTTGGGCATCTGGGATTTGTACACGTGTTATGGTGTTTTGTATGTGGACTGTATTATGGCTGTTACTCCATACTGCAATCAAATGTGTAACTCAGTTAGTTTACATATGGATGAGACCTATTAATGGCAAGTCCAAGTGATGTTTAATGGATGTGTTCCAGCATTGGGAATGTATGTCACAATGTGCCACACACTATAATGTGCAACACCTTCACACAACCATAGGTGGAGCATGCTGGGGTGACAGATACCTGTCATGGGTACTCCCCATGCTTTGCCACTACATCCCTGACTACATTATATGGAGCCCCTCATTAACACACCAGGGAATCCATACAGAGTGTGTGGGGAACAGTGATTACACACATGGATCCCGCAATTGGCTCTGCTCCACTGAGGGACATTTGGTTAATTGATGTGGTGGTGACAGCAGACACTGCTTGCCTCGGTTGATGAATGGCCTCTGACAATCGGGCATGTACCTACTGATGTACCTAGGAACCTATACATACAGTATCAACATATGCTGTTAGGTGCACGTACTGTTCAGGTGTTGACATTCCTTGTTCCAATAACTGTTGTGTGTGCAATGGTTGAGGGAAGCCTATGTAGGATTCACACAGTAGGCCACCTATACATTACAATTTACAGGTGGTTGTGTGTGAGTGCCATCCAGTATATTGTGTGTGCAGGTGGAGAGGTGTGTCAGTCCATAGGGGCCTACACTGTCAGTGTATGTGCTATACGTTCCCTCTTTGCCAAGGCATGGGCATATTGGGCACTCCTCCATCTGCCTACTGGGGCTGGCACAGGGTGTTCGTGGTCTGAATCCCTCTGTGCCTGTGATGGCCTTGGCAATTGTGGTGGGCTATGAGGGCCTTCACCATTATGTCCCTGCTGCAGCTGTTTCCGCAGGATCATATTATGTAGCATGGCATATACTATGAAGATGTGGGCACACATGCCTGGAGAGTACTGCAAGTCTCCACCAGATATGTCCAAACAACAGAACCATGATTTCAGTATCCCAAACACACGCTCTATGATGATTCTGGTTTGTGCGTGTGCCTCATTATGGCATTCTTGCATGGGTGTGTGCATTTCTGATGGGAGTCGTCATCTACAGCTCCAGTGCATAGCCAGCATCCCCCACAATGTGGCCATGTGGGATGTCCCCCCACAGCTGTGAGGCATGCCAGATGTGGGAGTCATGGTAGCTTCCAGGGCTGCCAGCACACATATCCATGATAATGCCCTGGGCAGTGCACACAACCTGGCAGTTGATGGAGTGGTATCCCTTGCGGTTTATGTAACGCCTACCATGCTTACCGGGTGGTGACTTGATATGTATGTGAGTGCAGTCTATCACCCCCAGTACCTCCGGGTAGTGTGCCACATGGTGGAAGAGACGCATATTGCTGGCCAACTCCTCCTGAGTTTGGGGGGAGTATATATCCTCATTGGCGTGTGGTAACATGGCATCCAGGAACTGGTGTAGTACCCTGGATGCTGATGCCTGTGAGATCCCCATTATATCTCCAGTTGGCCTTTGAAAGGTACCTGTGGCTGGTATTCTCAAGCTTACACATACCTTTGTGTCCACTAGGATGGGTTCCCCTCTGTTGCTTCTAGATCTCAGGGGTGGCTGGCACAGCTCAACTATTTGCTGTAAGATGTCCCTGTCCACCCTGTAATGCTCTACTATCTCCAGATCATGTAGCCCCTGGTAGGTTACCCTTGGTCTGAACACTCTTTTCTTCCTCCGGGGCCTGTGGTGGTTGTCAGCATCATCCTCCACAACACCTTCAGTCTCTAACACATGGTGATGAATCACAGCTATGGCAGCTCCCAACATGTACATTGTAAAAGTTCCCCATCTGTTTACACCGATGGTGCAGTGTTTGGGAATACACAGATATGTGTGAGTTGCCTTCACACTTTATACTATTGTGCTTTGAACACTGATGATGTTATAGGGTGTGTATGTACAATCGGAGCTACAGGGTATCGTATGTGTTTTACTACAAGTACTGCTATTGTGATGCCTTTGGTGTTGAATTACATTTAGCTGCCATGGATTACCTCTTGCCCTTCCCTTAACATTTCTTAACGTTTCCCCTCCCATTTTCTGGCATGCATCCAGCAGCCTGCTTTCTTTTTTACTTTCCAAAACCTGGCTTATCTTGCAAAATTTGTTCTATGACTGATCTACTGCAGGTTTGTCGATTGCCTGCTGGGAGTTAATAGGTGTTAATTGCTCAGTTGTACTCCGATTACCCTACTGTGGCATTTCCTTAATTTCTTCCCCTAACCTTCCTGTTTGAGCTATGGTGCGCGGCGCATGCATCCGCTTACCAGGTTTCGGGCATGTTTTCATCCACGTACACATGCGCTTTCGGGCACCATATGTGCTCTCAGCTAAAAATGCTATACCTACATCCCCACTCCTATCCTGCAGCTTTGCTTAGCAATGGGCAGCCTGGATTTGCATTGCTCCAATGTGCTTACAGCTACAGTGGCACACCCCACTGCTGATGTCATGTATACCTCCAAACCACTCCTCGGTGTTGCAGCGCTGAACCCTATGGTACATCCCTAGTCCGGTGGGACATTTGCGATTCACTATTACTTGCCTCATTTGCATAGCATTGACTACTAATTCATAGTTACCGTGCTGAACACTGTCACAGACCCTTAGCAACCCTTGCAGCTTGGTTGTGGTGTACCATGCATACCATTGAGTATTATGGTGGAATCATAATTTGTATTACATTGTGATTTTATGACATTTGTATATATTTTCCTTGAGTTCCCGTTTGTGCACACATGCCCTGAGGATGTACTTTGCGTTACTGTGGACATGACATTAAATGTTGTTTTTTAGGTGATGTGCTTCTTTTCTTATGCCATTGGCTGTATATTTAGCCATTGGCATATGTTAACTTTGTAATACATGAGTCTGGTCTGCTTTCATAGCTCCGATGTTCTGTTTGGCAAAATGTAAACCTTTTTTTGGTTTACATTTCTGTGGGCTTATGCTATGCCTGCACCACTTAATGAATCGCTATGTACCTTCATTTGCATGGTGCAGTACTGCAGATGGGGTGATTAGCATACCTGAGCCGAGGGCTGCGCAGATCTGGCGTACACTGGTAGTGCACGTGGAATTGGATTGTACCTGAATTACTCAGCAGCCATATTTGGCATTATACCGCCTACACTACGGCTGCGCCTGGCGCAAGCATCATGAATCCCGGGGATATATATATATATATATATATATATATTTTTTTTTTTTTTTCTTGAAGCTTTTCTCCTTGGGTCTCCACTGAAAATGAGCCTCAGTTCTCCACTGAAAATGGGCCACAACCCCAGCTGGACCAACCCGCTTAACAAATGTCAATAAATAAATAAAATATATAAATACATTTTGGTAATACAGCAGGTTGTCAATGATTTAGAGGCAGAACAGTATCTGAGCACTTGGATATTTGTGAATTAAAATGGCAACTATATTTGAATGCCACAAAGCTCCCAGATATTAGTGAAAATGTGAGTATTAATTGTGTATTAAAATTGAGAAATTTAGTAGGTGTATAAAAACTGTTTATAAATAAATAATTTGGTATGAAATTTTAAATTTATTTAATCTGGACATTGTGTTTAACATGAAAGATTTAATATAGTATTTTATATATTATATATTTAAAAGAATAAAATAAGTAGGTAGGAGTGGTTAACTAATTAAGTTTGAATTGGCTTTATTGCTTGATTAGTTATTAAAGTTGTATTTAAGTGATGAGATGGTTTAATGCACTAGTTCTAAAGAAGTCCCAAGTAATTTGGGATGAAACCTCTTAACTTGGTGGCATATTTATTTGTTGTCTCGCATCCTTCTGTTTTTCATTTTTTACTACTAGTGCTGGCCTTACCACAGCTTCACTCTACTGGGATACAATGCTCCTTTGCTGCTTCTATCATCAGATGTAAAATGTTAGCACCAATCCCAAGATAAGAAGCAGGCCACAGCCTGTCTGGTGATCCATAGTCTTGTCCCTGATGATGCAAGGGTCTTTAGGCTTGTTGTAGCCTTTTCCTGGTAGATGCCTTGAATAGCAACCAGGCCAATCAGTTCAGTTTTGCATGTACTGTGCCTTGGGTTCCAAGGTTCATAAGATGTGACTAGAATAGTGATCTGATGGTGACTAGGAGCATACCTGTTGCATCACAATATAATGATCAATTTCAGATGACATAGATGTTCAAGGTTTGTCTAGTAAGATCCACAGTGGCAGTGATCCATAATAGGTAACATTTTAACAGCAAGTCATGCATCCTGCTCTTCAACAGGCTAATAGAGGTGGCTACTTGATATGGATGTCTGGCCTACTGCAGAGGAGTGTCTGCCCTTGTGACCCTGCCTAATAACAAGATTATGGTTCGGGCAAATGACA
This sequence comes from Protopterus annectens, assembly GCF_019279795.1. Lineage (NCBI taxonomy): Eukaryota > Metazoa > Chordata > Ceratodontiformes > Protopteridae > Protopterus > Protopterus annectens. The sequence continues at coordinate 227,720,939 of NC_056736.1, forward strand.
TATGCCTGGCAAATAATTTTACTCAATCCACCATGGTATCCCACACTGTCAGGTACTGTTTTCCCTTAGAATGACACCATAAACTTAATAACATCTTACATGTGCACATCTGTCAGGGCACTGCTTAACCATGGCCTGTTTTGATGTGTACACAAGCAATAATCTATTGCTAATAACATTAGCAGTGTCTTTCGAAGAGAAGTGGACAGTGTCCCATAGGCTGATGTAAAATGCTCTGACTAACATCCCACACACACACACCAAGTTGACTGCAGTGAGAATAATACCACTACCTATCTATGTTTTGAAAAAACTGAACAACACCAAGGTGGCTGTAGCAAGAATAGAATCACTACCTATTGAAGTTTATAAACTACAGAAAACAGTACTTATCACATGCTCAAATATGACATGGCCATGACTTTATGTAAACTTATAGAGATGACATCAGCAGGCCTTATGGCAGACAATTGGAGGCCTGCATTACCTAGCTATGTGCAGGAGCAGCCTTAGGTCAACTGGTGCCCTAGGCAAAAAGGCTCCATGGCAACCCCCCCACCACACAACCCGGTGCCCCCATCCTGGTCTTCCTACACCAAATAAACACTGAAAAAGTGCCCCTGCTAGAGCGGCGGCCTAGGCGGCCGCCTAGTTGGCCTGTGCCTAAGGCCGGCTATGGCTATGTGACAACAGTAGCCGTTTTGAGCATATGTGCCTGTTTGCATTTGGACTGGCAAGCCTGTGGCTACAATGAATTTGCTGTCCATGAGTGAGCACAACATTATACGTTACATAACTTAGTCAGTTGTTGATGTATGTGTGGCGAAATCCAAGTTGTAGTGAATGTGGGTGTTGTTGCTGGCATAGATACACGCATATGGCTTCACAATATAGGTACATATTCTTATATTGAGCCATACATTTTCAAGGTTTCCGTATGCAGTCTTAGGAAGACATGTGGTCTTGAATAGTAGGGCAGTATAACTCTCGACTGTCCAGATGTTTGCAGCAAGACCTAAGGTTTGACTCATATTTATATGTGTTTCACACTAAATTGTGGTTTGCTGTCAAATGTGGCATCATTTACAAATGAAGTGAGAGAAGACTACCAGAAATCTGGACTTCAGATGTCCCAATAGTTCTACAAAAGCAACACATTTTATTCTATGCACTTCCACATTTGTAAGTGAATTATCTAAAGTTTAGCGCTTACTTTCGTTCCTTTGTCCAACATTATATGTGGCTTGGTGCAGCTTTACTCTGTATGATTTGGGTATGCTGGGCACTACAGACACACACACACACACACACACACACACACACACACACACATATATATATATATATATATATATATATATATATATATATATATATTTATAGGTTTACTATTAAAATGACAAGTAAAGGTTTGGTGAACATGGGAATGTCAAAAGTCATTTGGCTGATTCCCGTATCGCTTACCTTCCTTACTGCGAGTGTTCATTGTAGCAAATGACTTTGTGCATTCACACATATGTGGTCAATGTTATGACTACAGATAGTGGTACAGTGGAGATTGGGAAATCATCCTTTAACCCATTGAAGTGCCATCTTGGTGTTGGAAAATATTTGCTGGGGGTGTAGGGGGTGTATGTTGGCTTACCCCCTTGAAAAACATTACATCACGTGATTTGCAGTAATGAACCACACAAAAAAAAAAAAAAAAAGATGCCAAAAGTGTGAATGAGATCTTTTTGCTAGATGCACTTTAACATTATGACCTCATTAGTACGCAGGAAGTTGGTATTCGGAGTCGATATTATGAACAGATTATGTTCTGACATTCGCTTGTTTGATAGTAAACTATATATAGTGTGTATATATATATATATATATATATATATATATATATATATATATATATGTAAAAATGGTTTACCATGAAATGGTCGAGATTAACAATGCAATCAGTTTATTTGTTTGACCCTCATGTGTGACATCCTGCATATTAATTAGCTTACAATGTTGAATTTCATACAGACGAATGCAAAGTCAATATTATTTGACATCCTGTTTCACCTGCCTGCCTTTTCAGCAGTATGAACGTACACAGTTCAGTACTGTACAACACTGCAACTCACGTATTTGAAGGGGGATAAATCCCTCTGTACCCCCCGTGGGGTGATGAACCCCCCCTCACCACCTGCAAACTATATATTCCAACTCCAAGATCATACTATAGTGAGGAAAAGGATTATTTTCCCACATGTTACCATGATCTTAATTTATTGCATTGACTGTGTATAAGCGGATGCACAGTGGCATTCACTGTACAGAACACAAAGAGAGATTTGAAGGCCGGTAATACGGGAATCAGACAACTTCCATTTGGCATTCCTGTTTTTGCTGAACAGTCATTCTTCTTTTTAATGGTAAACCATAATATGTAATGTCAAATGTAATATATGTATGTGTGTGTGTATAATATGTATTTGTGTATACTACATATATAGGGAGAGTCAGAGATGTTTATGTGTATGTATATGTATATATATGGTTCTACCTGACATAATCGAAACCCCAAAACTTCGACGACGAAATTACCGACACCACATAACCGACAGTGCAAAAACACGAAACCTCACATGCCCGACAACGAAATAACTGATGGTACACAAACACGAAACCTCATACACTGCACACACCACAATAACAACAATCAACAAACAAAATACATCCCCTGTCCAAAAACCACACACACAACACAAGCACACCAAAATCCCTACAAACCCACACTAAACCACACATACACAACTATCTACAACCCTAACCCAAACCCTAACCCTAAGGTACGTCATTATCGCATACTCAGCTAACCCGCGCCCTAACCCTAACTCACTTAACCCGCCCCTAACCCAAAGACTATCACTACCGCACACTTACCTAACCCAGTCCCTAACCCTAACTCACTTAACTCACCCCTAACCCAAACACTATCACTACCGCACACTTACCTAACCCGCGCCCTAACCCTAAATCACTTAACCCGCCCCTAACCCAAAGACTATCACTACCGCACACTTACCTAACCCAGTCCCTAACCCTAACTCACTTAACCCACCCCTATCCCCACAGACCGTCAATATCCACACTTACCTTACTCGCACCCTAACGTCCGTCACTACCGCATACTTACACAGCCTTTTCCCATGTCGGCATCCTCGGCGTCGGTGTTTTCATCCATCGCGTCGGTCTTCTGCTTGTCAATCTTCTGGCACTCGCGATTCGCTTGTCGGTGTTTTCCGCTGTCGATGATGTCAGGTAGACCCATATATATTTATATATATATATATATATATATATATATATATATATATATATATATATATATATATATATATATATATATATATATATATATATATATATATATATATATATATATATACACATAATATTTTTAAAATAAATTGGCGGAGAGGTATGGATTTGTGCTCTGGTTAATTGGATCTCTTTGTATGTTGGTAAGCAGTGCACAAGTTGGATGCACATTGCTTTCTTCAGAGACTTACTGTTCCATAAAATGACTCCAGCCCACACCTAACTGTACTCCAGGCTGGAATTTTGTTTATTATGTGATCTGATCTCTGTCACAGTTTCTGCACTGCTGCACTTCATGTAAATTGGCTAAGACTTATTAAGTAGGTTGTAGACATGTGGCGCATTGCACAAATGTGTAATTATATGAGAAAGAGTTTAATAATAGTATAGCATGCACAGAGTCACAGTCTGTAAAACACAACTTATTACTAGTTTACATCCAAAATATCTAGACATCGCATAATTAGAGCCCTGAACACCATCACACAAGCTGACCTCCTTAGTCCTTTGAGCCACAGAAGCTGCTTGCCAGAAAGAAGATCATTCATTACATGATCGCCTACATAAATATGTACATTGCTACTCCTCAGTTACCTAACACATAAAATGTAAGATCAAATTTTATATTATTGTCCTGAGACTGTGTGGCATACTATTGAGTGACATGTTCATATAGCAGAAATTATTTAATATTATGGTAGTTACAAGGGGACTCTGCTCTTTTGAGGGGTGGGGAAACAATAACCCATGTTCTGCTAGTATACACACTAGTCTGACTATCATTTAGCCTAATTTTCTAACATCTCCCTTTAATGATGTACCAGTAATCTGTTGCAGTTTAACTGCATAAATATTCCATGTATAAGGCTTACTGATTACAAATGGATACATGATACTGGAATGGGTGTCTGTATTCCCATCTGGATGTCTTTTCTGTCCAAATAGCCTATTACAGTTGCTTTCATAATGTACCAGGTCCATAACTACAATGACATATAATAATCCACTAGAATACTATGTAGGCTATGGGCCTACCTTGCAAATGCAGCATTTAATGCAACTATAGTTTAGGGTTGACTCTGTTTGATGCAAGCAGTACACAGTCAATGCATGGATAGGTACAGGATATATGAGTTGGCTGGCAGCAATTTTAGTGTACGTATGTGAGTAGGAGTAAGGTGTTAGTCCCTAGGTTATCAGTGAATATGCTAGGCATTGTCTCTTAGCCAAAGCCAGGGCGTATGGAGCATACCTATGTCTGCCTACAGGGACATCAGCAGGGGGTTCTTTCTCAAAGTCCTTTTATGACTGTGGCTGTGGCAACCTAGGCACTGGTAGGGGCAGTGTATCTATTCCCTTTGCTGATCCTGCTGCAGCTGTTTCTGCAGGATCAGATTGTTTAGCATAGTAAATCCTGTGAATATTTGTTTACTGTGCATGGAGAATACTGCAGGGCTCAACAATATATATCGAGGCACCAGAACCATGACTTCAAAAGCCCAGACACATGCTCTATGATGTTCCTAGTTTGTGTATATGCCTCATTATGGCATTCTTCTGTGGGTGTGTGTGCATTTCTGATAGGTGTTATCATCCATGGTTCCAGGACGTAGCCAGCATCCCCCAGTAAATGGCCTTGTGGAATGTCCCCCCTTGCAAACACCTGATACAGCTGTGATAGGTGCCAGATATGGGAGTCTTGATAACTGCCAAGGTAGCCAGCACATACATTCATGATAATCCCCCAGGCATTGCATATGACTTGGCAGTTGATGGAGTGGTATCATTTGTGGTTAATGTAGATTCTACTCTGCTCATCAGGTTGCCTTGAAGTGTACATGAATGCAGTATATGACACTCAGTACTTCAGGGTAGTGTGCTACATGGTTGAACTGTTGCATATTTCTGGCCTTCACCTCAGGGGAAAAGGTAAAAGATGTGTGCTCACTGGCATGTGGGAGCATAGCATGCGGGAATTGGTGGAGTATCCTGGATGCAGATGCCTGTAACATCCCCATCATGTCCCCAGTTGGTCTTTGAAAAGTACCTGTAGCTAATATCCTAAGGGGTACACATACCTTTGTTTCCACTGGGATGGGTTCCCCTCTGTTTGTTATGGGTCCGAGATGAGGGCAGCAGAGCTCACTAAATTCTTGTAATATGTCTCTGTCCACCCTGTAGTGCTCTATAATCTCCAGCTGATGTAGCTCCTGTTAGGTTACCATGGGCCTGAGCATTCTTGTCCTTCCTGGCCTAGGCCTATTGTCAGCAGCACTGACTTCAGCATCTAGCACATACAGATGCAGAATAGTTGCAACAGCCCCTGGCATTATCTCAGTTAAAATTTCCAAGTCTGTACTACAATGGCTCAGAGTATTGAGAGAAAATTAGAATGTAGGGTGTATGCATACTTTAAACAGTTCTGGAGTGGGTCCATAATCTGGGATTGGCTAATTATTATGCAGTTCACCTTCTTAGCAGTGTCGCGCAGCATAGCTATGGAAAACTGTATGTTGTTAATTGAGTACATCTGGTTTCCATTTATAGCTGTCTAGATCATGACTCGGATGTGGGTGGTCTGATCATGCAAATAAGCTAAGCTATGCCCAAAATGTTTGCAGCAAGTGGCTTGCTGCACAAACATGTGCACTAAGCACAAAAAAGCTCCTAAAAGTGACATGACACACCCCGTGATTTCCTCCACATCCAGTGGGAATATAAATACTGAGTAGCAGCCTACACAAAGTGGATATCCATACACTGTTGCTCCCTTTAGTGATTCAATACATCCACAGCATTTACCCTTAGTTGCATAATATTTGTGCGGACAGTCTAGAAATTACATGGTTCATAGCCATGTAAGCTAGTTAACAGCACAAAAGCAGAGTTGTACAGATCCAATGCAAGGTCTTATAGTGCTTTTGTTTAGACTAGAGTAAATTATATAGAGTTCTTTTACATTTTTTTTATATTAAACATGTTTTCCCAATCTGGTGCATAGCTCTAACATGCAGAATTAAAAAAAAAAACTTTATTAATTTGAAATAATTCCTGTTTTCAGACATCCACAGTGTATGACTGGAACATTTAGGTATGGGATTTTACCTTTTCAGGGGAATTATGTCCATATTTGTGGACTTTTGCATTCCCTTCTTTCAGTGTAGACTGCTGTATATGGGAAATTTCCTCCTACATTACTAACACTTACAGGGAGTCTATACAGATGCTTTACAGGTTGGTGGATCACTCTACTTGGTTAATTTGCATAAAATTCAGCTACTGAAGCCAAAATTTACATTGCAAAAATGTTCCTTAGTTGTGCGTCATGCTCGTGATTGTGTGCCGCTACACAGAGTTTATTGAATCTAAAAAGCACACATAGGAAAAAAATTCATGTAAGCTTTACTGAATTTCCTTGTAAGTGTATCCAGTTGCAGATTACCCCTTTATAATTATCAGGCAACAGTATGCATTTTAAAGTTAGATCCTACTAATACAGCATAGACTTTTGAAAGAGATGCTTTATTCTGGATGGATGAATTTACAGTTTTTCTTGTTTTTATTATTCAACTGAATTCATTGATGCAACTGGTCTTAATTAGTATATCTGCATCAGACATCACACTAGATTTAAAGAGGGAACTCAAACTGTATGCTAATGACTTTAAGATTGTTCTAACGTTTGTGGATGGTAGTGGCTGAGACTAGTATGTAGACAGATGTCTATTGGAAGTCAAATAGTGGTGTCTGGATTTATAAAACTATATACTGTGTATATATATATATATATATATATATATATATATATATATGTGTGTGTGTGTGTATATATCTCTTTCTTTCTCTCTCTCTCTCTCTATACATATATATATATATATATATATATATATATATATATATATATATATATATAATATATATATATATATATATATATATATATATATATATATATATATATATGTATATATATATATATATATATATGTATATATATATATATATATATATATATATATATATATATATATATATATATGGGTCTAGGACACATGCTCAACTAGCATATGTCCGTATCACAAAACATCGAACACACATACACGAAAGCGCTTAACATTATTATTCTCACTCCAAGATCACACTACAATGGGGAAAAGGGAATTTTCCCTTACCCGCACTGTAGTCTGATCTACGAAACAGGCAGACATACACGGAAGCGCTTGCCGATGTTAAGCGCTTTCGTGTATGTGTGTTCGATGTTTTGCGATTCGGACATATGCTAGTCGAGCATGTGTCCGGATCCCATACATATATATATATATATATATATATATATATATATATATATATATATATATATATATATATATATATATATATATAGAGAGAGAGAGAGAGACTGAAAAATTATTTGACTGAGATCATTATACTGAAAGCTTACAATGCTGAATTTCAAAATACTGAATTTTAAGCCATAGACGTGATGTGTTTCCCTTCACCTGTGACTTGCTTGTGATAAAAAAAAAAAACATTACTGCAACTTAATGTGCCAACTGTCAGAATACCAATAGTGGAGTAGAAAGTAATGCTGTTGTGTTTCTAAATGTGGATATGTCTCTTTTATATTTCTATGTGAAGCATCTAAAGTAATATGGCGGATGTGTCATGTGCTCCCGGCAGTAGTGGCATTGTACTGTAAGGTAAGTAAAAGGTATATGCCCTTTTCCCCACTGTAGTGGATCCTGGAGTTAGTATATATAGTTGAGAGGTGTGGGGGTGTAAACACCCACATTTGGATGTGTAGGGAGCATAAACCCCACCTTGTTTGGTTTTATATCATCTAGTTTCTGTTAAGAAGGTAAATAAGTAGTTTTTAATTTTTTGGAAAGAGTTAGTTGTTTTTGTTAAGTGTGCATGTCTATGGCTTCAAATTTTGTATTTTGAAATTCAGCGTTATCTTTCAGTATAATGAGAATCAGTCAAATGAGTTTTCACCTTTTTAAAATTTAGGTATTATGGTCTCAATCAAATGAAATTCATATTTTGAGATTTCATTTATGTGAAGTAGACCCATATATATATATATATATATATATATATATATATATATATATATATATATATATATATATATATATATAAACTTCAAGAAAGACTCAACCAAGTTAGAGCCTTTACTGTGTAATACGCTAAACCTTCTGTAGCGAGGCCCATAGGGTATATGCAAATTATCCCTTAAGGACATTCCAATGTTTCAACTACAAAGCTTTTGAAAATCCATGACTTTTACTGTTTAACTCTTTGGAAGTACATTCAGGCCATTAAGCCAAAACCCCACTAGCTATAGACATGCTATGTTTCGTGCTTTTTGAGCCATGTAGCTGAAACACTTGAACGTCCTTAATGGGTCATTTGCATATATCCCATGGGCTTCCAGTACAAGATATTAAATATTACAAAGCAAAGATTCTACCTTGGTTGAGTCTTTCTTGCAGGTTTTACTGAGTGGTTTATCTTTGTAACATGTTTACCCTTTGGTTGTATGTTTATATCTATATCTATTTCTATATCAAGGCATGCATTTTAGAGCTGAACCCATAGAAATCACAATTCACTAATATGCTGTCCCTGTGTTAGACTTAGAGTGAAAGCACTGACTATGGCCCAATCAACACCTATTTCACTAGTATATCAGGTGCATGCTAAATCTGGATTTATGGAGGACAGGAATAGAATAGCTAAGCTGGTTGACCTTTCTTTGGGGGGCAGTGGCATGTGTTTGACCACTTCCTGCATCATAGAGTTTACAGGTAAGAGCAGATATCATGTGTAGGTGTTATCAACAAGGTGATGCAGGGCCATGTAATTGCATATATGTTGAGATATTTATGTACAACACAGAGTCACATTGCCTTAGATTCTTTGTGTAGGTGCAGGAGACCTGTGGTTTTCACTCCAAAATGAAGGTTTTTGCACTTAAGTGATGGCTTCATATTCCTGCTTTACTGAATGTGCATTCATTATAAAGTTCTTGTTCCTGAGGAACAAATGAGTCTGCAAGGAATCTGGGAAGGCAAGGCTTGATTGTCAGGGAGTGGTAGCAAAATGCTATGCAGTTTGAAAAGAAGTGTTGAAGGCTATCAGGAAGGTAAAGTTCCTAGTGTAAAATGAGGATTACAAGAAGCTTATGTCATTCATGCTGAGCATGTAGATCTTTATGGACCACAACTGGAGAAACAAGGAGAGTTCCTAAAGTCATATAAGGTGAGGGGAAATGAGGCTGAAAGAATGCATACAGCACAGTTACCAGAGAAAGAAAGGAATAACATATAAAATCCCTTGGTGTAGCTGTTTGTCTCGTTGGATAAAGTGTTCATACCTAAGCTTCTCCTTTTCATCTAATTTCCCTGGATCCCCACCAAGCCAAGTTTGATCTCATACTCTATCCTGGAGGTTAGCTTTCCCCCTCCCCATACTGTACTTCTTAACAGCAGTCTCCCTTTGCAAGCTGTTTCAACTATCTGAAAGCCCTGCTGTTTTTCTAGTATTACTAAACCCTTTTTCCTATAAATTGTGGTCTTTCTAAATCCCACATACTCCTGATTACAAGTGTTTTTTTTTATTTTATTAAAAAAAAGGTATGCAAAACAAGCAAGTCCAAAGTACCTACTGATTTTCCTGATTGTTTCAAGACATGAGCTGCCTCTCCCTCCATTCTGTACTTCTAACTACAATCTGTCTTTATATGCTGTACTGTTTGTATGCTCTGCTGTTTTTTCTACTTCTACTAAACCTTTTCTCTTATAAATTCTTGTCTTTCTAATTTCCATATAATTCCTTGGTAAAATTGGCTTATTTTATTTCAGAAAGAAAGGCATGAAAAACAAGCAAGTCAGAGTACCTAGTGCCTTTTCTTATTGTTTCTGTAGACTTGCATATCTGTGAAATCAGGTCCAGCTCTTTTCATCATGGTATTGGCTATCCACCACTTTTCTGGTCTAGTCTGATCCTCCCCCTCCCCACAGGAACAATTGCAGCCTAATCAGGGCCAGCCATTTTTATCATGCTATTGCCTATCCACCACTTTTTGCTGGTCTATTCTGTCCTCCCCCTCCCCCATAAGACCTATTACAGCCCAACTTAGCTTTCTTAAGCTACAGGAGCCAGTGTCCTGGTACTGCTGTAACATTAATTTAGTACCTAACTGTGTCTTATTCCATCCCTTATTTGAAATCTTACCTCTATTCTTTGCTGGGCTCCATATTTAACTAACTTTATATATTTCAATTACCATAGTGTATGTGCTTTTCCCCACACTTGCTAAGCAGCCTACAGCAGTTTTTTTTTTCTTTGTCCCTTAATTCCCTTACCCACCAAGCTATATGTTATATATTTTGTTACTAGGTGGCACTACTCAACTACTTATAGTGTAAAGATCACTCATACACTCATATAATTTTTCTGTTCTCTCCCAAGAAATCTCCCCTCTCATAGCATATTTACCCCACTGGCCTGCATTGATTTGTGCATTGTTTTATTACCTTTCTCCCTACACACTCCCCAACATAGACTCACCTCTGCTGTTCCTGTACTTCCCCTAAGCTGCCACGTTTTAGCTACAGCTGGCTGATTGGTTTCTGCCAGCCACACTTCTCCAGCTCTTCCTGCTCTGTTCGCCCTATGGGCTCACTCCCCTCCCCTCCTCTGCCCCCAATTCTCACCCACCCCCACTCCTCCATTTATTTCATCTCCAAACTCCTCCCTCTCTCAACCAACCAATCATCTCCACTCTGTAACCCTCCCATCTCTACCTCCACCTGCCAATCACAACCACTCCAACTGCACCCATCAAAGTCCCTATAAACCTCTATTTCTACTCCATCTATACACATATACAATCTGCCCTACTCATTTTATGCTGCTAATATACACATATACTCCTCTACCATGCCTTGTCTTCTACCTCAAACTATTCTCACCCCATCTATCTGCATTCTATTTTTACTCCCTTTATACCATGCTACCTTCTACTCCTATAACCAACTCCACCCCTCCTTCCTGTCCTACCCCCCACTCCCAACCTCCTTCCTCATCCCACTAAAACACACTTCCACAACATATCCGCCTCTGTATTTCAAACCAACCCACTCCACTACTTCAGGATAGCCCCCCTCAATTAAATACTACAAACCTAAACTAATATCTTACTGTCCACAACTATTAAAGACCAAATCAAAAATACTACTACCCTTCCTCAACTACTTCTGCTTAGTAGGGGACATGCACCCAAATACCTGGACCAAATACTTCCTGTAGTCCCAATCTCCATGTCACAAGCAATAAAACAAACCAAAAATACCTCAAATTATTCACCATCAATGCCCAAAGTCTAAGAAATAAAGTAGCTCAGTTTCATGCTTGGCTAAACTACAACCTACCCGACATTGTAGCCATCTCAGAAACCTGGCTAAAAAACACATATTTGTGACTCTGAAATCCTCCCTCCTGGATTCCAGTCCTTCAGACATGATCCCTTAAATAGAAAAGGAGGTGGGCTAGCCTTAATCTACTCTAACCTGCTATCCATCACTCCCTACTCCAATCCTATCCCTCCATTCTACAATGCAGAACTAGTAATGGGCCTACTAAAAATAAATAACCACAAAAGCATTTGTGTCATTGCAATCTACATCCTCCCCCTGGTAACACCACTACTCTTGAAGAAGGACCTCTACCAATATTAAGCTAGATACCTTCAAACTTGGAGATGTAAATATCTATTGGAATAAAATCAACAGCTCTAATCCCACCATATCAATCAATAACTAACTCCATTACCAGACCCAACAAAACAACCCCCCAGGTACCACACTAGACTGGATCCTAGTATCCCATCCTAATAAAGTCTTAAACTCTGGCATTATACCTGACCCTATAGGAGACCACTTGCCAGCTTTCATACACCGAGCTACCCACTCCTCTCCTCACCTACACCAATATATTCACACACGTGACCTCAAAAACTTTAACCACACTACTTTGTCTGACTCCCTAAAACAAACAAACTAGAACCCCCTAAAAACTTTTCCACTAAACAATGCCATAGAATTTTTCAACTCAACCTTCTTAAACATCCTCAACTCCCTAGCTCCACTAAGAACAAAAAGAGTAAAAACCAAGACAGCCCCATGGCTAACCGATACCAAAAAACTTATGCTACAAAGAGATAAATCCTGGAAAACATAACAAGCAGCCAAAAATTTTTCTTAAATATAAACAACTCCGCAACCTCACTAAAAAACAAATCATCAGAGCCAAAAAGTCCTACTATATCAAACTCCAGTGTAACTAATCAAAAAACCCCAAACATTTTTGGAATTCCATTAATTCTCTTCTCAACCCAGGTACCAAAAACAACCCCTGCCCTGACACCAGCAAATCTGATCGTGAAATAGCCTCTCTATTCAACTCCTTCTTCATCAACTCCATAGCAGAACTGACCAAGACCTTCCCTAACAATAACCCTTCCCCTCAACCTATCCAATCTTCCTCATCCCTTACATCACCCTCTGTCCCAATCCTCCTCCAATATTTGAACTTAAACCCATCTCAACCTCCCACATAAAAAATTACTGTCTAAATTAAAACCATGCTCTATTGCCCCTGACAATATCCCATCTTCCTTCCTAAAAATAGCCACAGATGGTATCGCTCTCCCCATTAGCATCTTAATCAATAGATCCATGCAGGAATCCTATGTGCCCAAATTATGGCATGCTGCCTTTATTCTACCTCTGGCAAAAACAATAGCATCTATAACTACCGCCCCATAGCTATCCTCTCCCCAATGTCAAAACTTCTGGAAAAAGGCATCCACCTTCAGCTTATGCCATTCCTAGCCAATCACCATCTAATCACTCCAACTCAACATGACTTCTGACCTGGCCATAGTACTATCACTGCCCTTCTCTCCTCCTTAGACACAATAAATCTTGTCTGTGACTCTGGAAAAATAGTATCAACAGTTCTACTAGATCAGTCCAAGGCATTCAATACCATCTCCCACACCCACCTCTTGAACCATCTTTCTAACCTTAATCTCTCCCACAATACATTATCCTGCTTCTCAAGCTACCTCTCTGACAGGTCTCAAGCTGTGAAATGGGGGAAAGCCACCTCAACTTTCCTTCCTATCCCCACTGGGGTACCCCAGGGATCCAAACTCGGTCCAATGCTATTCAACATCTTTATTAATGATTTCCACAAAGCTATAGCCAACACCAAAATTGTACAATATGCCGATGATTCAGCTTTAGTCTGCTGTGCCTCTAACCTCTCAGAGCTTCAAACAGTGACCCAAACTGCTTTCTCCACCACTGAAAACTGGATGCTCCAAAACCACCTCTCGCTAAATGCCAAAAAATCCAAAATACTATTATTCTTTCCCTCAAAAGCTTCCCCTCTTGATAAACTCATTCCAAATTATTAGCCAAAACAACTCTAGTATAGAGGTTGTTCCCTTCCCTAAACTACTTGGGGTTACTATTGATGAACACCTAAAATTCAACACTCACATCCAGCAAAACATTAAGAAAACCCATATAAGACTTGGTATGCTATACAGAAACATCCAGTTTCTCTCACCTTCCACCAGACAAACTCTCGCCAATACATATCTACTCCCCTCACTAATGTATGGTGCTCCTCTACTAACAAACTTATCTGCCTCTCTCTCCCCTCCAAATTGGAAGTCTGTTATAATAAAATATCTAAATTGGCAACCAAAGCCAAATTCTCCTCCCATCATTGTACTGTCCTTCATTTGTTAAATTGGCTTGAACTCTCCAACCATCTAGAATATCTCCAAATTACTACAGCCCAGAGACTAATTTTTCAACCTGCTAAGTGCCCAGCACTAACCAACATCCTTCAGCCTTACACCCCTCAGAGAACTCTAAGATCTACTCAACAAAACCTAATCACTGTCCGCAAACCCAATCGTCCTGCTGGTCAGCTTCTTCTATCCTTTTACTTAGCTAAAAAATGGAATTCTTTTCCTTCCTCTCTAAGGACTTGTGAAAAGTTTGAACACTTTAAAACTTAACTACATTCGTACCTTTCCTCTAACAGGAAATGCAACTGCACTCTCCCCACCTAGCTTAATAATCAATACAACCCTTAAACTCCTGACTAACTCTGAGTACAAGCTAACCTAACATAATGTACATATTGTAAAGAACATAATTGTATGTATTATAAATAACCCATCACACTTTTTTCTCTCTTTTCCTTCTGAGTCTTTATTCTCCCTCTCAATTAAGTTACCACTGCCATACTAAATATTTAGATACTATGTAACCAAATAATTTATTCCTGTTCTCCAGCATGAAATGAAATTGTAATTGTGTCTTCTTTACTATGATTGTATATGTAACTAAACTATGTAATGTGGAGCTTTTCTCCTCGGGCCTCCAATGAAAACGGCCTCCCTGAGCCCAGTGGACCTCCCCGGTCATCAAACTGGAAATAAATAAAATAAATAAATAATGTATCTGGAAACTATGGAACTTATGCAACAGAAGAGGAGTGAGAAAGGATAGAGCACAAGTTGGTTGTACCACGGTTTTAGGTGGAAAGTGTATTTCTAAAGCTAAAGTGGAAGGAAGGAAGATGAGAAAAGTAGATATTAGTATGAAATGCAATGGGAAAAGTTATGAGTAAACGGAGGAAATATGTTTGCATATGGTAGGTAATAACAACACAGAATGTAAGACTGATTTTGTATGGTATAAAGACTGTGGTGACTTGGTCATTGGAAGATGAAAGTTAAGAAAAAATACATGAGTGTCAGCTTCATCAAGAAGGCCCATCTACACCATCCATTCTACTTGTCTCTAAAAAGCACAATATATTACATAAGGTAAATTAGAGCACTGTCTTTGAAAACAAGCAGCATCTTTATCAGTTTACTGAAAAAATGGAAAAAGAAAAATGTTTCCTTTTAGTAGTACTCTCTAAATTAATGAAATCCATAGGTGATTATAACAAGAAGCAATAATTGTGGGGCTTCAACACCACCAATAAACACAATTGTAAGAAGCTAAATGCTGGTTAATGACGTGTTATTCTTCACGCTTTTGACCACAATATTTATCATGTGAGACAGAATGTGTAATAATTCTGGAGTAACTGCCTCAAACATATAATGTGCATTCTTCTATGAATGTCTCCCTATATCTGAATTTATTGCAATGTATACAACAGAGATAAAAAAAAACAGCTCAATCACTCCATGGTAAAGGTAATAAACTTATAAAAAGAAAATGAGCACTTTTGGGTTGACACTAACCCTTCATCAGATCTACTCATGCTCAGTAAGTAAAACTGTTTAAAAACATAATATCCAATCAAAATCTGTTACATTTTTGACCCCATCCAGGGTTAGCTTTTAAGACTGAATCATGACATAGCCATTTAAAGAGATATTTTAACCAATTATGATCATCTGTACAGTCTATACCCTTTAAGGGCACTTTCACATAAGACCATATTCTGGTGAAAGTGTGCAGTTTCAGGTATAAGTCATTTGATGGATAAGAATTAAATTCCTGATACAGATGAACACTGCATTCATTCTTATGTATTGACACAGCAAGGGTTAGTTTCTTAGCCACTGTGTTTAACCTCATGTATTCAGTTCACAACGGATATCAGACAGTGATTCACAGACATTTTCATAAACATGCACAAGATTCAATGATTCAAAGAAACTTTATTGTCATTTAGGAAACACAAGAGCAACCTAAACAAAATTTCGAGTGTCAGCTCTTTTGCAGGAGAAAACAAACACAAAAAGACATACATTAAAGAATAAACAATAACTATAGTACAAAACTAAATATCTAAGTAGCTGTCGCACATGCTTGTACAATATTTATTACATTGGACAACACTGACTACTAGATAATTCACACATGAAAATAAAAGTACAATATACACAGAGGTGCGTTTGGATGATATTGCACATAAGGAAGTGCCTGGAATTGTACTTAAATGAGAATATATTAATTTTAGTATGCAATAAATAAATAGAATTACTGGATGGAAAAAACTGTGGGTAGTGGTGCTGCAGTAGCGTTGCCGTCTCACAGTAAGACACTGTCCTGTTCAATTCTCAGCTAAAGCATCTTCTGTGTGGAGACATGCGTGAATGGGCATACCTTCATTGAAGGTTGTGCGTCAGGGCCGGTAACTCGGCACATAAAAATCTACTGCCAATCATTAGTGGACCGGAGTTCCTCTGTGGCGACCCCTAACTGGGAAAAGCCGAAAGACACAACAACTGGATGGAAAAAAAAAGAAAGAATGAGAGTGTAACAATATGTTGGTTCAAAGCAGATTTAGAACTAGTAGCTGAAGAGAGTCTCACACTTCATGAAAACATTGAATAATAAATCATTTCAAATTCACAGTATTTTGTGATATAATGTGACCTACAAAGACCGGAGCTACTTTTTTGCTAGTTTGATAGCTGATTTCAAGATAATTCACAACATTTGCTGCATTTTTGTTATTATAGACTTACTTTAGGTTCATGTCAAAACTTGCTGACATCCTGCCAGTTACTGTCAACAATTTCTGTTAAGTTTTTACCCTAAAAAAAGTTAATACTTTAATTAAAGAATTAGGCAGATTCCTGACTTGCACAGACTAGCAGCCAAATGTGTCATCCCTATTGTAGGTATTCCAGGTGCGATAGATAAACTGAAGGTGAATCTGTTGTAAACAAATTCCAGTTGTAGATGACTGGGAATACTATACAGGCAGTATATTAAAGTGACCTAACTTAATTGTATAACACATTCCAGTTAAAGATGGTAGGGAAAAAAATATATATATATATATATATATATATATATATATATATATATATATATATATATATATGTGTGTGTGTGCATGTGTGTGTGTGTGTGTGTGTGTGTGTGTGTGTGTGTGTGTGTGTGTGTGTGTGTGTGCATTAGGTCCTTTTACAGATTTATATAGAAAATAATTTCCTTTTTTCAGAATTAAAGGAAAGTATACTTCATCAAAGTCATAGCTAAAGGAATTGCATGCATCTGGCACTGCACATATCTGAATTTTTAATGAAATACAAGTTTGACAAACAAGCACAATAAAGGATGCCAGGGGATTTCATCACTAAATATCTACCCCAAGTGTACATTTCATAGTTCATGTCATTACACAGTTGTCAGCAGGGCTGGATTAACAATGGTACTGATAGAGCATGTCATTACACAGTTGTCAGCAGGGCTGGATTAACAATGGTACTGATAGAGCTTCATTTCCAGGACTACATGTTTGAAATAAGCCTGTCTGCTTTTACTGCCAGTGTAGTTTAAATCCTGTGTTGTTGTCACACCAAATAAATAGGCCCTTATATTTTATAGCTCCAGGTCTATGAGACACATAGTTCAGCATAGGTTGTCTGAGTTTGTATTTTTCAGGGAGTTAATTTTGTAATTTGGAGAAACAGTTCTTATAGAACACCTATAGCAAGATTAGCTTTGTCTGTGCAGTTGTAGTGTCTGTGTATAATCCAAATGAATACTGTTATCATGAAATTAACTCATTACATCTGAGTGACACCTCCAGGTGCATATGCAGTTAACTCCTACTGACACCTCTAGGTGTCAAATATTGCTTGTTCATATTTTCATCAATAATTTTAAACCATGCTGTGTACAAGGTTTTAAACAATTTCATCTTAAAGCTTACATGATGGCAAACTCATTTGCATTAATATTTGACCTCTGCCTAGTGATGTAAAGAGATATTAACTGTTGTTTTTTATGATAATTTATACAGATATAATTTTCACATTTTTCTAAATATCTCAACAACCAAGTAACACAGGCAGAACTCCTTAGTCTCATATGAAAGCTCTCAACTGGATGAATAAAATGCTACTGGCAGTATCTGTATAATTTGAATGGTTGCTGAGATATTGTAAGTTGTTTACAAAATATTAAAAACATAATAGTTACTCTGTTTACTGTGACTTATAAGATTCAGTTTAAGACCTAGATCCTAAAGGATACTACTATAAAAATAGTTTGCCCTGAAGGGTTTGCCATTAATATTTCTTTCATAACCCCTGTGGTTCCAGAGATATGAACATTTGTTTGGAATGTAAGGGTATAATTTGATTCTGTCAAAAGGCTTAGGCTTTGCCCATTGGAAGTTACAGTGCAGACTTCCTATCTCCATTGGAGTGATAAAATTCTAATTTAGCCTACTTAGGTCTGCCATACTGCTATGAATTTTGCTTCATAGCTAAGAATTATTCTGACCTCACTGTAAGTATATATCCACGTTATATGACACAGTCAAGTCACAGATGTCTTGTTACAATGACTGTGCTGAGATTGTGGAGTGTCAGTTTATTTTTGACATACCCCTATCTGTTTTTTTCTGGAGGAAATGTATTAAAATCTTTTCCATAATGTTTAATATTTTTCTGAAAGGATAAGATTCTAAATGATGACAAGTTGCTTATTTCCTATTTTATGCTGCTGTATCACTATGCTATTAGTCAGTGTTCTGGTTCGTTAACCATGACAAGCAATTCACACTTAAACTTAGCAGTGTTTCCATACTCTTTAACTTTCTGAAAATAAAATAACTAGTTTTTTAAACGACTGATGAATGAAACTTTTCTTGCCTCTCTGCTACATATTCGTTTATTGAGTTATTTGGTATAATATTCTAATACCACTACGGGAATGGACCCTTCTCCTAAGTCAAAGTATGATTGAAATTTGTGAAATTAGTAATCCTTCAATCTTTGAGGTTAGCCAAAAGTATTCTTCCCATCACCTGCAATGTGCCCAGACTTGATTCCTACTGCAATTCATATGGAGTTACATGTATGGGTAGCTTATTTAAATACAACTGTAAATTTTTTTTTTATGAGACCCTTTGTTCCTACTACTATTGGGAACTTTCTGGGTATCTTTCTTCCATATTGCCCTAATTTCTGCCTGGAAATCTTGGTATTTTATGACTCTGTATCTGTCTGTAAATAAGACACTCTAATCACTGAGTGTAGCAATTTCAGTGATCAGTACTACTTCTGTTTTCTTTTTACGGACTACTATATCTGATTTTCTTGCATCTATTTTTTGAACACTAGCAATGGGTGATACCATGTGATATAAACTTCATCTTTCTCTGTAATGCCTGTATCTCATCTTCCAGTGTCTCTCAGCTACTTCAATATTATAATGTTTCAATCATCCTCAATGCAATAGTCTTGCCACATTATTATGCCTTTCAGTATACAGGCTTTCTGGCATTAGTGTATCACACCCAACAACAATATGTGCGACTATTTCCAACTCTGTTTTACAAAACCTGCATTTGTCTGTTTCTCCCACATGTTCAATGTACTATGTAAACCAATCTATTCACTATCCTGGGCCACCAATATTAACCTTTTGTTTTTTTGGTTTAAATTCACCACTTCTTAGCAATTCCTGCATCAGATCCTAATTGACATGAGGTTGTTTTTTCTGTACTTGCAAATATATTTATGTCTTTTCTATATTTCTTGCTTTCTCATCTGATCCTTCACCTTATATTCTTGATTTTGGTTTTTGGCACATTCAGTTGCTGCCTAACATTTTTCTACGTCTGGCTTGATTTCCATTCTCACTTGCCACTGATATGCTTCTGCTAAAACAAGCAGGGAAGTCATCTTAGACTTCTTTTCCTCATGTTTTAAAACTTTCACTATGTTTGGATCTTGTGAGGTCAGCAGATATGTATTCAGTCCTACAATTACAGATCTATACATGTAATCAATTTCTAGGAGTCCCATACCTCCTTCAGAACAGAGAATATATGATCTTGGTATACACTGATTTTTATAAAATATTTGATAAGTGTGAAGCACTTTTCTTGTTTTCCTGTCCAACTGATCCAATACCTTAGCAGCAGTTACTCACCCAAAACTGTAAGTTAGAACAGGAAAAACAAATTGGTTCATAGCTTGGACTTTGTTCCTAAATGTCAGGGGTGTTTTCAGTATTAATTTTAGTCTACTAAAATATTTCTTATTAGGTTTTGTTCACATTTGTTTGTTTCATTGTCAATCCTTTATCAGTTCCCAAATATTTATATACTCACTCCTGCTCAAGTTCCTTTATATCACATTCCTATCTCAGACTCATATTTTCTTGGTGCTGTAGCTTTCCTGCTTTAAAGGTCGGTTTGCACATTTATCAAGAACAAATGATATTCTTGAATCATTTGAATAAGTTTTGACTACTTGCGTCAGATGACTTATGGAGTTTTAAATAATCCACAAGAAAAAAAAAACAAAAAAAACAGATAAGAAGCCTCTATACTTGTTTTTTGGGAGCCAAATTGTTACCATGACCTAATCTGTGAAGTAGACAGTTGAATGCATTAAGGGCAAGACAAAATAGCAGCTATGATAAAGAGTCATCCTGGGATATCCCCCTTTGAATTTTTATCTGGGATAATAATTTGTCCTTTATCATGACTTAGCTGCAAAGTGATTTGGCTGCTTCATGGTCACTATAATATAATCGATCAATGTAGGGTGTATCATGCATCTGTAAGCACTCCTTTATCCATGAATGTAAGATGTTGTCAAAAGCTGTTTTGTAGTCTATCCATGTCATACTTAGATTAGTTCCCTTTTTACAATTCTCTATTATGACTTTATTGAACACCAAATGATCCTTTGTTCCATATCGACTTCTTTTATTATCCATTTGTTCTATTACTATGAAAGAGTTTTCTTCTAAATGACTATAAACTCTGTAAGCATCAATTCCAGTATATAGTTTATACATCATCAGAAGGCAAGTTATTGGTCTATAGTTTTTGGATAACTTGCAGATTTACTCTTAAGGAGGAGTATCATTTTCCCTGTTATTAACCGGGTTGGTGTCTGTTCAGGATGTGCATATAAGTAGATTTTAGTCAGGGCTAAATTTTCATGTAATGATGTTAATACTTTTAGCGAAAAGTCAGGTACTGCATTTAGGCCTGGGTTTTTTTTCCATTTATGAGATTTTCTTCATTTTCTTTCAGTTTCTCTGTCCATTACTTCATATCGCTTCATATCGCATGCATTTGAATTTCTTCAGATTTCTTTTGCTTCTTCTGTCCATTCAGCATCTTTGCTATGTTCCACAGAGTCTTCATAGATATTTCTCCCAAATGTTTTTTTTTTTTTTGGTGGCATTTCTATTCCTTTTGCCCTGTTTCACAGTTCTCTAAAAAAAACTTTTTAGAACATCAATGGAGTGCTTATTTTGTACTTTTCCTTTGTATTTATCTGCATATCTTTGAAGTTTTTTCTCCCTATATTGATATCTTTAGTTTATTACTTGCGATAGCATGTGATGGATCTTAGTCCGTTCTGATACTGCATTGCTTTTGTCATGTCTTATCTTTCTAAGTATTTTTGTTTATCTATTCCCTCTTTTGTACTCTTCTAACAGTGACACATCTTGTCTTAATTGCTTTAAAGTTTTCTTGATTTGATAATTCCATGATGCATTTGATTTCATCCCTTCCTTTCTCTTATTGCCGTGATAAGACTTTACCTGTTATTAATTTAGCTGCACAGTACCATATCCTATTTACTTATGTTATATGAAATGAATTGCTGTTGATGACTGTATTCATTTGTTTTATCAGACCTCTAACATTTTGGGTTTTATTTACTTTCTGCAATCTATTTCTTTCATTTATCTTAATATGTCTATCCTTTTCTAATAAATCAAGCAACTTTTCCCTCAGATCACTTTATTCTAAACTAAGGGCACAATCTTTCTTCCTGTTTTTTGCCAGCATTCTGCAGAAAGTTCAAGAAAATCTTCCTGTGATATATATTCTCATCAGCTGCATCCTGCATCATGTGTTGCTCTTTCGTATGGGAACTGAATAGCCTATCATGTCACAACATTGGCTGCATCAGAGTTGCCACTATTTTTTGGTCCTTCCCTTGATGTATAACTCCAATGGAACTTTTGTATTGGTTTCCTACAGAATGTTCCAGAGTATCTTCATTTGCTTCCTGTTCAACTTGTTTTTCCTGTTGGGGACTCATTGTTCCAACATTCTGTGACATTACCAGAGTTCAATTTTCAGCACTAAATCCTTCACTTCTCAGGTAATCCATAACTTCAGTTTCTATTTCTTTAGCCTCTCCATTACTAATCCTCTTTTCTACTTTCTTCTTTGCTTTCTTATTTTTTGTTGTGAAGTTTTATCCTGGTGCCTTTGTCTGCATTTCTCTTCAAATGTCTTTGACTGCTTTTTTTGTATTGATTAGTTTTGCTTTTACCTTTGGATAAATATTGCACTATATTAAATCTCTTCTCCTTCTCATGTCCATATTTCTTCTTCAGATGCCTCCCACTCAATCTGTTTCTTCTTATCTTGGAGAGTCATTGATCCATCATGCTGTGATGTTACCAGAGTTGGATTTTCAACAACCTTCACTTCACAGACACTCTACAACTTCAGCTTATATTTGTTTAATTTTTACTTTATTAATCTTCTGTTCTATCTCCCCTCTTTGTGATCTTATTTTTTATATTGTGATATTTTCCATGTCTGTGTGCCTTTGTCTGTATTTCTCTTCAAATATCTTTGGAACTGCTTTTTTGTATTGATTAATTTGGCTTTCTCCTTTGTATAGATATTGCAACATATCATAAGATTTCAAAAACTGACAGGTCAAAAAGAGCTATAAAGATGACAGAGTGGACTACCGAAGAGAAGAAATAAATTATGTATCGTTACTTTTTTTGCAAGAAGCTCAAAATTTAAGACAGAAATTAGAGAAAAGAAAATAGACACTCTAATCACTGAGTGTAGCAATTCCAGTGATCAGTACTACTTCTGTTTTCTTTTTATGGACTACTATATCTGATTTTCTTGCATCTATTTTTTGAACACTAGCAATGGGTGATACCATGTGATATAAACTTCATCTTTCTCTGTAATGCTTGTATCTCATCTTCCAGTGTCTCTCAGCTACTTCAATATTATAATGTTTCAATCATCCTCAATGCAATATTCTTGCCACATTATTATGCCTTTCAGTATACAGGCTTTCTGGCATTAGTGTATCACACCCAACAACAATATGTGCGACTATTTCCAACTCTGTTTTACAAAACCTGCATTTGTCTGTTTCTCCCACATGTTCAATGTACTTTGTAAACCAATCTATTCACTATCCTGGGCCACCAATATTAACCTTTTGTTTTTTGGTTTAAATTCACCACTTCTTAGCAATTCCTGCATCAGATCCTAATTGACATGAGGTTGTTTTTTCTGTACTTGCAAATATATTTATGTATTTTCTATATTTCTTGCTTTCTCATCTGATCCTTCACCTTATATTCTTGCTTTTGTTTTTTGGCACATTCAGTTGCTGCCTAACATTTGTCTACTTCTGGCTTGATTTCCATTCTCACTTGCCACTGATATGCTTCTGCTAAAACAAGCAGGCAAGTCATCTTAGACTTGTTTTCCTCATGTTTTAAAACTTTCACTATGTTTGGATCTTGTGAGGTCAGCAGATATGTATTCAGTCCTACAATTACAGATCTATACATGTAATCAATTTCTAGGAGTCCCATACCTCCTTCAGAACAGAGAATATATGATCTTGGTATACACTGATTTTTATAAAATATTTGATAAGTGTGAAGCACTTTTCTTGTTTTCCTGTCCAACTGATCCAATACCTTAGCAGCAGTTACTCACCCAAAACTGTAAGTTAGAACAGGAAAAACAAATTGGTTCATAGCTTGGACTTTGTTCCTAAATGTCAGGGGTGTTTTCAGTATTAATTTTAGTCTACTTAAATATTTCTTATTAGGTTTTGTTCACATTTGTTTGTTTTATTGTCAATCCTTTATCAGTTCCCAAATATTTATATACTCACTCCTGCTCAAGTTCCTTTATATCACATTCCTATCTCAGACTCATATTTTCTTGGTGCTGTAACTTTCCTGCTTTAAAGGTCGGTTTGCACATTTATCAAGACCAAATGATATTCTTGAATCATTTGAATAAGTTTTGACTACTTGCGTCAGATGACTTATGGAGTTTTAAATAATCCACAAAAAAAACAGATAAGAAGCCTCTATACTTGTTTTTTGGGAGCCAAATTGTTACCATGACCTAATCTGTGAAGTAGACAGTTGAATGCATTAAGGGCAAGACAAAATAGCAGCTATGATAAAGAGTCATCCTGGGATATCCCCCTTTGAATTTTTATCTGGGATAATAATTTGTCCTTTATCATGACTTAGCTGCAAAGTGATTTGGCTGCTTCATGGTCACTATAATATAATCGATCAATGTAGGGTGTATCATGCATCTGTAAGCACTCCTTTATCCATGAATGTAAGATGTTGTCAAAAGCTGTTTTGTAGTCTATCCATGTCATACTTAGATTAGTTCCCTTTTTACAATTCTCTATTATGACTTTATTGAACACCAAATGATCCTTTGTTCCATATCGACTTCTTTTATTATCCATTTGTTCTATTACTATGAAAGAGTTTTCTTCTAAATGACTATAAACTCTGTAAGCACCAATTCCAGTATATAGTTTATACATCATCAGAAGGCAAGTTATTGGTCTATAGTTTTTGGATAACTTGCAGATTTACTCTTAAGGAGGAGTATCATTTTCCTGTTATTAACCAGTGATAAGTAGATTTTAGTGCTAAATTTTCATGTAATGAAATTTTAATCTTTAGCGATTCAGTTTTCGACTTCTAACATTTTGGGTTTTATTTATTTTCTGCAATCTTATATTTCTTCTTATTTATCTTAATATGTCTATCCTTTTCTTAATAAATCGCTAAATTTTTCCTCATAGATCACTTTATTCTAAACTAAGTAAGTACAATCTTTCTTCCTGTTTTTGCCAGCATTCTGCAGAAAGTTCAAGAAAATCTTCCTAGATATATTTCACTGCTGCATCCTGCATCATGTGTTGCTTCGTCCAGATGGGAACTTTAAATAGCCTGGCCATGTCACAACATTGGCTGCATCATGAGTTGCCACTATTTTTGGTCCTTCCCTTGATGTATAACTCCAATGGAACTTTTTGTATTGGTTTCCTACAGAATGTTCCAGAGTATCTTCATTTGCTTCCTTGTTCAACTTGTTCTGTTGGGGACTCATGTTCCAACATTCTGTGACATTACCAGAGTTCACAATTTTCAGCACCAAATCCTTCACTTCTCAGGTAATCCCATAACTTCAAATTTCTATTTCTTTAGCCTCCATTACTAATCCTCTTTTCTACTTCTCTCTTCTTGCTTTCTTATTTTTTGTTGTGAATTTTATCCTGGTGCCTTTGTCTGTATTTCTTCCTCAAATGTCTTTGACTGCTTTTGTAATATTGATTTAGTTTTATTTTTTACCTTTTGGATAAATATTGCACTATATTAAATTCCTTTCTCCTTCTCATGTCCATATTTCTTTCTCTCTCAGATTCTCCCTAATTCAATCTGTTTCTTCTTATCTTGGGGACTCATTCGATCCATCATGCTGTGATGTTACCAGAGTTGGATTTTCAACTACCTTCACTTCACAGACACTCCACAACTTCAGCTTATATTTGTTTAATTTTACTTTATAATCTTTCTGTTCTATCTCCTCTTGTGACTTACTTTTATATTGCAGATATCTTTCCATGTCTGTGTGTGCCTTTTGTTCGTATTTCTCTTCAAATACTTTGAACTGCTTTTTGAACGTATTGATTAATTTGCTTTTCCTTTGTATAGATAGTCTGCAACATATCATAATTATTTCAAAAACTTCGACAGGCCAAAAGAGCTATAAAGATGACAGAGAGTAAGATCCACTGAAGAGAAGAAAGAAATGTGTCGCCATTTTTGCAAGAAGTCCAAAATTCTGATTAAGACAGAAATTTGAAAAGAAAAATACTGCATTGATGAAAAAAAAGCTGTCAAAAAATCTTCATATGTGGGGCGTATTAGCATGAGCTTCCTGAGTAGCAGCACTTTGTCTCAGCTCTGCCTTTCGTCATCTTTTTATGACAGGAATTTTTGAAAATAACTATCTAAATAGCAACTATTTTACTTATTTGACTCTCCTTACAGTTTCTTATTTGGATAGTATCTCATTAATTTTACCTTATTACTTTTCCTGTCAAAATCAGCGAACTCAAGCGAAAACGTACCTGACTTTAGTATGAGCTTCACAAAATCTTCTCTCACCAGGACAATACTCATTAAAAAGAGCTAATCTTACTATCCATCATCCAAGAGCTATCCACTAAAATAAATAGACAGAATGGACCTGAAATTGGATAATTTTAAAGAAAAATGTTCACAAATAAATGGAGACTTTACACTAAGGCTTAAAAAACAGTAGATGCAAATTAAATTGGTCTTGGCATAGAAACCATCAAATGATATTTATTAAAGTAGAATCTCATGAAAACAAACCCTGAATTTTCTCAAACAAACCTTTACTTTGAATGCAAAACATTTTATTTTGGCCCGTGAGGAATATAGCCATAGAAATAACATCAGAATTTTGTGTTACCGGACAATATCTGAAGAACATGGAAGAAATTCTTAACCTCATGGATACCTGAGATTTTACACTTCCTGAAGCCCTTATTGAAAGGGCTCACGGATCCCTGGTTCAATCTTAACAACAATAAAAGTAATCACACAAGGTCAGTGATAGTCAGTCTTTTATCTTCATGATGTTAGAAATTGTATTAAAGACTGTACGGTCCGGACCCACCTATAAAATTTCAAGATAATATCATACGCTGGATAATGACTATTCTTCCCTTGTGATTGCCAAAAGAAAACTTATTTTTGCCACTACTCAAAGAACTAAAGAGAAAGCTCTAAATTAAAAACACATTTGCTTTTTCCGCTCTCGCTTAAAGATCTTTCGGGTATATTTGTCCTAAAATTTGATGAACTAGGAACTTCAGCTATCATATTTATCAAATCAAAGAAAATATTGAAAAAAGATAGATGAGATGCATTGAGCTACTTCCAGTAACAAACGATTAGCAAAAAAATGGATCCTGGAAAACATCTGATCCTAAAAAGAAACTCAATAAAACAACTTGAGTCTGTTCATATTACCCTTGTAGATTTTTTTGTTCTATTTTTGTTTATATATAAATAATTCTTGTTTATGACCCAGAAGTCTAGTGAGATGAAAATGGTTCAACAGGTGAATGTTTTTTTTTTGTTCTATGTCTGCTATTAATGAATATATACTTTTTTTTTCTTCTTTCTGTGTTGCCTCGACTATATATATATATATATATATATATATAGCATATATATATATATATTTATGAAGAGAAAGGTATATATATATATATATATATATATATATGACGTCTTTTCTATATGAACACCTGACACATCAAGTTAGTTAAGAAATTGACTTGATTGACACCACATAATTTTTAAATTTTACAACTTCCTTTCTCTATGCCGATAAGATTTACCTGTTAATTAATTAGCTGCCACAACCATACCATTACTTATGTATATGAAAAACTTGCTTAACTTTCATTTGTTTTATCAGACCTCTAAATTTTGGGTTTTATTTATTCTGAATCATTCTTTCATTTATCTTAATTGTCTATCCTTTTCTAATATAACAACTTATTCCTCAGATCACTTTATTCTACAGGGCACAATCTTTCTTCCTTTTTTCCCTACTACAGAAAGTCAAGAAAACTCACTTATAACATTCTAGCACAACATAATAGCATCCCAAAAAGTAGTTGATAGATATGGGAATATATTATTGAATGTCCAACTTGGCTATCAGATTGGCCCAAATTCATATAGCTATAGAAAGTATAAATCTATGGAACTTTTTACTTTCTTATAAAAAGGTTAAAGCGAATGAGGTAGGTTCCAAGATAAACGTTGTTATTCTGGTCATTGTAAATTTTCCAAATTCTGTCCAAGACCAGTTCAATTTTCACCAATACATAATCTATGATATACGTAACTTAGGTTTCTATTCTTTGCTAGTTTTAATGGCTATTTGCCTTTGTTTGCTTTTTATTTTTGGTAGACATCCTGAAGTTAAATCAAGGTGCAGTCCATATTTTGAAATTAATGTGAAGTTTTTGTATTCTGTACAAACATATCATACAGATACTAGGCACATTTTCTCTTTGTTGGATTGACAAGTGGCTACACTATTTAGTGAATCACAACATAAATTCTTACTGGAGGACTCATGGATCAATTTTTGGGGATTTTTTAACCAGGCTTGAGTTTCAATTCATAAACACCAAATTCATGATATCAGAAGTAATTTTAGCTAATATTAATATGGTGTATATCCCCTATATATCTAAATTTTAAATGTGATATGTGACCAAATTTGTACATATTAGTATTAAAATTTGTTGCAAATTCTTTGAAGAATTTTTGTTTTGTATTTAGGTATAAATGTAGCATTTGTAAATAAAATATGTTCATTTTTTAATGCACTTTAAGGCCAAAATGTATAAATGGTTTGAGTGTTAACTCATGCAAATATATAATTTGAGTATGTATTAAATGTGTCTGAGCTTTAACCATTATAAGACGAAATTAAATAAAAATATACTGCACATCAGATGACACACTATGAGCTTAGCAGAGAAACCGTCTGTAGACCAGGATGAAAAATAAAGCCTTAAATCTTTCACTTTTTTTGGTTTTTAAATTATGCCAGTCCGATAAACATGCTAACTATTTTGGATTTTAATATTATATATATATTATAATTTTATATTTATTAATATTATATAACTACCTGTACACAGTGAGAACAAAATACTTCACCGACACCACATAATACAGTAAACACGCTCATCAGCTGCATCCTGCATCATGTGTTGCTCTTTCGTATGGGAACTGAATAGCCTATCATGTCACAACATTGGCTGCATCAGAGTTGCCACTATTTTTTGGTCCTTCCCTTGATGTATAACTCCAATGGAACTTTTGTATTGGTTTCCTACAGAATGTTCCAGAGTATCTTCATTTGCTTCCTGTTCAACTTGTTTTTCCTGTTGGGGACTCATTGTTCCAACATTCTGTGACATTACCAGAGTTCAATTTTCAGCACTAAATCCTTCACTTCTCAGGTAATCCATAACTTCAGTTTCTATTTCTTTAGCCTCTCCATTACTAATCCTCTTTTCTACTTTCTTCTTTGCTTTCTTATTTTTTGTTGTGAAGTTTTATCCTGGTGCCTTTGTCTGCATTTCTCTTCAAATGTCTTTGACTGCTTTTTTTGTATTGATTAGTTTTGCTTTTACCTTTGGATAAATATTGCACTATATTAAATCTCTTCTCCTTCTCATGTCCATATTTCTTCTTCAGATGCCTCCCACTCAATCTGTTTCTTCTTATCTTGGGGACTCATTGATCCATCATGCTGTGATGTTACCAGAGTTGGATTTTCAACTACCTTCACTTCACAGACACTCCACAACTTCAGCTTATATTTGTTTAATTTTTACTTTATTAATCTTCTGTTCTATCTCCCCTCTTTGTGATCTTATTTTTTATATTGTGATATTTTCCATGTCTGTGTGCCTTTGTCTGTATTTCTCTTCAAATATCTTTGGAACTGCTTTTTTGTATTGATTAATTTGGCTTTCTCCTTTGTATAGATATTGCAACATATCATAAGATTTCAAAAACTGACAGGCCAAAAAGAGCTATAAAGATGACAGAGTGGACTACTGAAGAGAAGAAAGAAATTATGTATCGTTACTTTTTTTGCAAGAAGCTCAAAATTTGATTAAGACAGAAATTTGAAAAAAGAAAAATACTGCACATGAAAAGCTGTCAAAATCTTCATATGTGGGGGCGTGGCTAGCATGAGCCTTGAGTAGCAGCACTTTGTCTCAGCTCTGCCTTTTCACATCTTTTATGACAGGAATTTTTGAAAATAACTATCTAAATAGCAACTATTTTTACTTATTTGGACTCTCCTTACAGTTTATTTGGATAGTATCTCATTAATTTTTAAATTTTATTACTTTTTCCTGTCAAAATTCACAACTCAAGCGTTTGGTACCTGACTTTAGTATGAGCTTCACAAAATCTTCTCACCAGGACACATCATTAAAAAAGGAGCTACAATCTCTACTATCTACTATCCAAGAGCTATCCACTAAAATAGACAGAATGGACCTGAAATTGGATAATTTTAAAGAAAAATGTTCACAACAAATGGAGACTTTACACTAAGGCTTAAAACAGCAGAAAGAACAAATTACTGGCATAGAAACCTCACTAAATAACATGGACTGTAGAATTCAAGAAAATGAACATAACTTGAAATTTCTCTTTAAACAAAACCCTTACTTCAGTCAAAGATTGATGGTCTAGAGAATAGAAGCCATAGAAATAACATCAGAATCTTTGTGTTGCCGAACAATATTGAAGAAAACAACATGAAGAAATTTTAAACCCCATGGATACCTGAGATTTTACAATTTCCTGAAGCCCTCTTTTTTGGTATTGAAAGGGCTCACAGATCCCTGGTTCAATCTAACAACAATAAAAGTAATCACACATGGTCAGTGATAGTCAAATTTTTATCTTGACATGATAAAGAAATTGTATTAAAGACTGCATGGTCCGACTCACCTATAAAATTTCAAGATAATATCATACGTTTTGATAATGACTATTTCTCCTCTGTGATTGCCAAAAGAAAGCTATTTTTGCCACTACTCAAAGAACTAAAGAAAGCTCAAATAAAAACACATTTGCTTTTTCCAGCCAAGCTAAAGATCTTTCTGCAGGATGGTCCTAAAATATTTGATGAACTAGAACCAGCTATCATATTTATCAAATCAAAGAAAATATTGGAAAAGATAGATGAGATGGATTGAGCTACTTCCAGTAACAAACGATTAGCAAAAAATGGATCCTGGAAAACATCTGATCCTAAAAAGAAACTCAATAAAAGAAGTTGAGTCTGTTCATATTACCCTTGTAGTTTTTTTTTTTGTTCTATTTTTTTTTTATATATAAATAATTCTTGTTTATGACCCAGAAGTCTAGTGAGATGAAAATGTTTCAACAGGTGAATGTTTTTTTTTTTTTTTTGTTCTATGTCTGCTATTAACGAATATATACTTTTTTTTCTTCTCTCTTAAAGTATTGCTCTATTATATATATATATATATATATATATATATATATATATATATATATATATATAAAATAATCAGCTTAATACTTTTTCATAAGTTTCTGATCATACAGAATAACTAACCACCTACTTGATAAGTATTGAAAATATCTTGCCTAGTTATTAATAGTTTAATACGTTTTTATTGCTCTTTTTGGATCTAAAATCTAGCATTTACCCTTTAAACTTAATAAACTTATAGCTTATATCCATATACATAATGTAGAAGTGGAATATCATGTTCATTTGCTATAATACATAGATTGAGTTAGATATTTTGGTAAACTAGGGCTTATTGTTGCACTGATTGCCCTGACCTTTCTTTTGGGCTGCTTGTCTAGCAATTCTGTTGTGAATTACATGTATGTTAACAGAAAAAGAATGGTGGTTTGGTAGTTGGTGCAGGGTTCTGGTGGTTAGTGCATACATTTGTTGCTTTTGTTTGCATATTAACAGAATAATAATGGTAGATTGATAGATGGTATAGGGTTCTGGTGCTTTGTGAATTTATATATCGCTAACGCTTGTTATACATTTTTTTCTTCTTTGTCTTGTTTGTACACTTGTGTTCTGTTTCTGCCAATGTGTATATGTTCTTGAGAATATCGCTATGTTGGTGGGATTGTCTTTGGTGATGTACGTTGTGAGCCCGGGAAGCTCTTGGCCTTCTCGATTGCATTTCTTGCTTTGTATGTGATGCTCAGATTGTCCCAAGCAGCTCATGAGCTTAATAAAAGCTGTGTTTGTTGTTACAGTGCCTTACCATTTAACGCTGGAACTCTAGCAGCTTATTTTAATCCTTGGACTCATCTTATTATTTTCTATATCACAGGAACAATTCCCATTGTTATGTGACATCATCAGCCACTCGACAAATTACGGAGGGCAAAACCTTTCGAACACCTCTTTACTCAGCTGGAAAGGGAATGAAAGGAACCAGTCACCCTATTTATAGCATAATAGCAATATCAACATGAAATGCAGATGCATCTTTGTGTTTTCCTCAACTTAACGGTACTGTGCAGAATATATTGACTGCAGTGCTTCTCACAAATAGTTTTACCGTGAATGCCTGTTATAAATCAATGTTTTGTATGACTTCCTTACACTGTATTATAATATAGTTAGGCTCTCTTGGAGAGCTCTTTTTCAACCCTTAGCCAGTTGGTGTTTAGTTAAAGGGGAAGAAAAAAAGAGAAAAAGGGGGAAAAATAAAGGGAAGGAAGGAGAAAAGGGGAAGAAGAGAGGGAAAGAAAAAAAAAGTGAAAAATGTGATTCCTTTTCTGAGATTCTCTGCTAACTCTCTCTTTCAGATCTTTGTTGTCTTCATCATAATATATCTTACCCTTTTGCCAGCCTCCTTGTTCTTATGCTTCTTATAGACCCTATTTTCTAGCTATGTAATCATTTGTTTTCAGCTAGTTAAATTGGATGGTGTACTGATGGGAGGACTTTTAAGGTTTGTCTCAGTTAAAAAGTTGATAAGATACATTGGTAAAGCTAGAACTTTATTGGTATAATTGGGAAAAGAAAGAAAGAAAAAGAATAAGGGGAAAAAAGAGTAATGAGTAGAAAGAGTGTAAAAAGCAGAAAAGTATACATTTACAATGGTGACAGCTCCAGAAAGAGTAACATACAAAAATATACATCTTATATGGGTTGCTGTGCAGTACTGCAAAATAAGTAAGAGTTTATAAATCATAATTGTGATGGTATAAGATATAGTGGTGAGATTCCTACACAGCTTAAACATTTCTTATAAAAGTAGTTAAAGAATAATTCCTGTTACCAACTTGATACATAAAGCTGTTATCATACAAGATGTTCACCACCAACTCCTTTTTTTTTCTCTCTCTCTCATCAGAATGTATTTTTAGTTTGTTTTGTTGCAGAAATGTAATACATTACTTTCTGTACAAGAAATATTACAGTACTCCATGATAGGCCTCACAATGTCAGTGTACATCTATACTTTGTTGAAGTTTATAGTTTTGTTTAATGAACAGCCTTGAAAGTTTTATAGAGAGGAGAGATAGGACTGTTGTATAGATTTTATGATTAATATATAGAGTAGTTTTTTTTTTCAGTTGGAATGCTTATAAGGGAACCATTTACTCCAGAGAACAATTTCACTAGAGTTATTTATACAGCCTTAATCTACTGTATTACAATATTGTTAATATGAACCCTGACACTATTTTTGATCACTAGCCTTACTTGACTTTTAAAGTATTACTACATGCTCACATTTACTGCATGTTTGTTTTTAAGAACAGTATATAAGCATAATTAATGGTCATTAGTGCACTTCAGCTGATTTTATGCATCTTGGTTATACAACATAATCTTATTTTAATATATGTTTAATAATTAGCTTGATTCATTGTAGTACAAATAGTAATATTTCATGTTGTTTTTCATAATTACTTAATATTATTTAACAATTTATTGATTTTATTATTATTCTACTTTAGTCGTGTTTATTTCTGTACATAAGAAAGATAAGTTTACTTAAAAGCCATACATTTAAATATATAACAGTTTGCAAATAGGCAGTTACTGTTTGAAACTTGCTGCTAGCTAGAATGATAATTTGAGTGATAGATGTCACTCAAATTAGAAGTTTATAACTCCAGAAAGGTCTTGGGTGTTTTTTTTGTTAAAAATTGTTGCTACAATTTATTGACAATGCTGTTTAAGATGTTCACTGTAACTTGCATAGCTGAAAGTTATTTTAATATACCTTTGATTTTACCTCTATATCTTTTTTTAGTATTTCAAGCAATGGTATTCCTTACATTTATCTTTAATCTATAGACAAAGGAGTAATACATGCATAGACAATATGCATCATCACACACGGAAACTACCTCATGACTTGTTTACATGTCTTTCATTCAATGTTAATGGTCTAAACAATCCTAATAAGAGAAGATCTTTAAATAAATACCTCAAATTACAAAACTCCCAAATAATATTTCTGCAAGAAACCCACTTGATATCAGAAGATATTTCTAAATTGAACTCTGAATCCTTTTCTGTTCTAGCCAGTCCAGAACATTCAAAGAAAAAAGGGGAGTTGCTATATTATGTCATAACAAATTACCTAAACCAAAAATAATAGAATCATACCAAGATAATAAAGGTATGTTAGCATCAGTTATTATAGAATTTAACAGCAAAATATTCACTTTAATCAATATATACTGGATTACTGGCTTTGGACTTAAATCAGCACAGCAACACACAGAACACATCTTACATTTTTCTAAGGGTAATATCATTTTAGCTGGTGATTTTAACTGTATTTTTGATAGCAAAGACTCTACCTTTATTGGTAAAAGAAAAATCTTGTCAATGGCTAGACTTTTGAAATAATTTTCTGATTCTCTTCTGCTAAAAGATGTAAATAATTATGCAGACCCCAACTCTCTTTTCTACACATTCTATTAAAATAGGCATAATTCATATTCTAGGATAGACAGAGCCATCATTTCTAATAACTTGGTTGATTCTTTAACTAGAGTAAAGCTAATTACATGTCCCCTTTATGACCATAACTCCATAACCTTTGATATAAATATCCACTCAACTTCTAATGTACAGATAAAAGGAATCCCAGCATATATCACTAAACTAAATGATTTTAAAGCTTTCTTATCTGAAGAAGTACATAACGTCATAGAACTTAATACAACTAGCGATACATCCAAAGTCTTTATTTGGGACGCAATGAAATCCTACTTATATGGTAGAATAACTAATTAGTATAAAAAAAGACTTATATGAGATAAAGAATTAAAAGAAACACACTCTAATCTTGACAAATTGAACCTTGATCTCTTAAAAAACAAAGATAAAGATAAAAAATGAAATAAATGTTTTAAACAAAAAGTATCTTGAAATATTAAATCATAAAACCATGATTAGCTTAGAGAAATTTAAACTTATTACATTTTTATTGAATCCTAGATCATGAATATTCTAGCCAACAAAACTAAAAGATTAAATAAATGTAACCATATTAATGACATTTTCTCACCACTGAAGAAGAAAATGGTCTCTGGTTTACATCATCTACTAAACTAATTCAGATAATTGTTTCATAATCTTAATCAGTCTTCCAAATTATTAAATCCAAAAAAAAGACATAGGGACATTCATTAATAAAAACTCAAAGAAAAAATTTACAGAAGAGCAAGCTGAATTACTTGATAGAAAGATTACTCTCAAAGACATTCAACTGCAAATTAATGAACTTAAACAAAACAAAGCTCCGAGAAATGCTGTCATTATCCCAGAAAATTATACAATTTTACCTAATAAAGCTCTGACAATTTTACATGCCATTTTTAACATAGTACAAACTAAAAACTTCATCCCACCATCATGAAAATATGCTTTTATAACCCCTATTCTAAAACAGGACAATGACCCCACTAAATGTAACTCATATAGACCTATATCCCTACTAAATATAGACTACAAAAATATTTATGTCTATATATGCTAATAGAC
The DNA here is from genome assembly GCF_019279795.1 of Protopterus annectens. Lineage (NCBI taxonomy): Eukaryota > Metazoa > Chordata > Ceratodontiformes > Protopteridae > Protopterus > Protopterus annectens. The sequence continues at coordinate 227,757,119 of NC_056736.1, forward strand.
TCCAAAATTTTCTTCCTAATCTAGTGGAGGAAGATCAAACAGGTTTCATAATAAATATAACCTCTTATGACAATATTAAGAGAATATTAACCTTAATTCAATCAGTAAAGATTTTAAAAACAAATTTAACTATAATTAGTTTAGATATAAATTGTGCCTTCAATACAATTAATTGGGATTATCTGCTCATTCTTTTGGGGGAACTTAATTTTTCGTAACATTTTGTAAACCTTTTTACTCAATTATATACTTGTTGTCATGCATACATCAGAATAGGTCCTAATATCTCTCAATCTATACCAGTAATAAAGGGCACTAAACAAGGTTGCCCACTGTCCCCTCTTTTATTCACCTTAATCATGGAACCCAGGGCAAACATGATGAGGGATAACACTAATATAATAGTATATGAATTGGGTTTTAATGAAACATCAAAAATTCAGATGTTTGCAGACGACATTCTGATTACACTGGATGGCAAAAACCCATCATTGTCAGAACTGTTTAACAACATGGAGCTTTTTCAAAGGAACTCAGGCCTTAAATTTAACCACAATAAAACACAAATTATTTTAGCTGGTCAAAAGAAAATTTATATACAAGATAATTTTAAGAAATATATAGCACAATCTAAAAAATAACATATTTAGGCATACTTATTACTAACAACATGAAATATATTATAAAACTGAACTTTAATAAAAGTATTGCAAATATAGATAATTTAATAACTAGATTGTCTAAAATAAAATTATCCATGGATGAGAAATTATCAATTATAAAGATGGTATTACTCCCCAAAATCATGCATATAATTCAGTCCATCTCTATACCCCCAACACATTTAGTAATCAAAAAGTTTAACACGATTATCAAAAAATTCCTTTGGCATCCAATTAAACCTAGAATTGCTCTATCATCCCATATGTATAGCTGGGATAATGGAGGTATAGCTTTACCCATCCTAGAACTTTATTCAATTTCTTCAGTAATCAAATCAATTATTCAGTTAATTGACAGTAAATATTCAGCAAAATGGAAAGATTTTTTTTACTTTGTTTATCTCAATCTCCAAAAAAAACAATGATGCTCATATGTTATACTTAATGAATAACACTTTTATTTGGAGACTGAAAGAATATTTTTCTTTCCACTTCACCCAAACATTAAAATCTAACTAAATAACTCTAATTTTAAGGTCATTTAAAAATGTCATCCTTAGACATAAAATATATGAAAGCTGGATATTCCTTACTTTCCCCGTCGTCTATACACAAGGGATTATGTTTACAGTAGATTATCATAAAATGTCATTATTTAATCAAAAGAGCCTCATAGCATGGCATCAATTGATGAGCAACCACAAATTAAAAGCTCTTATTACTATTATAGAAGAGAATAATTTTGACTCAGAACTACAAGAAGCAAGGAAATACATCAAGGGTAAACACGATCTAATCCCTCCTTCAATTAAAACCTCAAGTCCTAGTCTGATACAGCTTTTAACTCTCTTAACTCAACAGAACAGTTCACTGAAAGTTAGTCTTTCACTCATATATAAAACAATAAAATCAGACTTGGATATATATATATATATATATATATATATATATATATATATATATATATATATATATATATATATATATATATATATATATATATATATACAGATAATTATTGGGAATGTTTTGCCACCACTAATAATGCCCATCCTTAAGATAAGGATAAATTAAATATTCTTCAATCTGCTGGTAAAACAACATCTTCACACAAATGGAAAATTTTCACCTGGAGATTTTTAAATAGATCATTCCTTGCACCTCATAATATCAGCAAGATAACTAAAGATAGTGTTTTATGTTGGAGATGTAGGAAGGAAATCAATGCAGACTGGATACATATATTTTATGAATGCTCAATTTTAAAGAAATTTTGGGAAGATGCTAATAACTTCTTGCAAGCAATCTTTACAGATAATTTTATTATTACTAAATCACTTGTTCTATTTAACACTCTAATTCCAAACTGTATAAAACCCAGCAAATATTCAATTGTATGGTCTATATTGTCCATCGCCAGGAAAGAAATCACAAAAATTGGAAATCTTCACATAGTCCATCTTTTCAAAATGTTAAAGATCTTCTCAAGGATATTTCTAAACTCAAAATGTTGACAGTCAGATCTAGATCCTCAAGGAATACAACATATAAATATTGGAACAGTATATCTGAACTATTAGAAAACCAATAACCTGAATGTAAAATCAAATCCTTTTATCTATTAGCCTAACAGTAATATTCCATTCTTGTACAGTGAACATTTCTGTATATAGTTTATGGTATTATTGTTTATTATACCATTCTTTTTTTTTATCCAATGTATCAAAAATCTGTACAATTATTTAATAACTGTGTATATTTCAGTTTTGATTTCAATAAAAATGTTATTAAAAAAAATCTTCATATGTAAATTTGTGTTCATTAATACAACAGATCCATGAAAAATATAGACAAGAAACTTAAGCAGTTTGCAAAAAGACATGACTGAGGAAGTGTGAAACTATAAAGAACAAAACTGGAGATTTTTTAAAGGTATGGAAATGAAACACAGAGACAGTAACTTAATACTTTATTTGAGGTAGAGGGAATTAAAAATAAGTTGTAACCAAAACATATGCAATATTTGCTTGGAGCAGTCTTTTGATTTCTATTGAAAAGAGACATTTTCCCAGTCATTACAAGCATCTCTGATCATAGCTACAATCAAACTGTGGCTTTGGGTGAGGGTAAACACTGTCATTGCCATCTTCATTTGTTTTGTGCTCTGCCATGGGGAGAGTATTGTGCATGGATTGCTGAAGCATGGGTATGCAACATCTGCTGATTTTAGTAACAAAATAGTATTTTATGCTGCATGTTGCATGCCAAATAACACAGATGGCTTTGCAATAAGCATACTGTGGGTTTTTAATATCAGAATCCAGAAAAACAGGAATGTTGTTTCAGATGCCTTGAGACATATCTCATCACAACATTGTCTGTGCTTGTGTTATTTCCTTGTGGGTGTATAAACTCCCACTTTACATGTTTGAAAGTTTATGCAGGATTTATTGAAAATTTCAAAAAAATAGTTAAACTATTTGTTTCTTTGTACTGTGTGTATTTGATTACATTATTGTTTTCAGTTTTTATATGTGGGCATTACACTAATTGCTAACAAAGTAACTGCTACATGCATAAACACCATTTAATGCAATCCGAGTTTACTGTTATGCTGATGAATGTTCTGTTTACAGTACCAGGGATGCAGATAATGGCATTTGTGATCATGCCTTCAGCTAGTACTGTGCTGTGTCTTTCACTTTATATACCATATCCCAACAGTTCTACTGGATGATCTGAAGCAGCATTTATATGTGGTCTATAGGTCTGTGCAACACACATACTTGAGAGTTTGTGGAAGGTTTTCATGGTGAAGAATTTCTCCCGCTGGGTTTCAAGGAAGAGGATATACTGATTGACATGTACTATGGTGTGTATGCACATGGGAATGTAGATAATTATCTTACCAGCTAAAGCATGTGATATCCTCATAGCATCATCAGCTGAGCTTTCAGTGGTCTGTTGCAAAAATTCAGAATGCTTTAGATACCTCCATCTCAAATGGTTTAGTTCATATTCAACTACAGTTTGGTTACCTCTGTGGTCTAGTTCTGTGGATGACTTCCACAAGTGTCTTTAAGTGACCCTGTAAGTTTCAAGGATGACTTGGACTGTCAAGCATAGCTTTGGGGAAAATACATTTCAGTTAGCATTAAAGCTACTTAAAACAGTGCTGGATGGTATCTTGTCTTACCTTTAGCAACACTGTATTATGTAAAATTATGGATAACTAGTAGTATGATAGCATTTCATGTCTGAGATATTCGTTATATCTCTGTGGACTGCCAGAATATTGACTGTGTTTTGTCTAACTGAATATACTTTTGTTTTGTATAGGTGACTTTTCTGGATTTTTTATTATAATTATGTGAGGTTTCAAGAGGGCATTATTATCATATTAGTAAGTGGCAGTTACACATCTATATTTATATGTGTGTGTGTGTGTGTGTGTGTGTGTGTGTGTGTGTGTGTGTGTGTGTGGTATATATATATATATATATATATATATATATATATATATATATATATATATATATATACATATATACTTTTGTTTGTGTATACAGATAGTCATTTGCTTCTACGTCACCTATGCCATATGCAGCATTGCTAAACATAGCTGCCTTTTGTTTATTGCAAGCATTTTGTGAATCTAACTAACAGTGAGATGAAATTATTTAACTGTTGTGGCACATATTGTTTAGTGTCTGGCCACAATGGAAATTCTATTCATAATTTTAGGGACAATGAAAAAGAAATGCTCTTTTGTCAGTATTATTCATTTATAAAGATGCATCTGTTAGTAAGGACATGCTTAGCACTGAAATTTTGTGCCACCCTGCTTTATTTCTTTTGGAAATAAATGCATGCTGGGCTGGATTAATATAAAAGTTGGCTAATTACAATAAGTTATTCATCCATTTAACCATTCACTCTTCCATCTATGCATCATCAAAACCACTTGTCCTGGAGACAAAAACAGTGGTAGTAAGTTGATCCGTGCAAACCATACTTCCATGTTCACAGGAACAGTCCACAGCTCATCCTGTAGGATGCCATGACATCTTGAAGCAAGATGTGATATTACTTTCCATCAAGTTCCAGTGGTGCCCCAGGACATTCTGCAGTATGCTATGCCTGGGAGGTATCAGATGTCGATATTAGGAGCAAAAACCACCTTAACTAAGTTCTATCAACTTGGAGAACAGTAGCTTTGTTCAAGATATTACTAGATTAAAGAAGCCCTCAGCATGCCATGGAAATGGATCCCATGTAGGAACATTGTTTCAATACTTGAATCCACAATGTTGTTCTTTCAGTCACAACTCAATGCTTTCAAAAATACCAGTCAGCTTCTTAGCTTAAGAAACAGAGACAATGCCAGAAAATAATGGGAGGCTAAGGCCCAAAATCAGGGATAGCGTTTAAACATCACCTTTCTATATGTAGAAGGTTACTAGAACAACAGAGTTTGCATTAGCATACATTTATCGCAAGGAAATTAGCCTGAAACTCTAATGCCTGCCATTATTCTTCTCTCCTTAAAAACTGACAGAAACCTACAATTCTTATTAGAAACAGATGAAAAACATGAGGCAAAATCATGGGCATTCAGCAAAATCACGAAAAGATGAGTTATCCTTGTAGTCATAGTTAAGGAGAGTAACATAAAAGGACTGGAGAATGAGTTCTACAACTGAGGACACATTTTATCTGTGTTACTTTACTGCATTGTCAGCACTGTAGCATAGGTTCATAGGTTCATACTAGGCTATCTGCCCTAGAGCATTTATAAGCCTAGCCAGAGTGTGTGTGGCTTTCACCACCCCTTAGGATGAGAATACTACTATACCCATTAGTTTGCTGTGCTCTGTCCCAGCCAGTGATACAGAGATGATTCCCGGGGTAAATCTCCATCATCCACATCCACTTTCTCTTTTCTCTGAGTCAGTGAGGGGCCTGCTGGGCATGGACTGGGGGGATTCTGGAGTGTAGGTGTTAGTGAGTGGTGATTAATGGTGTCCCTCCAGCACCTCCATATATATATATGTTGAGGTTTGTTTAAGTCTCTTCGGCTCTGGCTCTTTGGGATTTTTTTGGAGGATGTCCATTAATTCTGGTGGGGTTGGACATGGCCTTGTATGTCAGGCACAGCAGACAGTAGAGGAGCAGACGGTATGCGGACTGGAGTTGAATCATCTTCATCATTCGGGATGACATATGTTTGAGCATTTTTGATTTTTTTTTTTTTTTTTTTTTTTTGGAACTTTTCTGGTGTGTCGGGTAAGGGTAATGCTTGTGCCTGAATGGGGGGCGTTGTCATCAATCATTGGTCTGAAGTCAGAGTACTGTGGACTCTCTGATGATCATGTAGAACCCCTCCATGATCAGGTGGGTGGGCAATTCAGAAGGGGCAATGTAGAAGAGAGGTTGTATTCAAAGAGAGGTTGAGTCAAAAAGGAGGTTACTGTCAACATAACTCTTCAGGGTTTAATGGATTACCACCTCTGTTTACTATAGGGGTACACTTTTTCCCCAAGGGTAAGACTATACATTTTTTTTTTTTTTAGCTTAGCCATTGCTGCTGGCACCAGTTATCCATTTCTATGAGACCTTTCTGGAGGATCTGTGTCTGTGATGAGTGTGGAATGGTGCCCAGTTTTTTGCAGTCATCTGCAAATTTTGTCACCCACAGTCCCCAATGTTTGCTGACACTTCAAAAAAAATAATGGGACCCAGAGAAAACCCAGGACCACAATCAGGACACCGTCATGACACTGTCATGGCTGACTTTGAGCTAACGGCACTCCCCACTCCTAACCCTGTGTGTTCTCAGTTTGCAACCCATCTTGTGACATATGGGTTCTTGTGGTTTGCATGAAAGCTGGTGAGCTTGCCGAGTGGGCTATTGTGTTGGGAGCTTTTCCGGTAATGCTTTGAACTGTGTTACCCTGCAACTCAGCCTTAGGCTTAGGCCTTGAGCCTTGAAAGCATCAATCAAGCAGGATCTGCCCTTGAGTCCCCCAAAGATCTGCAAATTGAAGTGTAGATCTGCCCAGTGTCTGTTTATGATGTCCCAGTGTCTATTATCTCCTTTGTTGTTGATATGAGTCTCTCATAGCTTGGACATGTACCTTTTCATAGTTTCAGGGAAGCACCGCTTTGGCAAAGCACGGGTTTGGCACCGTAGACTGGCACGTTGGCCATTGTGAGGGTGTACTGTGTGTAAAGCTAAGATTAAACAGCAGCCTTAGCTTCCAGCCTTATAAGATTAAACAGCAGCCTGAGCACACCATTTTGTTCACGTCCCCTATGGTAGCACACTTTTGATGCTGTTTTTTTTATCTAGAGAGAGCAGCTCTTGTGTTTCTTGGAGAGCTTTGGGAGGCTGGATACTTCTCCTTGGGAGGGAGGGAGGTTGAGGGGAGGGAGGGAGACCTGATTTTTTATCATTTTGGTGGGTTGTTGAACATTGCTGGTTTTTATCATTTTTTTTAATGTTTAATTTTGGATTTTTTTATTTTTTTTTTTTCCATTTTTCTTAGCTTCTAAGGCTTTTATCTTTTTCTATTTTTGATTTTTGATTTTTTTTTGAAGATTTTTTTGGTTTAAGGATTTTTTTTCAGTGTTGGCCTTGATTGATTTATTTTAGATGCCTTGGATTTTTTGATTTTATTGAGTCATGTTTGTCCTTCCTCCTTTTGTTGTTTCTCTTGTTTTAGCTTTGGTTTCTCTAGTAGGTGGTGGCTTTTTTTTCTTGTTGCTTTTGAGAAGTTCTTCACTGTGGTCTTTTTTGGGGGGGGGGGGGATGGATGTGGGATCTCCAGTGATTAATTTATGTCTGATCTATTTTGTCCCCATGTTTGTGGATGATCAGGGTCTAGTATTTTTTTCTCCTCTTTGGGGAATGGTGACTAGTTGTTCAGCATCTGAGTTTATGAACTCAAAAGGAACTTTGGGCTAGGGTTGGGGCTTGAGAGTAAATGTTTCAGTCTCTATGAGTGGGTAGTGAGTTCACCCAATATGATGGTGTTTGGAGAGACAGACATTTTCCAGTGTGTTCAAGGGAAAGGCTGTGTGGGTTTCCTGAGTTTGAGAGGTGGTCTGGCATGTGTTAAACTGTGTAGGGCAGTTTCCTGGTTTTATAGTTGGTCTGGTGATGGTCCTCCGATGCCCTGGCCTTGTGATAAGGTGTAGTGTGGTATTATGGATATATGGATATTCCCCCTTCCTTCCAGATTTTTGGTTTTGAATCCATGATATGAGGTATAGGTATATATAACTAGTGTGCTGGGGCTGCTCTGGAGCCTTGAACCAGGTTTCAGTCACAGAGCACACACATCGATGTTCTCCATAGCCGAGCAGGGCGTGCATCTTGAGTTTTGACTTTTAGCCAACGATAAATCCCTAACTTTGATGCAGATGATCCTAGTTGAAACAGCAGCAGCTAGGATAGTCCATCTTAAGGTGAGGTAAGCAGTTTGGCCAGCTTGTGCCGTTAACTTTATGGGGGAGGTCGTGTTTGTGGAAGTATGTGCATGTGCAAGGGATAGCAAGTCTAATTTGTTTGCAAACATCATCCATGTGAGGCAAGACTTAGGACATAAAGAAAAGTCCCAGTGAAGCATCATTAATGATATCCTTACACCAAGGCCCGAAACATTTTCCAGCAGGACAATGTTATTGAGAGGTTTCCCCTGCTAACTACATCCAGAACATTCAATTAGTTCAGGTGGAAAGCTAAACATTTTGATGCAGCAAATACAGAAACAACAGGAAAGAAGCTAAAACTTTATTTGTTAATCATGCCTCCTGAATTTTATCACTTTTTGTGATTCTGTACTACAGACATTTTTCTGTGTTGATTAGAGCAGTCATACAGTGCAACATATTCTGTACTTTTTTAGCAGCATTCTAAAACAATGTTGAACCTAAAATGTGTATCTTTTTTTTTGCTATGAAGAGCATTCGGACATTAGCATCTCATGGAATTCAAGAAATCCCACTTGAAAACACAGACCAAATGTCACTGCATCCTTAACACTGAAATATTTTTTTTCTGCCAACCATTTTTTATCATATTTCTGACATTCACAGCACATGCACCCTCCTCTAAACCCAGTTTTTCCCCCACCACATGTACTCCACTTTTACCACCCACTCTTGCGTGTATGTATTCTTCTATATATCATTTTCTAAAATCCAACCTTAGATGTTAAAATAAGGAAAATGTATTTGAGGATACAGTATAACAAACAACTATGCTTTTGTTCTGATTCTGTATTTTGTTCTACTGTTTAAACTGTGTTTCTTTTTCATAACCAAGCTGATGTTGAAATCAGGTCAATGGGATTAGTCCTGCACCCAAGTTAATACATTTAAAGAAAGAAAGAAAAACAAAATAATACAAACATTTTGATTGTGGTGAAACACTAAATACAAGAAAAAAATAGAGAAGTAATAAGGGATAAAGATAGACAGAGAGAAACACGCACTTATAATTCACTTCTGGGCACCATGTAAGAGTAAGTCATATTATATGGTCTTGACGGTGCAGGAGCTATTGATGGACTCAGTATAGGGCAGGATTACTAGCCTTTTAAGTGTAGCCAATTGACATTCAATATGTAGTAGCAATCATCTAGTTAAAATAAATCAGCATGAATTACTACAATGAGTCAGTGAACTGAAAGAGCAAGTGAGATCTGACATTCCATGAATAAGTAAATGCACAAGAACTCATTTGTTGTTTAAACATGCCTTTGTGATTTATTGACCAAAACTGTGTTTAAGTAGTAGTGTTTTTGGCTGAACCTGTTTAATTATTGAATGGTTCTCAGACTACATGCAGTAGCAGATACTATTTGCAACCCTGGAAGAGAACCTGCAATTTCTCTCCTGCCATAGAAAGTTCATCTGATAGCCAGAAGCATTATAGGTGTGGCAGCTAGTTTTCTGTGTTCAGAAGTTCATGGGCCCACGCTAATTCTTACAATAAAAACACATTCCATGCTTAAGATGAATGCACTCTCTGCAGCTGTTCAAATTTGTTTTGTTTATTTATGGAAATTTGATAAAAACAATATTATTATTTTCTACAAGATGCCATAGTCCGCTGAGGACACCACTGCGAATATTTGCATTACAAAACAGTTCTACAGTGTTTCTCTTGATGCAAATGCATGCAGAGTGTGCATGAAACTACAAAAAGTAGAAAATGTGAAAATCGTATGCCTAGGATTGATAAAATGCTTTCAAAACTGGTTAGCAATGGTTTGGAATATAGATATATATATATATATATATATATATATATATATATTTTTTTAAACAGGACAGCCTGCTGAAGTATTTCATTGTGGCTTTCCATTGCATTAGGTAGGGTGTAGATTCTGTGCTGAGATAATGCAAGATATTCAGCATAATACACTACTAAATCTTGTATGTCTGTGTCTTCTACTTCTGTCCTACATTGTGAATGACTTCTATCCAAGAATAAAGCAGCTAACACCAACGTAAAACAGAAAACACTTTTGATAGCAGCAAAGTCTTCGGATATCAAGTATCTTTCCTTAGTGCTTAAAAATATTCACCACAAAAAGCACAGTTTAAATACATTCATCAGTTGGTTAATTAAATCACACAGCCAATCAAATAATTATATCAATCAACTCTTACAAAATCTTTAAAAGTACAGGAGAATGTATATTAGATGATATTTATAAAATTCATGGAAAATTTCTTACTGAAAAACTTTGTACTAAAACAAAACAACCTATTGGCCTACTACATCAAACAGCCTTTTGTTTTAATTTTAAAACAGGTTTTATAGAAGCCATTTGATTTAAACCTGGCAAGTGCTCAGCCTGTAAGCGTAATATATATTGAAGTTCCATGTTTTCTAACTGTGTATTAACATCCCCCTTCTAAGTGATTTAGTCATGACCCTAAATCTAAAACTATGGGATGGATTTTTCTTGAACATGTTTCGCTAGGGAATTAGTTAATATTTCCCTTCTTATTTCCGAGTTATGCTCAATAATTCTGTCTTTGAGGCATCTAATGGACTTGCCTACATAAAAACATTTGCATTTTATACAAGTATCTAAATATACTAGTGCCACAAGTTGCTGAGCACCTGAAAATAAAAGGCTTATTATTGTGAGGGTTAATAAAAGTATTGTTAGTCTCTATGAATGTACAACTACAACTGTTATGACAATGAAAAGTGCCATATTTAACAATCTTACTTTTCTGTCGTTTCTGCTTTAAATCTTTATAACGTAACCTATCCTTCAAATTTATACATTTTCTATAAGTAAATAATGGTTTGTGGGTAATTATATCCTTCAAACCAGAAAAGCTTCTGAGAATGCCCCAATTATCAGTTATAATATTTCTAATCCCATCACTGCATCTACTAAACCTCGTGATATAACAAATGTTTGTAGATTGTTTATCACCATTGTTATTATTTTGATTATTAGCACCTTCACTAAAAAGGGATGCACACAGTATGCCTATTTTGATAAGGCATAGGTTTTTTTTGCCTCATTCAGCATCTCATTTTCATACCCTCTTACCCTAAAGGAAGAAAAAGCTTCATCTATTTGTCTAACACAATTAGCATCATCAGTATTTAATTTACACACATGCATAGTTTGGCTCTTAACCACTCTTTGTAAATATGAGGGGGATGCATACTGGTCCTATGTAAATACTTATTTTTGTTCACATTCTTTTTATAAACAGAAGTTTGTATACACGATCCATCATGCCACATATCAACATTTAGAAATTGTATAGTACAATCCGAATATTGCATAGAAAAATGCAAAAATTCAGTAGTAGAATGACCTCTATCCAGTCATGCCTTACAGGCATGAAATGCACATGGATACCAACAAAGATAAGCAAAAACAAATAAATAAAAGTGTTTTCTGATGAAATATAAAGTGATTTATCCAACTTCAAACCTTAAATGTTAAATACTGCTGTGGATATTCTCACTGCTGAATATAGCAGCAGGGATAATTACCCAGGATAGCACACATACTAAAACCTGTTTGTCAACCATTTTAAGTGAACAGTATTATGTCTCCTTCTGTGCATGGACGGCGCTAAAAGAGGAAGATAAATTCAGCTAACACGGACAGACTAACAGTCAACCAGCCTATTTTTAGAAAATGGGAGTAAACATTTTTCTTCAGAAACTTCAGTAATTCAGTAACAGTCCTCATTTTAGTTAGTCATACTGTACTCCAAAATATATTATTTAGCTATCCCCTATCTTACCACAGTACTTTTAAGTAGCATTTAGGTTTGGTTCCATTTTTACAAAAGCCAGAGTCTTACTTGCATGTAGACACAAAGTGGTTGCTCTACAGTGTTCATATACAAATATATTCAGTTTTCTGCATTAATAAGCTGCATTTAGGCACAAGTGCACACGTGTGTGTGTGTGTGTGTGTGTGTGTGTGTGTGTGTGTGTGTGTGTGTGTGTGTGTGTGTGTGTGTGTGTATTCTTGGACATGCATGTATTTGCAGTAGCAAGAGATAGAAATAGACACTGTATGCAGATCAATCATCTTGTCAAAAATATTAATACATGGCTTGTTTTACATGCAGAAGAAGATAGGTGTCTGATTTTTTTCTTAACTTTTTAAATGGTAATTATGAAATATACGAGAAGAATATTATTATCAGCAATCTGTGGTGTAACTTTTTATTATCCACTGACATAATGTGCTGCAAATAGCCCTCAGTTTAAGTCAAGAGAGACAAAGAAGGCAATAGAGTAAACTAAATGATTGCCTTAATACTTAAACACTGCAAATCTTGAACTATGGCAAATTTTGTTTTTTTAGCAGTTCGTCAATAATCAATAAAATGCTTAGTTTAATTTTGCACATATGGTTCCAATGTTTTTAAACATGCATTTGCCTGAGATTTTCTTTATGTAAGTTAATAGGCTTTGTTTGAAGTGAAGCAGATATTTCAAAATGAGTGATGGATAATTTATCATTCAAGTACATTGTAAATAAAAAAAAGATTATAACAACATATACTTTTTTTTACTGTGCCAATGCACATATTTAGACACATTTTTTGTTTGGTTTAGTCACCAAGTGCTTTCATTTTGATCTTCATTCATATCACGGTGGACAGAATTTTAAGAATTAGAGTACCACGCTCCTGATGGCAGTGCAATTTTGGAACATGAACCAGTAGAAAAAGACTTCCTTGAAGTGAATAAATTAAGTGCAATAGTTGACATCACTAAGTACAATTCATAGCATGGTATGAATTAAAGTAATTACATTTAATAATGTCATTTCCAAGAGTAAAACATATCACATACATGGAAATAAATAAAGTAAGCCATAACTAAGGAATACTGAAAGAAGTGGGATAAAACTACAGTCAGCACAGAACAGGGAAGTGAGTGTAGCTCAAAGGTGCTAAAATAAAAGTTTATTTGGTCACGCTATGTTTGACAATGTTTAACTTTACAGAAAATGAATATCAACTTCTAGTTTATATCCAAGCTATCCACTGAGAAACATAGCATCTTTTTCAGTGGACAGTAATCGGTCACGTAATTTAGGTTAGGGCATTACATGAAAGGGTAACTGAAAATACATGTTTTATGGAATATATTAGATAATAGTAACATGCTAATACTGAGTTTACTTTGCAGAGAGCAATTAGAGATGAAGTTTTTGAACTTGTAACAAATGTATACTTTACTATGGGCTGAATGTCATCAGGAGATATAGGAACGACATAGAAATACGTAAGAAGAACAAGTATTGTGCTGCTGCAAGAAATGGAAGCTGCACCGCTGTTATAATTATGTAACCATAGGCTGCTCTCTCCAGTGAGCTCAAAAGGCTGGAAGGGATTAGATAGGTCTATAGATAAGATTTAAAGAGGGGAATAATGAACTCTTATTAATAATCTAAAATTAGGTGATACAGACAGCATGAATGATTTAAAATGTAATGCAGGAAACTACTAGCCTCGTGTGGACAGCAGGAAATGACCACAGCCTTCTCCCTTATCCTGTATACAGCCATGTAGACCTTTATGAAGACATTCAAACATGAAGGATAGCAAATCATTCTACTTAAATGAGTCTGAAAGATAAATGCAAAAAAAAAAAAAAAAAAAATACTGGGTAACATGGGGCATAGTTTCATATTGTAGCAGACTGGTGATTAACTAAGAGGTGATTGGAAACAATTTTTTTCCTTAGCTGTAGGCCTTCTTAAAGAGACATTTAGAAAATCAGGGTACCTTTGCACACTCCTTAAACACTAACCACTGGTAGTCTAAAGAGTATGGATAATGACCACCTTACTGATGCAGTTTTCATTGACCTGGCCAAAGTCTTCAATCTGGTAGAGCAGTCATGTTTCTTAATCCCCTCCTTAGAACAGGCATAATTAAAGACTGCCTTCCCTTTTCCCATAGTTTCCTTATAGCTAGTGTCACTCATCTGATCAGGATAAAAAAGACAAACATCTGTGGGTTCTGTTCAGGCAGCTTTATTATGTGCAAACACATTGGGTTTGAGGCTTAGTAACTTTAACTTAGATAAACACATAAACTACTTATCACACTCATACATGCTCACTCTCTAGCTGCACTCTCAAAATGGCACTGAAGTTAACACTTGCTATTTAGATGCGTGTGCTGTCCTTGAAACACTTCTTAAAGGAACAACACACACACACACACACACACACACACACACACACACACACACACACACACACACACACACACACACTATTCTACATCTTCCCTCTTTGAGATATGAGTCATGCACTATTGACAGCATTAATTGACACAAAAGAATTCTTTGCCATGCAATTATAGTAATGTCTTTTGGCTTTTAGGGGTTGCCACAGTGGAACTCTGGTCCGCTAATGACTGGCAGTGAATTTTTACGGTGCCGAGTTGCCAGCCCGATGTCCAACCTTCAAAGAAGGCACACCCATTCATGCACACAGCTACCTGCAAGTCCTTTAACATCACTTGACCATGGGGAGGACATGCAGACTCCACACAGAAGGTGCGCCAGCCAAGAATCAAACTGGAGAACCTCTTGCTGTGAGGTGACAACGCTAACTGCTGCACCACTGCGGCATGCAATTATAGAGAACTAAATAGATATACACAATTATGTCCAGGTTGCTATGCATTTCACACTAGTTCTTGAAATATGACCACATTGTCTGACATAGAAATTAGAACTAGGTCTAGCAACTGGGATTGTCTCTGCTGAATGTTCAATTTTGAGGACATCAGGAACATAATCAGGAATGGAAGTAGAAGTTAAGACACATTCTGCAAAAGAAACATTGCCTGGATCACTCTTAGATCTAGAGTCTGTATCACAGGAACAATGTCTGCAATTTCTCCTGTACTCCACACCCTCAGAGTCCACAATGAAGGATCTCATCTCAGCAAGTATACCTGTTACTTCACCAGTGCGGTCAAAACCTTTCACCGTCTGTATCCTCACTGTCTCTCCTTCTTTCAATGGATGAAGACATATTCTCAATTTATCATAGCTAGACTTCTGGAAAGAACGCTTTCTGAATAGTTGGGCTTTGATTGTTCCGTTGTTCTTTGCTTTAGGCCTCAACAAACTGGAACTGATAGGCAACGTTGTTCTAGTTTTCCTAAATAGAAGTCTCTGAGCAGGCGAGCCAAGTACATTATCACAGAGTATGTTTTTGAGATTAAGTAAATTCAAAAAGACATCGATATCATCGTACTTTGACTTACCTAGTAACTGCATTTGCATTCTGTACTGCACATTCAGCTAGTCCATTTGACTGAGGATATTCTGGACTACTAGTAATGTACAAAGTCCCATTCCTTTGCAAATTTCTGAAACAACTGACTGGTAAATTGGTTACCATTGTCTGAAATAATTTTGTGCGGACTACCATAGACTGAGAAATGATATTTCAACTGGGTGATGACAGCAGCGGACGTTATGTTAGGTAGTAAATCGATCCCAAACCAGTCTGAATAAAAGTCTACCAACACTAAGTAATGCTGATTGTTCCACTCAAATATATCAGTATGTTGTTGACCAAGATAGTTCAGGAACATGACTTAGCTAAAGTGGCTCTTTTTGCAAATGCAGTTTAGTACTATTGCATACTAAATAAGAAGAAAGTACTTTATCAATATTGTTTGCTAGAGAAGGCCAAAATACTAGTCATCTCACCCTTCTTTTGGTAGATTCGGAACTTGGGTGGCCATGATGAAAAACCTGGATAGATTCACATCGTAAGAAAGCAGGAACATCAAATTTAGGACCTTTGAAAATAATGCCATCTTCCACCAACTTCTCATCTCTGTAAGGAAAATAAGTTTGCACTTCAGGTGGTACACTAGATTGCTTTGATGGCCAATCCAAAATTGATGAAGTGGTTGAGCTTTTGCAAAACTGGATCAGTCTCTGTATGATCTCTCAGCTCATCATGTCTAGTGGTAGAAAAATTATGCACTTCCATGATGTGAAAGACAAAATCCTTTGCATTAAGCTGTCCCGTTGTATTTCTGAGCAATCTGGATAAGGTATCAACCAAATAATGAAGTTTGCCTTTTGTATAGACCACTTTGAAGTTGTACTTTTGCAATCTTGAAGTTGTACTTTTGCAATCTGAGCATCATTCTTTATAATCTCGCTAGAGCTGAATGCATAGGGTTCTTTAAAACACTGACTAAAGGTTGGTGATCGGTCTCAATCTGAATAGCTCAACCATAAATATAACCATGAATTTTTGAACATGCAAATACTATTGCCAAAAACTATTTCTCAATTTGAGCATATTGTATTTCAGTTTGGGTAGGAGTTCTATACGCATAAGCTACTGGTCTGCCTTCTTGAAGAATGACCGAACCAAGACCAAATTTTGAAGAATCCCAGGAAAGTGTTACTGGTATATTGACATTATACTATCTTAATGTAGGTGGGGGTGACAATTTTCTTCTTAAGGTCTTTAAATGCTCTCTGGTGCTGTTCCAATGAAGACCATGTAACATTTTTGCATGTTAGCTCTCTCAAAGGCTTTGTCAACTCACAGAAGTCTGGTACAAACTTTCCTAAATAGTTGACTATACCAAGAAAATGTTGTAGAGTTTGAACAATATCCTGTGCTTGCATCTCTAGAATGGGGTGCTTGTTTGGACGGGTCTGGTCACAAGTCAGTACTAGTAAATAAATGACCTACATATGTAACTTCTGGTAGACTGAATTTGTACTTCAAGTTCACTTCATGTGTTCTGTATAGAACTTTCTTAAGGTTTCTGTCATGCTCTGCTTCACCGTTGCCTCCAACCAATAAATCATCTAGTATTATGGCAAAAGGATAACCCCCGCCAAAAAAAAAATTTGCTCCATTGAACACTGAAAGACTTTAGTTGTAGAATTTATTCCAAATGATATCCTGAGGAATCTATATCTACCAAATGGGGTACTGAAAGTAGTCAGTAGTGAAGACTTACAATCAGACATCACTTGCCAAAATTAACTTTTTGCATTTATGACAGTAAAAACAGTGGCATTTGGTATTAGGTATGTGACTTCCTCGAATGTACACATAGGATGATGTGGTCTCTTTGATTCTTTGTTCAAATCTCTTGGTTCACTGCATACTGATCTCATCTGAGCCTTTTTTGTGGGCTGATACCATGGATGACACCCATTCAGTTGGTTCTGTAACTGGACAAATTACACCTTGCTGCAACATTTTATCCAAGTGAGCTTTGACTTTATCCCGCATAGCTATCAGAACATTTCTTGCCAGTCTGACCACTGGACTGACCTCTGGATCTAACTTCATAGAATACACAACTGGAAGTTTGCATAACTTGTCATCGTAGACATCAGCATACTCTGAGAAAATGGCTTCAGTAAAATCTAAACAACGAGATGTGCTCATATGATGAACTTCTTTGGTAAAGGAAAGCAGATTAATTCTCAAACTGTCTATGAGACCCAACAATGACTGCACAGGTCTTTGGACTACATAGAATAACAAGCTGTAACAGTTCTTAGCCAAATAACATGAATGTACTACTCAGCCTTTGGTTTGAATTTGTTCACCTCCATAAGCAATACATTTCGCACAACTGGCCACATTGTTACTCACCAGCTCTCATCTTAGCAAATGTGTCTGCTGACATAACATTACACTTTGAATCAGTGTCTACTTTGAGCTCAGTGGACTTACCATTGATCTGGACAGTACAAAGCACTTCATTCTTTGCCAATAAATGTACTACGTCAACCTTTTCAACAATTACTGATACACCATCTACAATGAAAGTAGAGTTGCAGCTTTCTTTATGTTAAACTTGCTTTTAAGTGACCCTTCTTTAAAACTGTGTGAGGTTTACTTGATTTGTAAAACATTTGAAAATGGTTCCATTTTTTTTTACACTTGTGGCATTGCTGACCAAATGCTAAGCACTTTTCTCTTTTAGACTCATGATTGGCATCACAACTGTGACAGTTAACAATACAGCTTGATTTGGGTTTTGCTGACTCACCCTTGTACTGCACTGAACATGTCCTTTTCACTGAACTAGTCTTAGAACTTGCTGGAAAACTAGGGCTTTTACCTCCCACACCCAGGGTTAGATCTGCCATGGGCTTAGGCCTGCTTCTGCTAGTCACTTGTTGCATGCTGTCTACATTTGCTCTGGAGCCTGCTGAAGCCATGCTTTTATCACTTGCAAGCATACTTGTGTGGCTTTCTATAACTTCATGGATTTAACAAATCTCAGTAGCTTTGCTTAGTGTTAAATCACTGTCACGAAGCAACATCTTTCTCACTGCAGCATTATTAATACCACACACAAGCCTGTCCTTTATTAACTCATCTTTAAAGTCACCAAACATACACATTTTAGCTTTGTTTCTCAGGTCAGTAACATAAGCTGCAAAAGTTTCTCCTGGGTTTTGATCTCTTGTGTAAAACAAATGCCTCTTGAATTTAACATTTGTCAGGGGGTTGCACATTTCCCTGAATTTGTGTTTCAAACACTCAGGTTCTTCCCCTGATTCAGCCTGTACAACAATATGACAGTTTATCCCTTCTACTTCATATACTGCTGGTGTATACACAAATTAATGTTCTCTTTTGATGATCTCTGACCCGGCTAGGTTTAGAAAAATGAATACCCTGGTGCATGCATCTTTGTTAGAATAAGCTGCTTGTATAAAAATATTGAACTCTTGCTCAAATATTCTCCAGTTCTCTGCAATATTCTGATCAAATACAAGTGGACCTGGTCTGCAAAATGTCTCTGCCGTATCAACACATACCACTGAAGGCTTTTGCAAGTATGCATGAACGCACACACATGTGCATATGCCAGAAATGTATGCCAATACTTGTAATTATGTCCAATAGCACAACAAGCCTCTGAATAGCTAGACTTTGTGGAATAGGTTTCCTGGGCAAAAGAACACTCTTGAAATCACTGTACTATAAGAAATCACCTCTTATCAGTGTAAGAAACATTTCAAAATAACTGCACTGTGTGAATAAACTGGGCAGGAGAAGCTTAGAGTAAAAAACATTTCAAAGTAACTGCACTTTGTGGATAAACAGTACACAGCACACTGAAATTTCCCCAAATGACTGTACTTTGCTAAATAAATTTACAGTGCAAGAAGCAAGTAATGGCGGCACTCTGTGAGTAGACACACCCAACACAAGAAACTTTTCAAAATGGCTGTATTTTGACTGCAGTTTATGAAACAGTTGCACTTTGCACACAAATAAACTCTTCAGAATAAATGCACAGTAATAAGCACACACTGTAAGCACTTTTACACACTTTGAGATGCTTCAGATAACTTTAGTTATGCCCTGAATAGCTTCAATCAATGAGAAACAGTAGTGTATGCCAAAACACAGTAATTTGCCAAAAACATGCAGTTGCCTTGCTTTATTTATAGTTAATGTGCCCTTTTTGCCCTTATTATAATCGTTTTCCTCGTTTATTTTTTTTTATTCTCATTGTACTTTTCATGTGGTCGTTTTATTTTAAACATGCTCATTTTGCAATCCTGAGGTAATTGCAAACCCCTTATGTGCTTTTCTGATAATTGTTTTATCAAATATTCTTAATTTTAAGCATTTAATTTAATAAACTTTTTGTGCCCCTTGCTTGCTTAGTAATGCATTTTGTGCCCTTGTAATGCTCCATTTTATCTTCACTGTTAATTCTGCACCTCATAGCATTGAAAAGCAGTCTTTGGCATCCCGGTTCTGACACCATGTCACTTGCGTGGTCAGGATAAAACAGATGAACATCAGTAGGTTCTGTTCAAGCAGCTTTATTATGTACAAACACATCAGGATTGAGGCTTAATAACTATGACTTAGATAAACTCATAAACATTCATACATGCTCACTCTCTGGCTGCAATCTCAAAATGGCACTGCAGCTAGCAAGTGCTTGCAATTTATTTGCACATTTTGTCCTTGAAATGCTTCTTAGGTGTACAACACAAACACACACACATACACACTATTCTACAGATAAGATATTTCAAAGAACATACATGGACAGCATCCTCTCTCTCTTTCTGTATCTATATATATATATATATATATATATATATATATATATATATATATATGCTCATCTTGCAAAAGGATTATGCCAAGATGCCAAGAATCAGTATTCTCACCTGTATAATTGTTATTCTTCATTTATACCCTCCCAAGTCATGTATCTCAAAACCAAGTTCTCATGTACGCCGATGACATGGTAATGTAGAGATTTTGTCACTCTTACTTCACCACCAAATAACATCATGAAAAGCAATAGCGTAGCTAAAGATGAGCAACTGCCTCGAGTGCAAAGTGTTAAGCGGTGTGATCTGGGGGAGGCATCCAACATCCTTATTGCTCATTAGTGCAATACTATCTTTTAAAAGGAAATACTGCATTTGCTGTCAAACTTGATCACTGTGTAGTCTAAATTTAAGCAACCACAAGTTGCAAGTAGCTTGCTACAATTTAAACATAAAAGAATATATATATATATATATATATATATATATATTTATATATGTTTTTTTTTAAACTAAAACCTGAACAATATAGTGCTCCATACAGGCAGGGTATAAACTATAGCAACTGTTTGTTACATTTCTAGAAAGCAATTTGCTACAATCTAAAAGAACAAAGATTTCTTTTAACTAAAACCTGAATAATGTAGCCCTCCATGCAGGCAGGGTATAAACTGTAGCAGCCGTTCACTAGTGGCAGGGCATATAAACAGGATTTGAATGGCTCAGGCGAGAGGGATGAGGCATGCAATATTTTGTGTGCCAGTAGAAGGAATTTACTCTTTTTTTGCTCTTCACTGCTGACTGGGTGGGAGGTGGGTTGGGTACTCTCCTCATGTCAGGAGCACTCCTGCAAGTTTGAGAGAAATCCACCCTAAATGTACTGTCATAATGGATCTCACAAAACTCCCTCATATTGAACAAACACACACACACACACACACACACACACACACACACACACACACACACACACACAAACTAAAATCATGGGGCTGTATTCAATAAACTCTACATGGCTTGCTGAAACAGTCTGCTCATCGAGCCATGATGTTAAAATGGTAGCACACCAATTTGCATTCAGTAAACAGCTCTACACACTCTGTAGAGCTGTGGAAATGCAGTAAACATTGTGGCATGCTAATTACAACATAAGCAGCTGAATTGTGTGCTAATCGACTAATCCAAAATTGAGGAGCTATTCAACAAGCTATAATTCAATCATGTGCATTCAGTGCAGGTTTTGGCCTCAAATTCAAACCTATTGGGATACAGCCACTGAAACTGCTCTACACAGAAAGAATGTTAGGGGCTGCTGCTGCTCTTCTGCATGTGTATGTGCAACATGCTCCGCTCTATGCTGCTGCTACTGCTAATAGACCTCGGCCAAGAAGTAGAACGGTATTTAGACCTCATTTATCCTTCTATGGTCTTCATGAGGTGGAAATTGTAGAGTGATACAGGGTGGATAGATACACACTACAGGAACTCTGCAACCATTGTCATCCTCAACTGAAAGCAAGGGAAAACTGAGGGGAACCAGTACCTGTGGAGACTAAAGTATGTTTAGCACTCAGAATTTTAACTACAGGCACCTTCCAGAGACCAACACGGAACATGCTGGAGGTATCACAGGCATTAACATCCAAGATCCTACATCAGTTCCTAAATGCTAGGTTATAGATTCTGGTGACTACATACATTTTCCCCATACCCCTGTGGACAGAGCTACAACTATGCAGGATTTCTGCCTACTAGCACACTTCTCTGAAGTCCTGAGTGCCATAAGCTGCATGCCCATTGAGATCAAAGCACTAGTTGGGAAACAGGGAAGGGTGTACACAAATAGAAGGGGCTTCCACTCCATTAACTGACAAGTTGTGTGTAATGTTAAGGGAAACATCTTGAATGTGTGTGCTGACAACCATGGCGGTTACCATGACTCCCATATTTGGCCCAACTCTCAGCTCTACCTGAGGTTTTCTAAGAGGGGATATCCCACAAGATCATTTATTGGATGATGCAGGGTATTTGCTCGAACCATGGCTGATGGCACCCATCAGAAAACTCCAGACAGCCACTGAAGAATGCTATTATGAGGCACAAGCTCAAACAAGTAATATCATAGACCATGTGTTTGGGCTGCTAATGTCATGGTTTCTTTGCCTAGATACATCGAGGGGGGGGGGCTGCAGTATGATCCCAGTACTTGTGGTGAAATTTTCACTGTTTGTGCTATCCTGCTCAATATTATTGTGAGAAAGCAGCTTCAACAGGAACACCAAGGGGAAGGGCCACATGGGTCACACATCCCACCACCATTGGCAAGGTCACCACAGCCAGACACAGGTGAAGAGTCAGGTGGTAGCCACCAGCCAATGCGGGCGTGGGTAGATGTAAGTGTGGAAAACAAGCCCTCACCCTGCCCAAGAGGCAATGGAAAGCACACACGCTGACCACCTAAGGGGTGCAACTTTCATCCTATGCATATACATATGGTAAAATTGATGCAATGCAATGCTCACATCCTTTAATTGCCCATGATGTGTACTGTTAACATCAGACAGAGTCAGCTATGAATTAAAACACATGTAACTGTAGGATTATCAAGGTAAGTGTTGAACTTGGAACAGAAAAATAAATGGTTAACAACACAAGTAAACAGCAGATCCTTGCATGCTCTGTTACTTGCCAATGCATGTAAGTAGAAGGTGGGTGAATTTTACAGTAATAACATCAATGTGTGACAGGCCTGATATATGTCAAGCAATGTCTGCTTTTTATCAAATAATCGGCCTCATGCATCAGAGATATAACACAACATAAAAACCTGTAAGAAAGCAGTATAATTTTTAAAAGAGCATCACAAACTCTTCTAAGCACTCAGTCAGCTCAGCTAATCACCCTGTGCATCAGAAAAAATAATGGTATATCTCTGAATCAAAATGATAGAAGCAAGGATATGGCACAGTTATCATCATTTGCATAGGGTGTTGTTTTGGGAGGGGGGGGCAGGAGGCTAAGGCTGACATAAATGGTAATGAGTATGTGAGAGTAACAAAGGTAGGCAGAAATTTAGCTAATTATCAAATGACTAATTGGACAGAATGAAGCTGCAAGCCTCATGAATGACCCATGTATCTGTTATGTGTTTGTGCCTGTATGGGCAGTGGAGATAAAATGTGTGAAATCCTGTAAGAACACAACCAATCTCTGTGCTAGCTCTACATCTTGGCATGCTGGACAGGTGTGAGCCATGCATGGTAGAGTTAACAGTTCATCATTGTCAATTCCAATTGCAAGAACTGGCTGTTCCAGGAGTTGCATTTGCATGCCCATGCCTATGGTCAGATGTTCTGCTCCTACCTAAACAAGAATGATAACAAGCTGTTCTCATGAGTATGCCTTAAAACATGATCCTGTGGCCTACCATGTCTAGGTGTGGACACATCAACCACTGATGGAGCAGTAGAAGTATTGCCACTGGGGGAGCGTGATCCGGCACAACCATGTTGACTAACAGCAGATGATGTTGCTGACCTACATCCAAGTGGACACTGTCCCTCTCGCAGTAAAAGTTCCATCACAGATACTGCCCATTACATTGTATCATTCAGCCAATCAAATGAATCAGCCACACAGCGGAGGCAGTCATGCATGTCAGCCTGTGCCATATCTATACCCCTAAGCATGTCCTCAGAAGCCATAGTGAAACATGCCTGTGCCTCCATGACAGCCCTAAACATACATCGAGTTGCATGTAATTACACACCAGGTTCAGGTGGATTGTGGATGGGTCTATATTACTTCATCAAAGTTTTATTTCCATGAATACCTAATAATTGACCACTTTACATCAAACATTCATTTATCGACTTTTCGCATCAGTGAATGGTTTTCATAGGGTAATGAATTACTTGTCCACTACAGTGATAGTCACACACACTACATTATTTCAATCCCACTAAAGTAAGGGGGCTATGCCCCTCCCACACCCCCAATGCAGGGGGATGCACCCCCCCACACCCCCTACTTATATATACCATCTCTGAGATCACATTACAGTGGGGAAAAGGGCAAATTTCTAATGATGGCCAACTAACTCCCTTCCCCATGAAAACAGTTTGCTGATGTGACCATTCAATGAACAGATGTTCGATGTAAAGGGGTCAATGATTAGGTATTTATGGAAATAAAACTTTATGAAGTAATATAGACCCATGTTGACAGCAGACCTCCTCCAATCACCCTTACCAACCCTCCTGTGTGGCACCTTGCCCACACTTTGGATATGGCCAGAGTCAACCAGCACTGAAGCTGCATTAACCACACTAGACTGATTAAGTGTCTCACCCCCATCTATTCAATATCTGAGGGCTCAGTGGAATATACATACATACAAATATTTGAAGAATGGGCATTAATACTCTTCTAGCCTGACAATATGCCAAAACACTTGTCTCCATATAAATTTGCAGGGCTGTTCTTAAAAATGTCTTAATTAGTATTTGCTTAAATGCAGTTTGGTAGTCAGTTCCATGAATCAGCTGCTTTCTCAGGGAACCAATTAGTACATTTCCCATTCCTACAGAATCTTCTGCATAGGTTGTTTGATGATTCTCTACCATTTTTTGATAACCCCAAAGATTCACAGAGGTAGTTGTCTCTAAATGCCTATATATCTGAATAATATCTCCTCTTAGATATATATGAGACACTGTACAAGTTCAAATATTTTAGTCTTTCATAAAAACATAACTTTTCACATCCATGGATACCCTTGGTATATTTCCTCTGTACGCTTTCCAGTTTTCTCATGCTTGTTTTCTTATAAGATTTCCATATTGTTATTGCATACTCAAGTTTGGGTCTAATGTGCCTAACAAACAATGACTTCATCATTTCTGATTCGCTAGACTTTATACATGTTTTTATACAACCTATAGTTCTATAACTATCATTAACCAACTGGCTGATATGATTAGAAAAACTCAAAACGTTACAAAGTATAAAGAAGGCACAAATATGTACATGATAATAGCAGTCAAGGTTAGATTGCACATTTAAGCAGGAGTAACAGTGTACAAGTAGAGTTTCTATTTTACAGGTTAACAGATGAGTGAGTTATTCCATACTTGTAGTCATATAGTAACAGTGATGCTATTTGATAAATACTCAAAAATGGCTATGTCATTGTAAGGTTACCTGACAAGTACAGGCAGAAAGAAGATGGTATAGTAGAAGGGAAAAGGAGAATAAGAAGGTTTATTAAGTAGGGTCTTTGTAGGAGCAAGTGCTAGAGTAAAATCGATTGTCTTTTACTGTTTTTTTTTAAACTGCATGGTATTAAGAATAGTTCTTAAGTGTGTGTATATATGTGTGTGTGTGTGTGTGTGTATGTGTGTGTGCGTGTGTGTGTGCGTGTGTGTGTGTGTGTGTGTGTGTGTGTGTGTGTGTGTGTGTGTGTGTGTGTGTGTGTGTGTGTGTGTGTGTGTGTGTGTGTACGGGGGGGTTGTTCCAAGCAGACACAACTGAGTAACTATAGAGAAGTTTACCAATGCCTTTATTGGGTTTATAGAACTGCAGTAGGAGTTTATCTGAGCTGCAGAGAGTATGGTTTGGAATGTAAGGTGAAAGTATATTGGAGAGAGCAGGACATGAGAGGGGTTTGTTTATGATAGAGTGAGTTAAAGTAAGCTGAGGCAGTAGAAGCTGGTGAGGCAATTCTAGCCACCGTAGGTATTTTAGTGATAGACAGTGATGTGAGTTGTAAGATTGGTTAGCGGCAAATCTAGATATTTTTAATGTATGTGGACTTGAGGTTTTTATGAGATTTATTTGGAGATTAGTAAAGATTGGGGTAGCATATAGTAGAGTGGGTAGTATATAGGTTTGTGCTAGGGTGATTTGGGATTTGTCAGGAATGTTTTGTTTCTATACAGCAAGTCAAGTTTCTGATGAGTTTTCTTGATGGAGTTTTGGATGTGGAGATCAAATTTTAGTTGGTCGTCAGTAATGACCCCAAGTAGTTTAGTGTTGGGTTCAACTTTGATAATTTGTGTTGTTGAGGGAAGAGACAGTAAAGGTAGAGTTGAGGTTTGGGAGGAGTTTGGTTTTATTTGGGTTAAGACGGAGTTGATTAGATTTGTCTAGTGAGTGCAGAGATTCTTGGGTAAGGTGAAGTAGATCAGAGACTTTGTCAGAAGTGGTAATCATTACAGTTACCTGTAAAGATGCATGCAAGAACAACTCAAGCATTGGCTGGATGAGTTTAGGACTGCTGACATCCTACAGATGTGAAAGTACATAGATAAAGATAAAGATAATATAAGTGATATAGAAAATTGGAGATAGCCATGACTGGCATGCATAGTGTTTGTCTTTTTCTGTCCTTATTTATTTTCCAGCTGCTCAGGAGATTTCAGCGAACAGGGAGGCCCATGCTGACTGCTTAGGAAGACTGAGAGAAGCAAGGGGTATGTATGCAGCTCAAAGTAACATTATTTTACTAAAATGATTGCTCTTCCATACATTACTAGCACATTAAGTATGCATATCTTAACTGTAAATGCAAACATACATGCTTTATTCTATAGCTCTAGGTAATTATAGGAGTCAGGTGTAATACTGTACTCAGATGTTGTAGGTTCAAATCCGACAAAGAATAAATACATAATATTAGAACAAATACTTAATATTAATTTCAACAAAACTGGCACTAAATGCTATATTCTTAACTTAATCTGTATTATTATTAAAAGCATATGTGCAATATTTGCATATTGTAAGGATTATTTGGAATCATTCTCAGTCCTATTTTTGATTTTTAAAAAGTATAGTTAATATATAAGTAAAAATATATTTGTATTGTAAGAAATTATTGTATGTGACATATAATGGTTCTAATTATCTTTCTTTTCCTTTTTTTGCCTTGCCCTACCCCTTATTTCTCTTTTTTATTTTATGTGTGTGATCACACCATTCTGATGTCATAATTTTCTGACAACAAACAAAATGATCTTCAGCACAGGGAGGTAGGCCAACCACTGTGGCTCAGCCTGCCACCTCGCCAATGGCTGATGCACCAATGCCCAGTACATCTGCAATACAACCTGACAGTACTGCCTTTACAGCTTCTGCATTACCTGGGCTATCAACATCAGGTAACATTACCCTGGCAGCTGGTGCAGTGGTGGTGTGGATTTTGTCACCTGCCATGAGCTGCTGATGCATGAGGTCTTAGAAGGTTAGACAGGTGCATGCATCAGTCATCTGGAGAAGTTGCTTGTGGCAATGCAAAGAAAACACAAACATCAAACAATCCAACAGGAAGCTGAGAAAGGGGATAGTGATGACAGTTACAAGGGTGAGGACTAGCTTCTCACTGTCCCCATGCTTGATAGGCATGTGCCTCTGATGTCCCCTCCCTATCCTCAATCATGGTGTTCCCCCAACCTTTTGTGTTCCTCACCATCCATGTCTCTGTCTTGCTTTTCCTGTTTGTCAGCACATGCTTCCTTACCTACCCTGTTTACTTGACCCTGATATTCCTCTACCCTATTTGTGTGACCCTGATATTCCTATTTCCGTTCCCCAACATTGCTCTCTTTTTGAAATAAAGTAAAAAAACTGGGATCTGTATCACAAAAAAAAAAGTCCCATACATAGCTCATACCATGTAACCTCTTACAGCAAGAAATCTGGACAAAGCCATAAATAATGGGCTGAAAAAGGCTGAAAGATAGGGTACATTTTTAAATATTATGCCTACAAACTTAGAAAGTTGATAGAATAACAGGTTTTCATTAGCATGAATTTTCTGAAGAATATGAAGCCTGAAACTAAAATATATGTCATTATTTTCTGACTTCAGTCTTCAATGACTTGTCAAAGATTTGCCAGAAAAACACAATTTTATGGAAAATGGACCAAAAATATGAGGCAAAAATCTGGTTATTCTGTGAAAATCTGAAAAGTTAAGAGGATTAGCTCTCTACTTCAAACATGTGCCTTCTCAACAAACTTGATTTGGTCCAATTGCCTATACAACATGACTGCATTGGTACGCAAGATCAGATAGAAGAATTTCTTGTGTATTTACATACCACCACAAACTTTTTAAGGTTTACATTTCAACATGATTCTGAAAAGGTTAACTATTTGGATGTAACAATTACAAAAAATGAGATAAGAAAACATTATGAGTCAAGAATTTTTAGAAAGGGGTGCTTCTCTAATTCATATGTACACTTTGAGAGTGATCACCCCCTGTTTCTAAGAAGAAACATTATTAAAGGCCAGATGATTAGGGCATCACGAATGACAAGTGAAAATGTAAAGTGTATTGAGGAAATGAAAATTATAGAAAAGTTATTTTTGGAAAGAGGGTATCCATCTAGACTTATTAAGAATGTTAAAAAAGAAATTTTGAAGAAGAGAGAGAGTCATTTTCCACCACTTCTATTGGACAATGGATTCAATAATGGAGAAGTAGTGGTAGATTTTAGGAAAGATAGTAAGCAACAAACTAAACGGAGTGAATTACCCAGGTTAACTCTTACATACTATAAAGGAATAAGTTGGATACAAAAAGGTATTAATGAGATTTGGAGAATTTTTTCGAAACTTAATACTAGTTGTGAGTATTTTCAGCAAACAATAAAATTTTGTTACAGGAAAAATACAAATTTCAAAAAACTTTTTGAGTTTAAAAAGGTACCTGGTTCTAGTGGAGCACAACAAAAAGTGGGGACACACAAATGTGGGAGATGTGGGCAGTGTTCATTCATCTCCGGGGAAAAAGAACTTGCACTAAGGGGAATAGGTGAAAAATTGCGAAGTAAAGGGTATTTTACCTGCTAAACTAAAGGAGTAGTTTATTTAGCATATTGCTTGGCATGTAGTAAATATTATGTTGGTAAGACCGAACGAAAGTTAAAACAACGGATATATGAACACATGAGGGATATTAATAGGGGTAATGATAATAATGCGTTATATAGGCACACCATGATATGTAAAAATGCAAATATAAAATTTTGGGTTTTAGAAGAAGTTAAGATGGGAGATAGGGGAGGTGACTGGCAGTCCCTACTGGAGTACAGGGAATTAGTGTGGCAACTCAGATTGGATACCTGTGGTTCCAGTGGGATGAATGACCATCTTTCTATTAAGCCAGCACTGAGACTATTGGCAAATAATCCCAAAATGTAAATTAGTAACCTCCTAGTGGTTATATGATTAGCCTAGGCTTTTAAGTATTTTTAAAGGAAGTTATTAGTAATAATAAAATATTTTTAGAGATTTTTTATTTGTTAATTTTAAATGTTTTTATATTAATATATTTATAACTCATGGAGCACTTTAAAATAATTCATAAATGAATTGTTTTAATATATGGAAAGTAATGTACATATAACATTATATTTAACTTAATTGATAAAAATTTTTTACAAACATTTGGACTAACAAGATGAGGTATAGGGTTATAAAATTACTGCAACAGTTGGTTTAAGTTTTACCTTTGTAAACTTGTATTAAGTGTAAAGGAATGGAAAATATGGGTGTTTTCTTTAACACAATATGCAATAATAAGGAGCAATTAGATTATTAATCAATTAATTCACTGCTTAGCTAGTATTTAATGGAGTTGAATGAATCATGCATTGGATTCTGATGAAGTCGTGATATTGAGATGAAAGCGCGCCCAATCCCGTTTTGTATTTTTTGTGTTGTGGCTGTAATGTTCTTCTATTAAAGTAATTTCGTTGGTTCCTGACGGGTGGTGCTGCTGTTATTTGACCATTGCTTTGGTGTAACAGGTTGGACTTGTAAAATACCAGTGGTATACTTTTTCGGAGGATTATCCCTTTATGGTAAAGCCAGCGGTTACTTTTGTTTTCTTGAAGTGGTTTATGTGGTGGAGAACCGGAGGAGTGTGGTTATACGTTTATTTCCGCTAGCATTATGAGGGAAACCCATGGAAGGTGACAACTCTTTGTTAAGCCAGCTGGTTAAACTCATACAACATCATTTGCAATGCAATGGCACCGGCGAGGGGTTATCAGAGTCTGATGATTCCATTTCCTGTGGTCAAGGTAATAGCGAGGGAAGTCGGAGGCCAGTGATGACGTCTTGTTCCGCGCCGGATGACAACAACGCTGCGGCAGGTAGCACCAATGGAGAACGCTCGGGGAACCAAGTTCGAGGGAGAGGACTTAATTCTATGGTGCCTTTGAAAAGGAACGGGGCATTTGAATTGTACAACAGTATTATGTTTGATGAATGGTTGGACAAATCCTTTTCCTGGACAATGAAGGAAGCGGATGAAACGCATAAGGACAACAGTACTTTTAAAGATAAATGTAAGCAGTTAGAAACTGATCTTTACAAATACTGAAATGTATGTCTTGAAAACTGGTATCTCACGCAATACGTTGAGAGGAACATTGTTCCGAAAGGACTAAGGTTAAACAAGTACCCCAACAACATCAGGGGGAACGAACAGTTATTTAAAACTATTTCGGATATTTTAAATGAATGTGGCATTTCCATATTGAAGGCAATGATTAATAGTAATACTGAAATTTTGAGGAATAGTAAAAAGAAAATTGATAAATTGCAACATGACATCAGCAGTGATTTGTTTTTTAATATATGTGAATACAAAAATTTGTACTGTAAAGTGTTACATGATGTTGATTTTAATGTGACTAAAAATTACAAAAGAAAGCTAGGGAAGCTAGAACGTGATTTGAGGGACTACAAAGATGGTAGGGCCTATACTGACCCCAGTAAACACTATAAGAGAAAGTATCCTTATGGTTATTCTTCCCCTGGGGGAAGGGGTGGGGGAAGACCTTTTGATTATGAACACAATACCAACAACGACAGGTCATATTTCCAAGAGGCTGAGCCTATACATAATCATTTTGATGATGAACAAAATAAAATGATGGGTAATGATGAATTAGACCATTTTGACCCTTTAGGGGAGGGGAGGAGGGTCTACGGAGGTCAGAAAGACTAAAGAAACAAAGCAGACCCTCCTCATATGCAGAAGTAACGGGGAAATATTACCCAAGGAAACAGCATGGAAGAAATGCATACAGATAGAATCAGGGAATACAACCCCGAGTTGTTCTGAAACTGGTACAGGGTATATTTATGAAGAAGTATCGTTGATAGGAAACAATAACAACACTACAAATATAGATACTGGTGATATTCGAGATTCCCGATATTTAATAGAGGAAGCTCAGCAATTGGATATGAGTATGGATGATAGTAACTATCAAGGGAGATGCAAAATTAGTACTGAAAGGAATTTCTACATATACAATTTTACAGACCTTGAAGTTACACCTGTTTTTTTTGGCCTCTTCACAAAAGGGTTTTCCTTTATACCAGTTAAAAAACCAAAAATTGAACAAATAGTGTTGGACATTAAGTTGTTTACAAGGAAGTTGAATTTGAAGTCTATATTTAAGCAAGATGAACAAGAAGTGGCTGATACACTAAAAAGAAGAAGTGTATTTAATCCCCCTTTACAACAAGACATTTACCATTTTGAGACACATGTATTAAATATGGTGAGGGAAGGTTTTAAGCACAAAGAAGAGACTAAGGAATATAGTAATTTGAAAAAAGAAGAGTTGGATGTGTTAAGGTTGTTACAAAATAATGAAAAGATTAGAATCATGAAGCCTGACAAAGGGGGAGGGGTTGTTTTGATGGATGTTTGGGATTATACCAATAGGATGCTTGAAATACTTAACACAGGTGGTAGATATCAGATAGCTTCTAGAAATGAAATGAATATATGTTATAGGAAGATTGATTACTATTTAGAAGATAATCTACTTCAAGGAAGCATAGATTTAGAGTTATACAATTATTTAAAAGTAACTAAACCAGTGATCCCAGAGATTTTCGGCATCCCCAAAATACACAAAGATACAAACAACCCGCCTCTGAGGCCTATTGTAACATCCCAGTGCTCAAAAACACAAACCTTGGCTATTTATGTGGATACTAAGTTAAAGCACTTTTATAGTAACTATCCTCATATTCTCATTGATTCTTGGGACTTCCTTGCCAAATTTAATACAGTTTCATATCATGAAAAGTATATTTTTATAACAATCGATGTGATAGACCTATTTTCAGTTATACCGCATGACATAGGTCTATCTTGGTTTGAACACATGTTAGGTGAATTTAGATTTTTAAGTAGTAATGACTTTAGACTGGTACTTGAAAATATGGAACTAGTGTTAAAAAACAATTTCATCTATTTTCAAGGGGATATTTACCACCAGATAGGTGGGGTAGCAATGGGGTCTTCTTGTGCCCCAATCTACGCTAACATCATTATGCTTTACTGGGAGCTCCAATATTTGTTCAAATCTAATTTTTGGGAACATGTTGTAAAATATTTTCATTTTCTGGACGATATTTTTATTGTTTGGAGTGGTACGCAAGATCAGATAGAAGAATTTCTTGTGTATTTACATACCACCACAAACTTTTTAAGGTTTACATTTCAACATGATTCTGAAAAGGTTAACTATTTGGATGTAACAATTACAAAAAATGAGATAAGGAAACGTTATGAGTCAAGAATTTTTAGAAAGGGGTGCTTCTCTAATTCATATGTACACTTTGAGAGTGATCACCCCCTATTTCTAAGAAGAAACATTATTAAAGGCCAGATGATTAGGGCATCACGAATGACAAGTGAAAATGTAAAGTGTATTGAGGAAATGAAAATTATAGAAAAGTTATTTTTGGAAAGAGGGTATCCATCTAGACTTATTAAGAATGTTAAAAAAGAAATTTTGAAGAAGAGAGAGAGTCATTTTCCACCACTTCTATTGGACAATGGATTCAATAATGGAGAAGTAGTGGTAGATTTTAGGAAAGATAGTAAGCAACAAACTAAACGGAGTGAATTACCCAGGTTAACTCTTACATACTATAAAGGAATAAGTTGGATACAAAAAGGTATTAATGAGATTTGGAGAATTTTTTCGAAACTTAATACTAGTTGTGAGTATTTTCAGCAAACAATAAAATTTTGTTACAGGAAAAATACAAATTTCAAAAAACTTTTTGAGTTTAAAAAGGTACCTGGTTCTAGTGGAGCACAACAAAAAGTGGGGGCACACAAATGTGGGAGATGTGGGCAGTGTTCATTCATCTCCGGGGAAAAAGAACTTGCACTAAGGGGAATAGGTGAAAAATTGCGAAGTAAAGGGTATTTTACCTGCTAAACTAAAGGAGTAGTTTATTTAGCATATTGCTTGGCATGTAGTAAATACTATGTTGGTAAGACCGAACGAAAGTTAAAACAACGGATATATGAACACATGAGGGATATTAATAGGGGTAATGATAATAATGCGTTATATAGGCACACCATGATATGTAAAAATGCAAATATAAAATTTTGGGTTTTAGAAGAAGTTAAGATGGGAGATAGGGGAGGTGACTGGCAGTCCCTACTGGAGTACAGGGAATTAGTGTGGCAACTCAGATTGGATACCTGTGGTTCCAGTGGGATGAATGACCATCTTTCTATTAAGCCAGCACTGAGACTATTGGCAAATAATCCCAAAATGTAAATTAGTAACCTCCTAGTGGTTATATGATTAGCCTAGGCTTTTAAGTATTTTTAAAGGAAGTTATTAGTAATAATAAAATATTTTTAGAGATTTTTTATTTGTTAATTTTAAATGTTTTTATATTAATATATTTATAACTCATGGAGCACTTTAAAATAATTCATAAATGAATTGTTTTAATATATGGAAAGTAATGTACATATAACATTATATTTAACTTAATTGATAAAAATTTTTTACAAACATTTGGACTAACAAGATGAGGTATAGGGTTATAAAATTACTGCAACAGTTGGTTTAAGTTTTACCTATGTAAACTTGTATTAAGTGTAAAGGAATGGAAAATATGGGTGTTTTCTTTAACACAATATGCAATAATAAGGAGCAATTAGATTATTAATCAATTAATTCACTGCTTAGTTAGTATTTAATGGAGTTGAATGAATCATGCATTGGATTCTGATGAAGTCGTGATATTGAGATGAAAGCGCGCTCAATCCCGTTTTGTATTTTTTTGTGTTGTGGCTGTAATGTTCTTCTATTAAAGTAATTTCGTTGGTTCCTGATGGGTGGTGCTGCTGTTATTTGACCATTGCTTTGGTGTAACAGGTTGGACTTGTAAAATACCAGTGGTATACTTTTTCGGAGGATTATCCCTTTATGGTAAAGCCAGCGGTTACTTTTGTTTTCTTGAAGTGGTTTATGTGGTGGAGAACCAGAGGAGTGTGGTTATGACTGCATTGTTGTCACCCATCTGTGTTCTGGAGAAGGTTCAAAGTCATCCATTTTTCTATCCATATTTATATTACACTGTTGAAGAAGTAGATACCTGTAGTTCTTTCATAGTTCCCTCATGTACATTCTTATATTGCTTCCCCTTTATTCTTCCCCCTGCTTGCGCCTCATTTGACCACTTTACTATCTACCCAATTTTCACACCTTTAATCTGGTCAAAAATTGAATTACATATCAAACACATAAATAATAAACTACTAATAAAGACCTTCACTTTTAGTCCTCTACATTTGCATGGAATTTGGCATTGTGCACCAATGCTGAGCAATGATGAATGGCTCTTCATGTCCTACAGTTACCTCTACCAATGCTGCTTAAACTCAGTTCACTAAAGGAACATAAATTTAAAGCAGAGTAAAGACAGTACTTTGCAACATTATTTGAACTGCTGAATGTATAAAAAAAGCAAATCCACATGTGAACTGTTGACATAAATCACTTGACTGCTGTTTTTTTTTTACAGTACATCACTGTAGTGATTGCTTTTCACATTTCCAGGAATTATTTGATTTACTTATATAATGCCATCCTAGCCAGTATGCCACGGTAGTACAGCGGTAGCATTGTTACCTCACAGCAAGAGGTTCTCCCATTCGATTCTCAGCTGGGCTTGGGAGTGCCTTCTGTGTGGAGTCTGCATGTCCTCCCAGTGGTTGGGTAGCATTCCAAAGACATGCGTGCGTAAATGGGCATGCCTTAGTTGAAGGTTGGGTGTTGAGCTGGCACCTCGGCATTTCGTAAAAATCTACTGCCAATCATTAGTGGACCAGAGTTCCGCTGTGGCAACCCCTTACCGAGAAAAGCTGAAAGGCAAACAACAACTTATATAATACCATCCTGACAAGAAGTGTAAAGAAATTAGATTGACCTGTATTCGAACCCTGTGCCATCAACAATGGTTCACTGCTCTTACACCTGCTGCCACAAGGGAAGCTAAGGAGCAGCTGCATTTCCTACACTCAGTCCTGTCCAAAGTGTTGATGGCCATGCCTTGCCTCTTAGCATGTTTGCATGAAGGAAGGCAAATCAATAAACATATCATTATTTTCCCATTTAATCAGAAAATCTTTTTTTGAATGTTGTTTAACTCCACTGAAATTTAAAGGCAATAACAACAGTTCTTAATGTCATAAAAGTTATGACAAAACATTTCCAGGATAAACTACAGTACATACACCACAGTATCTGTCAACTGTTTCTCCCAGGACATATATGCATAACTATTTCTCAAGTTCAGATTGTATTCATTAAATGTAAACCTTGCATGTATAAATACTTCGCCATCATGTGTGCAAACCAGTTGCTTGGCAGTGCACTATGTAAAGAAGTGTTTGGCATGTACTACTATGATTATTGCTCAGTTATTTTTCATCCCATCAAAACCCATTTAAAAACACAACCAATGGGAAGGGACATTTTAGTGACTGAACATGTATTTACCCAGACTACTGTGTGGCCTGCACCCGTGCACTTGAAAATGGATATGTCTTTAATAGGTCAAATGTCAACTACAGTACACAAATAAATAGCAGAACTACATTGGCACATTAATGTTTTATACTGACAGACATTGGGATTGTGTTATACATGTCTTACTGTGGACATCAATTCATCACAATATGAGCCCATGTATATCAACACTTACATCCATGCTAATGACAAAATGTGTGTGTGTGTGTTGTGTTGCACTGAAAGTATGTAACATGCAAAACACATTGAAAAACATGTGCATGTATGTTTCAGTTCTGCAATATCCATTCCTGCCAGCTTATTGCATTTACTTTAAGAATCACTGTCTTTTAAAGTTTTTATATGTGCACATTGGAACAAAAGCAGATAATCCAAAGTCCACACCTTGCATATCACTCTCACAACAGGATATGTTACCTGCATCATAGAATGTGGATGTCATCATCTATAAAGACTGCTATGACAAGGACAAACCAGACTTTGGTGATGGCACAAGTATTAACTAATGTGTTCTGCAGATGGGGACAAAATAGGTAGGTGTTCAATTAATTAAATAGCCAAATTTTGTGTGTGTGTGTGTGTGTGTGTGTGTGTGTGTGTGTGTGTGTGTGTGTGTGTGTGTGTGTAGTCAAAAGAGCATGAGTCTGTATCATACTATCATCAATCAAGCCTCATGGAAAAACAAAACTTTTTATAGTCATACATGCCAACATCTTCTCATAAGCATACACTGGTGATGTCATGTGCTATAAAGTGCACTCTGATACTCTGAAAGTCATAGTTGTGCCATGTCACTTACTTTAAGTACTGTGTTCTGTAGATAGGTAGGGGTTTGAAACTCAATGCAGTCAACTTGCATTTGTGTTTAGTTAGCTGTCATCGTGGAGACCATTTTAAAGCAGTATATCCTCCTAACATCTTTTTTGTCAAAAGACACTGATGATATAATATGCTATAAAGTACAGTCAAGCTATTGTAAACTAGATGCATAGGGGATTTAATCTCATAGCAGTCAACTTGACTGTGTGTTCATTCAAGTAACATTTTGGAGACAATTTTACGCTAGGATGTGAATCCACATCTAAATCAGACACTCCTCCAAACATCTTCTCAGCATACAATGCTTTTGTTTAAATGTGATAATAATGGTTAGAATTGTATTTAATGTGTAGGGAATCTACTGATAATAGTGTGTTGTTTTTAACAGTTGTTATCCATATGGCTGATAAATATGCCATCCAGGTATGCTTTACTCAAATGTATTACATTTGACGCATTACGCTCCCACACATCTTTGTTGGCCATATATAAGTATTCTTTGTGATGCATAACCCTTCAAGGTGTCCTACAAGATGTATGTGTGCTACAGCTTTCTGTGATGCACCAAGTAAATATACAGCGCATTGAAAAAATTGATGGCATGGGTTACATTCTTGAAGGTGAGGATTGTGGCTCATGTATCATGCAGACCTCTAAACTGGGCAGGATTGCCCCTAATTGAAACTGCATGTGTAACACTGTCCCTCTTAACACCTCCAAAATAAGTCAATTTTGAGGAAGGTGTGTTGAATTCCCCTTATAGATGACTGACAAATCATTACAGTTCTACAAGTTCCTCCAGAACATGTATAATACCTTGCAAGCACATATTTTATGTCAATGTCACAGATTAATGGTGGTATTATTTTAAAATTATCCGTGGCTGTCACTGCTTCTGTCTAATGTTGCCCATGGGTTTGTTGCTATGTGTCCCTGATTGGGTGAGATCTATACTGACATTTCAATTATATTCAAGCAACTCATGTTGCACACCTTCACAATATGTGCATATCCCTATTGTATATACCATACTTGCAAAATATCCTGTCCAGTGATCATGTCAGGATGTTTATATCACGGCCAATCATCTCCACTGATAGTCACATAAAATATACTATAATGTATGAAGATATAAATAAAATAGTCACGCAGGAGGTGTAAACACTAGTAAATACTGTGCTATGTACATATGTGCTTAATGTTATGTTACTGACTTTCTTTTGAGTGTACATACATTGACATGCCCTTATGTGGTATAAATTACCATGTACCACATGGCCTTTTCCACTAGCTTAATTCTTACAATTCATGTTTGTGGCCTTTTCCAGTGCACAGACTACCCCAGACTAGTATATTTATAATGCATTATATGTACCCTTGATGATCATCACATTAATTTTGTTATAGTATGCCAAAACCATATATTGTAGTGTACATTGCACTGAGTGCACTTTTCTACAATGTGTTACTGCTGCTTTTACTGCATTCATTTTTAGCCCTGGTGATTATTGTGGATGTCTGTGGAATTTCACAGAGCAAGTTTGCTTGTAGGTAAACTTGTCTACATGTTCTATATGTGTTTGTGCTGCTTTGCATGATTTCCAGGCTGGTGATACTATTGCTGGCCAAGAAACCTCACTTATATCCATGTAAACGTAATGGGCAGCATGCATATGTGATTAGCACTGCTGAATATCACTCAAACATGTAAATCTGTGTAGGCTTTGCACTAAGCCTACATGGAGCTTATTGAATCCCAGGATGATCTTCAGCTCACGAAAATGATCTCTGATGTCACAAAATGGGACAATGAAATATAATATCCAATATTGTTTGGAAACTATATCACGGTTTTAGGGATCTGTCTGGACCAATCTCGGAACATTCTTTTTCATATCAGCAGTACTAAATTACAAGTAAATTCACCCACTAATTTTTTGCCAGCATTTTCACCAATCTTGTCACCTTGAGGTAGACTAGCAATCAGAAAGAAAGAAAGTTGATAGGGATATGCAGGTATGCTGCTGTGCTTGGACTCACCTAATAGGTGGTCTTGTGCGACATTTCTGTGAAGGAAGCATCTCATATGTGAAAATCATGGTCAGTTCAGAATCCTGTGCAGAAACATTGGTTATTAGCCCCTATGTGTTACATGTTACCTGGCAGCAGTCATTTCTTTTGATATAGCACTGTTCGTGGATGTCACATCATGCCTTTATTGCCACATGGGTACAATCTCTGGCTCTTCACACCTCACGGAAGAGGGTGATATCACAGAGACCATGTATGGTGGTGGCATTGGTGATGACTATCTCCCATGTACTTTAAAAGCAAAGGTGCCCATTTGCATGTAGAAGCAATGCATACAGGAGCATCTTAAGTATTCTGCAGGATAACACTTGCAAATTACTGAAGGTGTCCCCATTTTGTCTCTAAAAAGTCCTTGCAACTAATGAGGTAAGTCATACACATTCCTTAAAATCCATGGATAGGAAGTTTCCACATTTCTCCTGTTGCAGTCTTGGGCCATATATGTTAACCGATACTGTTAACCAATACCTGTATAATGTCTCTGTTGATGAGCATTTGCACCCAAGACTGCTTGTTTGCCAGATGGTAGGGTGTAATCCACTGTTTTTGCCTTTTTCTACTGCATGAGTGGCCACATCACAGACCTGGGAAACTGCAATATGAGGTTAGAAGGCACATACTTCCATGAGTCAGTCCCACTACCAACAGCTTGCTTGCAATGCCACAATTTTCTGAGCTTTCTTTGCCCTTATAGTTAGATGTAAGTGGCTGTAACATTTCATACCTGAGAACAATGAATCATGACTTGATTATCACTATCCTGATTTGTATGGTTATTATGCACTCTTTAGACTCTGTTTCTTCATTTGCATGTTATTATACCACAACTGGCATCCTCCTTTTTTTGTGCTTGTGGCCCATTGCCCCATAGTGCTACGGTGCTACCTGGATCTGTGAATCACTGCACCAGCGAACTCAGTTAACTTTACACATTATCAAGGATTATTCAGTTTGTTTGCTCTGATATAACCTAAACAACTTATAGCATGTTTGAAAAGTGTGGCAAAAGAAAATGTTTATGGACATTTTAAAATACCTCTATATATAACTGTTTAATTTTTAAACAACTCTACTTCTTTCAGAAATCTTCTGAAAGGTACTGAAACTTATTTATAAAGAAATTATTTTGCAAGTTCTTTTAATATTTTATGGCAAACAAAATGGTGTCTGTGTATGTTAGTC
Organism: Protopterus annectens; assembly: GCF_019279795.1. Classification (NCBI taxonomy): domain Eukaryota; kingdom Metazoa; phylum Chordata; order Ceratodontiformes; family Protopteridae; genus Protopterus; species Protopterus annectens. Next base: position 227,797,384 of record NC_056736.1, read on the forward strand.
TCAGTGGAGGGACAGTAATGATGTACTGTCCTTAATGTAAACAATTGCAAAGCACACTGAAAGCACGCCGCTAGTTTGTTTTATTAGTGAAATTCCAAAAAAGTCTCTCAGTGGTGCTATGGTGAAAACAATGGTTGAAGAGGTGTTTAGCCCATGGTCTAACTCCAAAACATGCATGCTTTCAAAAGAATCCTCACTGTAGACTCTTGGGCGCCTGTTTCCTTATACAAAAACAATGCAGTGATATTACTTGTTCACAGAGGCACAGTGGAGATAATTGAAATGCTTATTATATGAAAGTCTGTCTATCCATCCTTGACATGTTTATCAGCATTTTTGCACATGGAGTCAGGCTGCCAGTTCAACAGTGACAATCATCTCGAGCTAAGGTGTACACCTCTGGGTGGCTAACCCTGCTATGGTAGTTCATCCGTACCACTCACTCGCACCTAAGGCTGATTTAGAGTGTCCAATCCACCTACTGCATGTCAGTGGAATGTGGGAGGAAACAGGAGCACCCAGAGGAAACCTACGTGGCCAAAGGGAGGACATGCAGACTCCACAGAGAAGGCACCCCTCCTGAATTATATATAGAGCAATGCAACACATATTCCCATTGAAGGTTTGCTGTATTTTTTGTAAGTTATAATTTGGAATCTATTTTGAAAACAAAATATATTCAGTCTAGCTTTCTCAGCTGATTAAGTAGTTGTTAAGCAATGGTCTTTAAAACAAACTGTAACCTCTTGTGTATTAATCTGCATGTGGAAATATAAACAAAAAAGAAAGAAAACATTGTCAATTAAGTTAAATCCTAACAGTATAAATGCATTTCTGTTCTGATTTGCATACCAGCAAAAATGAAATATTTTATCAAAAATAAATAAATAAGTTCATAAATGTTAAGTAATGAAAACAGACACAGTAAATAAAAAAACAATTGATGTATATGACATTGATGCATAACAGTGCATGTCAGCACTTGGTCATATAGACAAGAGAAGGCACCAAAGCTGGCTGGTGTAAACAGTAGTGATAGCAGCACTTATGTATATGAGCATATATCTGATGGAAAGGAAAATAAAATTGGGATGTCATTCACAGTAAGAAGTAACAGATCAGTTCATGTGTGAAAAATGTGTGTGCTGGTTGCTATAACAAGGTTATTCTCACTCATTACAAAGATTGTGCCTTTAAAGGAAACCACTGTATGCAACATGTAAGGTATTACGTATAGCCGTATTTTAAATGGAAAAGTTCAGGATCCCCAAAATTAAACCATGCAAAAGTGCTGCACACTTTGGAACACAATCTCACACATCACTTTTAAATATCATTATCTGTTCTCTGACATTGTGAAAGTTGTGAAGCCAGTTAATTGCATCCTCGAATAGGTGAAGCCAATGTATTTTTCATTATGAGGAGACTGGTTCATTGAGGGTCAGACTGTTAGGCTATTAATGGACTGATGGCTCTGTGGGATAGAAGAATGATGCACTGACTAGGATCCAGATGCTCTGGATTCTAATAGTTGCCCAGGTACAGGGACAATCAGCTGCTGGGAATGTAAATGAAGGGGCCAATATCTGCACTCCAATTCTGGGGATAGGCAATACAGTTCACCTACAGAAAAATCTGCAATGTGTTTCCAGTGTATCAACTGTATCCAGAGCCATTACAAACTAAGATAAGAACATTTTCTTGATTTACTGCACATGTACTAGCTTTATACAGTGATCGCTACTAGTTTTGAGCATTTTTAAAGCATTTATTTCATTTTGCGGCAAATATAGTAATTCTTCTGTTTGTTGGCTTTTATAGTCTGCATGACTCCAAATCTCTTTGCAAAAGGGTGAATTAGCCAGGGACTGTGTTATTGTCTAATCTACACTTGAGAGCTGCCTTGCTATGCTTTTCCATTAAGAAATTCCAGAATCAGATATCTGTGGCAGAAGGTGTTTATCTGGTTTCTCTGGGTTGGGAAGCACTGCTAGTTGTTTGTTGTTTAATCTGCATCTGAGAGCTGCTTTTGGTAAGCTTTTACATTAATAATTTCAAGGATCAGACACCTTGGGGCAGAAGGTGTTTACCTCAATATCTGAGTTGGAAAGCACTGGAAGAAGCACAAAGTATGGTTATTTACTGGCCAAAGGGCACAGGAGTCCATCTACATCTACAAGATTTCTTTCTCTGCACAGAGCTGCCTATGGACTGTACTATTTAGAAGTACCCTATATAGTAGCAAATGCCTGAACAGTAACATTTACTTATAAAGTTAGGATTATATCTGAAACCTGTTGAACAGTGTGGCATTGTGCAGAAATAAGCTTACAGCGGCTAACTTGTTCATCAGATAGTACTGCCATATCCTAGCATTATATAACATCCTGCCATTAACCCCAGAAACCACCTTAGGAGACCCATGTTAAAACCCAATCCTCAATCCTAAACAGCTGTCCCTTTATTACAGGACCAAAAAACATGGATATGCAATTTTCAAATGTCCCTGCGACCAGTATAATAGATTTAGGCATCGTAAGGCAATGTTATAATTGTCTCTTGTTCTCACACAACCAGTTAATCATTAAGAAAAATGACACAGTATGCTAATGATGCAAATACACAATTTCTTTGGAAGCAAACATTTTGCATACAAATGAGATTGTGAGGAATGTCTGCACTACATCCGCCACACATACTGTTCACAACAGACACAGATTGCCTTATGTTGAGGCACATATAAGAAACCTTTTCCAAGTATCAAAGACCTCCAAAGCCACCTAATGGTAATACTGCTCCTCAGTAATCACTAAAATACACACCAAAAGCAACACCAAACTTCTCATATAAGCCTACACTTAATGTTCCCACAAAGGAAAAGTCCATAAGGCAAGCATACACTACCTAACACTCTTGTCATTGGGAACGTCATTGTGCGACACACAGATGCCCCACTCATTAGGTTGGACAAGGAGGAGATAATAGTTACTTGCCTATCTGGAGCAAGAATCTGAAATATCATGCATGCACTCAAGTTAATGCACCTCAGGTACCAATATGATGCTGTCATAGTCCATGTGGATGTAAATGACCTAAGACATACCTCACTGGACTATATGAAAAGAGACATAATGGATCTTTTGGAATATGTGTCACAAAGAGGAATGAGTTCTGCATTAAGCAGCATTCTGCCTTCATCAAGGATGATGCCACAGTTTGAACATAAAATGATTGATTTTAATAAATGGTTTAGTTTCTGGTGTCATTCCAGGGAGATCCATTGGTATAAAGCAGTAGAATGTACTCCCAAAATGCAAGGCTACAGTGCCTTCCACACATATAGACCAACAACAACACAGATAGGGGGAGTTTTTTCAATCTATGTTGGCAACAAACATACTTCCAGATTAGTTAAACAGGATGAAACTATGGAGTTCATCCATGTGAAAGTTACCATAGGTAAGGTCCCTCACCACATCATACCTAGCTACAGATCACCATCTATGACCCTAGAATCTATTGGCTCTTATCTAAACTTACTAGAGGTGCTCTCCATCCAACCAAATACCCTATTCATGGGTTACTTAAAATATCTCCCTATAGACTGACAAAAGTGCACTGTCTCAAACTCACATGCACAATGCTTCCTGGACTTTATTAACTCAAACTCCCTGGAACAGGTAGTGCACAGTCCAGTCATAAGATTAAACATACTGGCTGTGATACTCAAACAACATGGGAAAGCATTGCATCCTCCCACCAATGTCACATCCATGCTAGTGGGGTTGGATCTCAGAGCTTTCTCATTTGAAGTAAAAATCAACCCTAAAAATCCAGCTAAACCAGTGACAGTTAGGAACTATTCAAAGGCAAACTAAATTCTATTAAGTGAAAGTATGTCAACATTCAAAGCTCTCTCCATCTCTGAGACCACAGATACCTATATAGAATTATTCACAGAGTCAATACAGAAACATGTGAATGGCTGCATAGAGGATGCCATACCTAACAGAAATAAACCCAGAACAAACTCTAAAAAACATCAAGTCCAACAAGGCCAACTATGAGGTCAGGGTAGCCTTGTAGGCTAAGTGACTTAAACATAACATGCCGGAGAGACATATATGTATCCCAGATACTGCCCCTCTTGTGGAACAGGCTTCTCTTCCTTGTGAAGCTGAGTTTGTCTGTTACGCAGTTTAATCACAGCCTAAATCAGTGGATGGGGAATAGGAAATGTACATTGGACCTAGCATCCATGCCCCTTATGTAAAGAGGTAGCTTATGAATGCCTGATCTTGTATGTCCTATTTGGATACAGGGCATTATTATTATTTCAGGAATTCTTGACTAGGCTTAGAAAGGTCCCTAGGGACATTAGTCTAGTAACTGTCAATGAATCTATAAGAACAGTCAGAAGGCCTTCTTCAGCTATGTCCGGAACCTTAGAGGTAACACACAAGAATGTGCTGAACTGGTGGTGAATGGTACCACCTACACTGATCAGGGTGACAAAGCAAATCTACTCGCTGATAATTTCACCCCAGACTTCAACCCCTACTACCTCCAGCTCCATCAGGTGAAATCCCATCCAGCATACTTCTTCCAGCTCTCAGCAAGGACCAAGTGCCTGCAGCACTTGCAAAAGCCAAGAACACCACCTACATGTGTCCCAACAACATCCCTGGTTGCCTCCAGAACAGTCTAAAATATGACCTATCAGGACCAATTAAGGCACTGTTCAAGTATAGCCTTGAAATATGTTATGTTCCTAGTAAATGGAGGACTGAAGCAATCATTCCCCACCACAAAGGTGAACCATTAACTGACCCATGGAACTGCAGACCCATCAGCCTAATATGAATAACGAAAAAACAGATTATCATGGAAATGATAAACAAGGACATTGGCAACTTACAGAAGCTGGATACATCCCAGTTTGGCCTTGTTAAGTGAAGGCCATGCCTACTTAACCTGGTAGACTTCTTTGAGAGGTTCACTAAGTCAATGGACAAGGATAAAACAGTACATACAGTGCATTTTGACCTGGCAAAGGTATTTGATGCAATACGTAACTCAGGCATTGTTGACAAGCTCTCTCAGCTAGGAGTAAAGCCTTACATAACTCACTAGATTGTCGGCTGGCTCATGGACAACACCCAAGAAGTCACGATTGGTGACTCCTCCTCCACCAAGTAACCGGTCACCTGTAAAGTACCCCAGGGCTCTGCAGTGGGCCTGCTCTTTTCTGGCATCTACTTCTAGGAAGTCATGGCTAATGTTAAAAGCCTCTGACTCACCAATTTTGTAGATAACTGTAAACTGGTAGCTATTATAGATTTGCTCAGGAGAGGAGAGGAGCTCTCATGTTGTGGTTATTTCTGATGCTTCGTCTGACCTCTAGTCTAAAATAAATGAATGCCATCTCCCCTGAGACTTTCAGAGCAATAGGACAATCAGAAGAGGGAACAGAAGCAGTCATTCTACAAAGCAACACACTTCCAGAAACAGTATCATCAGCACAAATGCAATCAGAGTATGACACATCCATAATTAAGGATATTAATGATAAGAATTTTTTGGTAGTAATGCAGGGAATTTAGATACAGTTTTGCATAGAAAATGTTTTCAACATATTACATTCATCTGAAAACTGAAAATGATGCATTTTTATGTTATTTTCAAAAGGGTTTAATTTTGTTCAGAATCATTGTCTTAGACTAGCTGACTGCTTATAGGATCTGTGCTATTTTGTTAGAAATTTAAATCTTGGTGTGTTTTTTTTCCTGATAAGGTAAACAGTGGTAATGCTGCCCCTCCCCAATGACTTTGACATAAAAACACTTTTAAACCTCATCCCACCTTATCAAATGTTACATTTGTTTGAGAAGTTTGTTGTGAATGCTATTAGGACTTTGTTGTTATCAAAATACAGAAATTTTGGTCATAATTTAACACAAGATAAAATTAAGTTATTGAATGAATTGAAGTGCAATAACTCTGTCAGATATATGAAACCAGATCAGGGTGGGGGAATAGTGCATCTGAACAATACAAATCAGATATATGAAACCAGACAAGGGTAGGGCTATAGTGCTTATGGACAATGCAATTTATATTTCTAAAATGCTAAGTATACTGTTCAATTTTTGTAATTACAGTTGATGAAGTAAATATAGTATATTCAAAAACTGATTGCATTTTACAAGATTTACTGTTGAACAATTTGGTAGATGATGAGACTTTAATGTTTTTGGTTGTAGTGAACCCAATCAACCCTACAATTTTGGGATCCCAAAAATGCACAGATCAATTATGGATCCCACACTATGATCCATTGTGGATGTTGGATCATCTAACCATTAGCAATGTTTATTGATAAAAGGTTAAAAAGATATATGGAATTCTGTCCATTCTTGAAAGACTCTTGGTGCTTTTTAACCTCATAAAAAAGGGTTGCACTGTCTGGATGACCTTATGATAGCCATTGGTATTGTTGAATTATTAACTGTTACTCTCCATGAAGAGTGGTTAGAATGCTTTAAGGAGAAATTAAAAACTTACTCATTTCTATCTTAATACTGATATTAATGTTTTATGTGAAATTACAGAATGTATACTTCATAATAATTTTGTTTATTTTAATAGTGACTGGTTTAAAAAAAGATTTCTGGTATAGCAATGGACATGAACTGCACTCTTATTTTAAAATTATGGTCCATTGGGAAGAAATATATGCATTCTCTTCATCATATAGTGGATTCATAAAAATAGACCGTCATTTTTGGAAGACATCTGGATTTTTTGGGCAGGATAAAAACATGTTTCTTAATTTTATTGAATATTTTGGTTCCACTTCCAACTTCTTTAAGTTTTCTTATTGTTATACTAAAGATTTTATGAATTATTTTAATGTTTTTGGTGAAAAAGGACCCACATCTATGTGCATTTACACTGACTATAGGAAAATGACGCTTTCTAACAGCTATCTACAGAATTTTAGCTGTCATTTGTCTTTTCCAAAAAGAATAAACTGAAGGGCCAATTGATTAGAATAGCTAGGATGGTGTCTGTGTATGAAGAATTCTTACAAGATATTGGTTAAGTATGCAAGATGTTTTCAAAACAGGATACCCATCCTCATTTATTGACCCTATAAGGATGGTGATTATAAATAAAAGGTTGAATAGACATTTTAGCCTAATGTTTGATACCGATTACTTAGTTTCCAAAGTTACATCAGCAAATAAATAATATTAATAATTTACAGTCTAGCTATCTTGGTTCAAAAGTAAAGGAGCTTGTTAAAGAATATTTGGAAATATTTAAACACTTTTGTGAGTCAGTAGCTTACTTGGTGATTAGCCAAAATTCATTAAGGAAAGACGTAATTTTAAAATTATTCCTGAATCAATATCACAGAAGAAGGCATAGGGAAGTCATTTATTCGATGGCTCCACAGTATGTGGCAGATGTTTTCTATGTAATTATATTATGAATTTTTCCAGTGTAGAAGTAACAGGGTATGGTAAATTTATGACAAATTTAATTGTACTATGGGGGGTAGTCTATCTAATGAAATATGATTCATACACAAATTACTACATAGGCAAAACTGAGTGTACTCTAGGTAAACTGATTTACAAGCACTTATATGATACTAAGAAGGTGGATTACAAGAATGCTTTAAGTAAACATGTGTGAATGCCTTAATTTTAAGAAGTCTAGATTTTCAGTTCTTCCAAAAATAGATTTGAAACCAAGAGGTGGATGGTGGAGATTAGCCTTATGGAAGTGTGAGCTGATGTGGCAACTTGAATTGGGAGGATGATAATGCACATGGAATCAATGACTGCACTTATTCAATAGATTGTTTTTCTTTTTTTTACATCTGAGGTTTATTACGCTGTGATCTGCTGTTTTTTTACATCTAATAATCATAAGATTGAAGTAGGCAAAGTTTTACAATGTTCCACTACTGTTTTGCTTTGTTTCTCATTATAACTAACTTGGACTATATTTTTATTGTCGTGAAAAAATATCCTGATGTATGCAATCAGGTTATATTCCTTCAGATTCTGAAGAAGTCCTCTATAGACAAAAGGGCTAGATCACATTTTTTTTTGCCTTTCAGTTGATCTTTTGGGAAGGAGTTGCTATTATTTTAGGAGGGGTCTTTGATTTTATTTATGATTTTTCTTTTTTTTTAAACATTACTTAATGCATTTTCGAAAACACATATGATATATATGAACAGATAAAACTTCCTAATTAGGAAAAGTAGAGTTTTGTAAGGAAACTTACTAGATGTTCAAATGATGACTGCTGCAGTTGCCTTTACTATATGGGTTATATCCTGCCAAGGATATTACATATAATAGCCAGACAGCTTCCAAAGGTTAAGGTCACCTTCCATATGCCCAAGCCATTACTAGCTCAAACAGGGTGGAAGTAAAAGAGCGGTTTGGGCACTGAGCCCTTCAGAACTTTCATGCCAACTGAGAGAGGGAGGCTACAGCCCTGACTGAGATCAATGCTATGAAAATAAATGTGCAAGTTCTTACTCTGATAACAATAACATACACACATAAGAGGGCTAGAGGAAGGGAGTGGCTACTGTGTCAGTGATCATTCAAAGAACTAGTGTTACTGCAAGTTAATATGCACACCTATGTTCATCATTTGATCACTTCTGCAGGGAGACCATAACTATATGGATAGGCCACCATAGTTTATACTGACCGGGTAGAAGTAGGAAAAGGATCCAAGAGGCCATGGAAAACAGTTCTAGCAAACCCTGCTCTACAACTGAACATGGAGTCTAGTTTGTAGTGCTTTGTATAGTTATGTACAGAGGACCACATTGCTGCTTCTAGAATACTTCTAGAATCCATCCATTTCAAAAAGGTAGAGATGAAGTCATGGCTATTTTAGACTGAGCCTTGACCCTGTATGGACTGCCTTATTATGATGAGTTTAACAAAAGGAAATAGCATAAGGCAGTGATCTGGAAATAATCTGCTTTGACACAGGTTGTCCTTTTTAAGTTACATTCATAAGAAATTAATAACTGATAAGTCTCTAAACATTTTACTTCTGTCAAGATGATATCAAAGTTGTCTGTGGACTTCCAGTCAATGGATCATTATTCCTTCATTTCTTGGTTCCATAAAGAAGACAGAAAGATGGACAACTTGGCTCAACTTGGCTCATCATAAACCTGGGTACCACTTTAAGCATAAAAGTAAGACTAGTTCTGAAGGAAACCCTGTCCTTGTAGAAAATGAGATAAGGTTAACCTACCATAAGAGCTTGTACTTAAATGCATTTCTTGTAGAAATCAGAGCAAGCGTCAATACTATTTTCCATGTTAAAAATATAAAATCAGCCTATTAAGATGGTTCAAATATAGCAAGAATTATTTTTTCAAAAACACAGTTATGATCCCAAGGAGAAACAATATGTTTTCTAGGATCTCTAGTATGTAAAACCCCTTTCAAAAACATTCTAACATGGGAATGCATTGAAATGGAAAGATTCTTGAGCAGACAGTTATATAACTTGAGAGAGGAATAAGAAAGGGCCAGTGATAATAATGTTCTCAAATATTGTAGAACTAGAAAAATACTAACCTTAAAAGTGTTATGGTTATTGTCTTGGCACCAACTAGAACTTTTTTCCATTTGCTGATATATGATTTCCTAGTATCAGATTTCTTTGTTAATACAGTTGCATGTCCTCAGAGAGTAGGTGCCTAAAGATATTAAAACTCTAACATCAAGGTAGTTAGTTGAAGTTGTTTCAAATGGAGTGTATCAAAACACCCCCTGCATGTATGAGTAGATCTAGTCTGAGAAAGCTTGTCATAAAAGCCCTTGGCCATTTCCAAAAGAAAGGAGAGCCACTGTTGCCTGGGCTAGAAGGGAGTCACCAGAATGTTCTTTGGAGAGTCCTTCTAAATCTTCAGAATGGTCCAGGGTGTCAATTGAAAGGGTGGAAAAGCAGTCATGAACTTTCCTTTCCATGGAAAAGAAAATGCATCTGGTTGCCAAGCCTTCTCACATGGAGTCCTGGAGCAGAATTCTGCCAACTGACTGTTGTGAATGAAGGCAAAAAGATCTAGCTGAGGTATTCTCCACAACTAGATTAATTTATGGACCCCCCCCCCCCCACTCCTGATTTAGTTTGCATTTGTGAGGTTCTGTCCTAGTTCTGCTCAGGTTGTCTGCCACAGAACTTTGCTCTGACAGGATGCAAAATACCTGTAGAGTGAGACTGGGCTAGAAATCTTTATTCCAAGTTACCATGGCTAGTCTGCACAGAATGTAAGACCTGGTCCCTACTGTTTGTTTATGTACAACATTACCATGCTTTTGTATGTAACCACATATAATGGTCCTGGGGATGATAAATGATTGAGAGAGTTGACAGGATTTATTATTGCCAACATCTCTTATACAGTTATGTGTTTTGGTCTATTCTTTTTGCTCCATAGACCCTGCAGTTTATTTCCATAGACACTGCTTATGTAGGGTTTATCCTTTTTAATCCAGATACACTAAAATTTACTTTGATAGATACTGATCACCAAGCAAAGTCTGAAGCATCTTTACTTACAAACTATGCTGTAGCTGGAAGGGAAAATAACAAACCTGGAGTCAAAGAAAGCTGATCTATTCATCAAATGTGTCCCCTTTCCACAAGTACCAAAATGGACAAAATGGTCATCGGGAATAACAGGGAATGTTTTTGTTAGGACCATACTGACTTTAGGTAGCAATGAATTTTTGTCATGTGGAGTCTTGTTAAAGGAGTCATGAGAATCATGGATGCCATTAAACCTCATGTTGTAAGAAATTCCCTTGCTCAGGATTTAGTTGGACTGGGAAAAAAATCAGGAATAGCTCTATATATAGATCCCCTTTTTCTGTTTAAGAAAAGCTGTTAGAACTGAAGATCCTGAGGAAAGGAATAAAACAGATTTTGGATGTTCTCTTGAAACCCCAGTCTGAAAAGGAAATTTCTCATCCAAGTGAAAAATTCCTGATAATTTGAAACAAAGAGCCTGCAAAGATAAGTGAGTTAATATAAATAAGGAAATATGTCAATACTTTGCGGTTTGCAGGCTATCATTTGAGCAAAACAATTTCTGAATAACCTTTGATTAGTGGATAACCTAAAGGGTAATGCAAAAATTTGAAAGTGTGATCTAGACACAGAAAATATTAAGAAATGTTTGAAATCTGGTGTATAAGACTGTAATGATAAGAATCTCATCTAAAACTGGTTTTCATGAAGCTTCCTTGTTTGGAACCAAAAACATTCTTGAATAAAAACCTTTCCATTTCTGATACACTGGGACAGCTTCTATCATGCCCTGTGTTAGTAGATGCTGAAATATAGGTGTGAGAAAGGAAGCTTGACTTGGTGGATGAGGAAGAATCCCCAAAAAAGTGGGAGAGATTCCCACTGTTATCTGTTTTCCTGATGAATCTCTCTTGGAATCCATTTTTCTGAGACTACCTGTTGCCAAAGAGAGAAATGAAGAGTTAGATTTTGGAGAACAATGAATGCCTTGCTTGAATGTCCTTGTTTCTGGAGGGATCCTCCTTTCTTTTTTGTGCCCTGTTGCCATTGCTTTGTAAAAGACTACTTGCCGGTAACTTGATTTGTCTGCTTATTTTGCCTTTTTTTAATGGTGTATAGGTAGCTGTAAATCCCTTGAAAAGTTTGGAAAATGAAGGCAGAAAAATCTTAGAAAATCCCCAAATCAGTTTCCCTCTGTGATTACACCTGTGCAGCAGATACTTCAAATGCAACCTCTCTATCTAAAGGAGAATTTGAAATTCAAGCTTTAAACATCCTCGGGATGGTTTGGTGTATGGCAGGGCTATCCATTGGCTCTAGATGTTGGTCAGTGTTGAGGGGACATTCTGTCCCAATGAGCAAAGTGTGAAAAAGGTGGTTATGGATGAATGGATGGATTCTCAGGAAGGTTTGGTTTACAGAGCCGTGAAAATCTTCTCATAGCAGTCCCAGTAGCAGCAACTCTGGAAGTGTCATAAGCTGAATTATAAGCATACTTTAAACACTGATTATTCACTTGAGACACAGAAACAATAAGATTACACAAAGATTATTTTTCCTATTGAGTGAAAAGAAGTTATAGTGTTCCTCATATTCTGAAAAGAAGCAATCACAAACTTTAACCTGTGACATGTGTTGTTGAGAATTATAATTTTTTCCCCTCAAATCTTTTAAAAACTTTCCCTTCCTTATTATGGAGGGGACAAGGACATCACTGATGGATCAGATCTGGGTTTAGAAGATCAAAACTTACAAGACTGTGGAAATGTATGCATTGTATTTAAGTTCATAGAAGCAGGGTGTCTACAGGCTGTAATAAAAACATCTTCCATTGCTGGAAGAAGAGGAGGTAATGAAATACATTCACAAGATTTCATTTGATATAAATTATAATATTTCTTTAAAGAGAATAGGATATCATTATGTCCCTACTTAAATAATTGATTCATTTTGGATATAGTTTCAAAAACTAAAATTCTTGTAAGGGACTATCAGAAGAAACATTCTCTAAAAAGACAGATTCAGAAACTTGAGGATAGAAAAGACAAATTTTCACTCACAAATATTTTTTCTGTTCCATTTCTTGCAAATTCTCCAACACAAAAAAAATCAGTTTTTCTCTTACTGGTGACACCAGATGAGAAAGGGTCAAATGTCTGAACTAAACCATGAGTTACATCCAATAAATTAGTTTTCTCTGAAGTAACAAAGACAGGAGAAGACACATGTCTAAATGTCTGCTTCTTTTTTAACAGGAATGTCTATAGAAAAGGGCCTATTTTTGACAGCCAAATACTACCTAGGGACAGGCATCCAATTCCAGCTAAGCAGAGAGGTATTTTTACTCCTTCCTTCAAGATGGAAAAGAGCACTTCTCCCCTTCCTGCAAAGGGCACTTCTGCAGCAACCAAGGATGCGCCTAACCCCCAGTAAGTGGTGGCTGTAGTGACTTCACCAGGGAGATCCAAAGAAAAAGATGAAATGCTTGAAGAACCAGAAATGACCACAGCAGAGTCACCCATTTGTGGTGGAGGCAGATTTTTAGCCCAGTGAAGAAACAAAAGCTGTTTGGAAATGTTCATCTTGTGACTGGAAGAAAGAAAAATTGAAGAACTGGTAGACTGTTCCAAGGAAAAGCTGAAAATAATGCCTGAATCCTGAGGAAGACTGACACTAGTTGGTGAAACAGGTAAGTGCCAATAAATTAGATTTTTCCATAAAAACTCAGAATAAACACTTAAAACACTTATTCTACCTTCTAATAGCAATTTTACACAAGTTCTGGTTAGAAAAAGCAATGTTTAGCTTAGCTTTAACAGCTTTTTCCCAACAAAAATAAGAAAGTTGCATTAAAAAGCGACTAAAAGTCATTGCTACAGCACATTAAAACACTTTGTCCTAGCTTAAAATTTTTTTTTTACATATGTATAGAAAACGTTACATTTCTAACATAAAAATATGTGGAATTTCCCTTTTCTCCAAAGATAATTTATCTGACCTAAACAGGACAACTGTTATCTGACCATCACTACTCGAAGGTCCACAAGAAGAGTACCCTTTGGTTGCAGGAAAGTCCTAAAGAGCCTGGTAGCCAAAACACTATTTTCTCAGTGCTGGCCAAGTTTGGGTACATGGAAGGCACCTTAAGCTTTGGAAACTTGCTGGCTGTTATATGTTATATCTTTGGTAGGATATAGCCCCTATAGCTAAGGTCATTGCAGCAGTGATCAAATGACAAACGTATCATTTACATCTTAATACTGGGAATCAATACTACGAATCACTCTAAAAGAATAAATGCAATCTCTTGAGACTAATGGCTTTTACCATCTTATATACTCCATTAGCATGTTAGTGCTATAATATGTATTTACAGTAGTGCAAGTAAAATACAGTAAGGGGAATAATTAGCTCAGAAATAAAATCTTTGCCTCACAACTTCAGGGTCTAGAGTAAATTTCTATCCAGTAACTGGCTGTATGGGATTTGCATATTCTCTCTATATCTATGTGAGTTTTCTCTTGAAATTCAAATTTCTTCCTACATTTCCAAAACGTGATGTTGTCCATATATAATGCATGTACCAATATTGTTGTGGCCCAAGTCATTGCTTAGAAAGGTCTGAGGACAAGTTCATTTACCTTTTTTAACAAATTAATTAATAAAAAAAGAATTAAGTTGCTATTGTTTCATAAAACAAGGTATGCTATGGGCACAACTCTTCAAATTAAAAACAATCTGCTTTGACCTTAATTAAACCTTAATTAGATGTCACTGTATAATTGCAGGACAGCAACAACAACTGAAAAAAAATAAAAGAAAAAGAAAATGACTTGCAAATTAAGAGGCAAAATTATTTTCTTCCAATAAGATTATCCAAAAAAATTTCACTGTGGTGATTAAATGGAGGTGATTAAACAGGAATACATCTGTGTTAGATGTCCTTACTGAACCACCATGGTCCTCACTCACCCCATCCTTGTTGACAAAGTAAGAATAAATCTAATAAGTGTTCTTTCACATCCCTATATACTATCTGTGAAACATTCCTTGCTTGTTTATTACAAGAAGTTTTATTACTTTTATTTGATCTACAATGCCCCAGCATTCTCTTACATCAGGAGAAAAATGGCTAACAGTTTATTGTCTTCCTTATAATCACAGACAAATGAGAAGGACTGGTTCAGGTGCATGCCTTTGTTGTTATTTCTCAATATGATTCAGGTCTACCATCTTAAAAATTATACAAAAAGGCCATACAAAACCTAGACTGCCTTGCATCAAAACATACCTAGTAGTCAGACCATAAAGAAAAATATGTTTCCAGTCTCTTTTACCAATGTTAACACTTAAGTGCTTGGGTGATGCTGCAGGGTACATACCGTCTATGCTTTCAGGATGCAAATACTCTGTGAATACATTTCTTAATTAATATCCTTCATAAAGAAGATAAGGTCATTGCCAAGACGGATCACTCTTTTTGAATATTAATTATAAACTGCCAATAGCCCACCAAAACACATTACATGTGGCAGTATCAATTAGTCAGATGAGTTAGGCTTTGAGCTGTTAATTTGTTTCATGAAGTCCAAAGTTTGATTCCCATTGGCCTGCTCTGTGATGCTGAGTGAATCACTTAATCAGACAGAGTGCTAGGGCAATTGGAAAACTGGGCAGAGCCCATATACAGTCTTTTTTTTACTACATTCATAGTGTCTACTTAAAACACTGTGACTGAGACAAGCTCTTGTGGTAGATTGCATGTGATTTCAGCACGCAGTTAGCCATGAAAGGACAGATTCAGATATCAGCTGAAATATGCCTCCATAAATGGGTGTTTTTCTATGTTCTTTTTTTTCTGGCAAACCATATGTTGACATGATTACATAATTTACAATTATAGCTGCCAATATTATATCTATTGTAACTAAAAAACAGCACCCAAACGAAGACACAGGTCACTAGTCCCTCTGAAATACTTTATTCGATAGTACATCCAAACAGTTAACCACTTTCATCAAAATAATTTTGACTTCATCAGAACAATGACATTCTGAAATAATGAAATAAAATACCCCTCAAATAAATCAGATTGGATAATTATTCAACCAATGCCATACAATCAATTTAAATACATAATTGAACTCCTTAGATAACCACAACTAATAGAATGTTGTATAAAAACATAAAAATGTTATGAAGGTAAAAATGTATAAATATATAAAACACACCTTTACTAAATAATATATGTTCATGCTACAAATGAAATTGAAAAATTCACACAATGAATAAAATCAGACTTAATGAGAAAATTGCAGTATAAATGTATAATTTAAATCTTAGCTGCTTAACTGTTTGGATTTACTAGCGAATAAAGTATTTCAGAGGGACTAGTGACTTATGTTTTTGTTTGGGTGCTGTTTTTTGGTTACTTGTTCTGCTTCACAGCATCCACCATTGCTTTTATTTTATTTATCTATTGTCACTGGAGTATGTTTAGAGGAACATAAGATGGAATCATAGCTGTGAATGTTGCATCCAATTCCACTGAAAAGTCTGATCAAGACATCTCTGAACAGAATATATTGTCAGCATATGCATGCCATCAAAAACTATATCAAGTTCTGCTTGGTGTATTTAAACTGTTAATCTATGAGCTTTCATTTATTCAGCCTGCTCTTTAAAAGAACAATGTGAGACTAATATTGATATTTCATAGAACAACACTGATATGATGCTACCTATTTTTCAGAAATTGTCTGTGTTCCCCAACGACCTGCTACTGAAGTATTACAGAAGAGCTGAATGCTATAAAATGATACATTTACTACATTTGCAGTGTTAAAATATGAGAACAGGGTAAATAGTGTAAATACGTACTGATTTAAACAGGAAGTCATCGTTTTATCTTAACATCTAAAAACATTATAACTTGAGTGCTTCTAAACAGATCACGTCTCTGTTTCAAATGAAAAAGACCTATTAGCCTGATGAGCCTGGTCTGCAAGGCCATGGAACATATCATCATGGAACTCATAAACAAAAACATTGGTAACCTCCAAACTCTGCTAACTTTGAGGTCTTATTACTTCACAGTAAGACCTATAATTTCAAAATAAGTGGAATATTTGTTTTTTGTCTGGAAATTGAAATAGTTTATGTATCTTCAAGGTAGCCTGACCACAAATAATGCATTAAATACTTAAGGTTTGGGTGCTGCAGGTGACGCATTATGGAGTATTCTAAACTTCCTCTAACGCATTTCAAAGGAATCTCATTCAAGCACTGTATTCTCTGGTTCTATCTTTTTTTCAGTTTTGATAAACTTGCTTCACTTTTGATTACTATAATTTGATATCTACAGATATTCTAACTAGAGTGATATTCTATTATATTCCTGAGGCTCTTTGTCAGAATTTTATGATTCTAAACTACATGTCCTGACACTAAAATCCTTCAAAAATGATTGCACATTGGGAACTCCCTGTTACATATTAACATGTTTTTTCATGGACGTCACCACCATGCACCCCCATAACTGAAGATGCATTGCCCATACCACAAGCAGCTATATAAATTAGCTCTGAGATCACTGCAAATTATCTGAGATACAGCAGTTTAGATATAGCATATACTCCTCCCTTGATTTGCACTTAATTTTCCCGTGCTTCAAGATTCATACTATCAGGTGTGTGATTCTGTCACATACAGTGGAAACCACATTGGTTGTCCTATTAGAATGTCATTACATTTCAACCTGATTCACACAACTTTGAGAAATTAAGCATAATTGTACAGCAGTTACAGCTAAGTGCAAAATTCATAGCTGAACATATAAGTGTTTTTTGAGAGCCTCACACTATCATCTATCTGACATACAATGGGAATGCAGTAACATGTTGAGATGCCATGAAACTAATAGCCTGCACATCATGTTAACAGAGATATGTCAACTTTGAGAAGCTTTTTAAATAATTTGAAAAATACACAGCACAGGCTAACAGATTAATTCAAGTTATGTCAGTAAGGGTTCTGTCAGCTGTCAACTGGATTTGCATCAAATATTAGTGAGTTACAAAATTATCTCCACAAGTTATGCATCAACGCACATTTTTGATTAGTATAATTTGATATCTGCAGATATTCTAACCTGGGCAATAATATGTTATACTTCTTGGGTTCTCTGCCAGAATTTCATAATTCAGTAAGTGTCCAGGCAGCTGCAAGTTGGATATGCATCAAACATTAGTGATTTGGAAAAATCACCTCTGTGAGTAATACATCACAGCAGACATTCTGAAAATTACTAGAATGTATTTAAATATAAATCTTTTGTGACAAGTATGAAGATGCTTGTGTTCACTTTTGTCTACTGGGCAGTCATCTTTTTGTCATGATAATAGCTATTTATAAAAGCACCTGAGACTGCAAGAAATGTTTATTCTGATGTAGAGAAGAATGCACATGCTGTTATGAAAACTAAGGAAAGTGGCTGACACACATAAAAAGATAGTAGGCAGTATTCCGTAAACCCTACATGGCTTGCTGAAACCTTGTGTGCATCACGGCACAATGCAAACACAATAAAGTATCGGTTTGTATTCACTAAGCAGCTCTACATGATGTGAAGAGCAATACAAACATGATAATTACTGCATAAGCAGGTGAATTGTATGGTAATCAGCAATTTAAAGATGGCAGAGCTATTCAACAAGCTGTAAAGCAATTGGATACTCAGTGTAGTTTTCTTCCTTGTATTCCAAAACCTATTGGAATACAGTTATGGAAACTACACTGAAGGAAAGAATGTTAGGGGCTGCTGCTGTTCTTCTACATGTGTATGTGCAACAGGCTCAGGTCTATGCTGCTGCTGATGATGATAGACCTCAGCCAAGGAAGAGAAGGATATTTAGACCCCCATTTAACTTTTCAGGGTCTGCATGAGGTGGAACTAGTAGAGTGTTACAGGATGGACAGAGTCCAGGAACTCTGTAAACTCTGTTGTCCAACAAGATCAAACTACGGGGAACCAATACCTTTGGAGACCAAGGTATGTGTAGAACTTAGAATTTTAGCCACAGGAAGCTTTCAATGACCCATGTGGGATATGCTGGGGGCGTCATATGCATCGGCATCCAGGATCCTATACCATTTCCGGAATACCTGTGGAGACCAAGGTATGTGCAACACTTAGAATATTAGCCACAGGAAACTTTCAATGACCCACGAGGGACATGCTGGGGGCGTCATAGGCATCGGCATCCAGGATACTATACCATTTCCTGAATGCTATGCTACAGTATGCCAGTAACTGTATATGTTTTCCCTGTACCTCTAAAGACAGAGCTAGAACTATGCAGGTGTTCTACTTCATAGCACACTTTCCTGAAGTCCTGGGTGCCATTGACTGCATACACATTGAGATCAAAGCACAAACTGAGGAACAGGGAAGGGTCTACATCAACAGAAAGGGATTCCACTCCATTAACTGCCAGGCTATGTGTAAAACTAGGGGCATCATCCTGAATGTGTGTGCTGGCAACCCCATCAGTTACCATGACTCCTATATCTGGCACACCTCACAGCTCTACCAGAGGTTTTCCAGAGGTGATGTTCCACAAAGTCATTTACAGGGGAGTGCAGGGTATGCACACAAACCATGGCTGGTGACACCCATCATAAATGCACACACACACACACACACACACACACAGAAGAATCCTATAATGAGGCACATGCTCAAACAAGAAATATCATAGACCATGCATTTGGGCTGTTGAAGTCATGGTTTTGGTGCATAGCTACATCAGGGGGCTCTGTAATACAATCCCGGTACTTGTGCGGAAATTATCAGTTTGTGCTATCCTATGCAATATCATCCTGTGAAAATAGGTGCAGCAGGAACACCAAGGGCTGGAAGCAAATGTTCCAACAGCACTGACAAGGTCACAACATCCATATGGAGTCAGAGACGGATCCCCAGCCATTGTGAATGTAGCTAGACAAAGACATGCGCAATTTGCCCTTACCCTGACCAAGAGGCAAATGATAGTGCACATGCTGACCATCTAAGGGGTATGGCTTTCATCATATGCCTATACATGCAGTAAAATTGATGCCAGAAAATGCTCACAACCTTCACTGCTACATGTAATGGCTGTGTACTGCTAGTATCAGATAGAATCAGCCCAAAGTGGCAACACTTGTAAATGTTGAAACTGTAATAGAAAAATAAATGTGCAAGAACATGAATAAATGGCAGATACATCCCTAACTGGTACTTGTAAATGCAGCTAAGTAGAACATGTGTAAGTTGTCCAGTAATGCCATCAATATATGATATGTCTGAGATCTGGAATATATACTTATGCAGTTTATCAAATGACATAGCCCATGCAACTGAAATACCCAGTTTAGAAAAATACTTCAAAATGTGTACTTATCCCAGCACTCCCACAACTGGAGAACTAAGAATGACTGAAAACAGTCTCCTCTTCTTCAAGTACCCTGTTGGCATGGATACATTTCAGTGTACATTCAGGCCTCTGAGCACTCTGAAGTTACAAATGATGTGCAAATTCCTTAGAATTGCTGAATGCCAAACTTTTGACTTTGTATAGAAGTTGTAAACATTGTGTAGCCTCTACACACCACTGTTGGGTGCTAATGGCTTGCAGCTGTGAATGGTTACTCTGACTGAAGCAAAACAAGTAATGCACAGACACTCTTCAATAAAGTGGGGGTGTCAGTATGGATATAACTGCATTGTGCTTTTAAACAAAATGCCTCATTTCTTTGGCATAATAGCACAGTTTCATAAGTTCATAGGTTCATAGGTGTGTGCTAAGCTAATGGCCATGGAGCCTTTACAAGGCAAGCCCATAGAAATGCCCTGGCATCGTGCCAGCAGTCATTTGTTTCCTGTACCTCTATCAAGTACAGCCACTATAGTGATCCCGGGGTGAACTTTCTATTTCCCATCCACTCATAAAATTTCTCTTGAAGAGGGCCAGTAAGGTGATCTGCTTGACATGTATGGGAAGTCTATTCCCGAGCATGGGCAGTCTCTGGTTTTTGCACCTGTCCATCCAGCATGTTCTATTAATTGTGGTAATGAAGTTGAGGCCTCTGTAGCCTGTGGTATGGAGGGATTGGGATTTTTTCAGCTGTAGCATTTCTAACAGAGCTGGGTCAGACATGGCTTTGTAAGTCAAGCAGAGATTGCCTCTTAGTAGACGATATAGGTTCATAGGTTTATACTAGGCTATCTGCCCTAAGGCATTTATAAGCCTAGCCCAAAGTTTTGTGGCTTACGCCACCCCTTATATGAAAAAATACTGTACCCATTAGTTTGTTGTGCCTCTGTCCAGCAGTGACACAGAGATGATTCAGGGTAAACCTACAATCTCCCATCCACAGGTCAAGATTTCTCTTGAACAGAGCCAGCGAGGTGCTCTGCCTCACATGGACTGGGATTTTATTCCACAGCATAGGAGTCTCTGGTGATAAATCTATCCCTCCAGCACATCCTATTTATATCCGTGCTAAGGTTTAAGTCGCTTGCTCTAGTGGTTTTGGTGGATTTGGATTTTTGAGGTGGAGCATGTCCATTAATTCCGGGTTGGACATGGCCTTGTATGTCAGGCACATGTCACCTCTGAGCTGAATAGAGCTGGAGTTTCTTCAATCTGGCAGCATATGACAGATTTTAGAGTCCCTTATCCTTTGGTGAGGAACTTTTGGGGTCTCCAATTGCTGCAGATGTCGTGAGATAATCATTGGTCTGATAAGTGAAGAGGGAACAATGACCTCACTAGATCTGGATGTGAATCCCTTCATGATCAGGTGGGCAATGTAGAAGGTCTTTCTAACCACGTCAAAGAAAGGCCACTGTCAACCTGGGTCCCCAGGTCCCTGATAACCTCTTCTGTGCTTGGTGGATTGCCACCTATATGGTAGCTTGGGGTTACCTTGTTTTTCCCGAAGGGTATGACTATACACAGGCCATAGCTCTGGCACCAGCTATCTGTTTCCGTGAGTCCCTTCTGAAGGATATCTGTGTCTGATGCACTTTCCACTATGGCGCCCAGTTTGCAGTCGTCTGCAAACTTTGTCAGCCAAAGTTCTTCCATGTTGGCCTGTACTTATGAGAGAGAATAGCTGGAATTTTTAGAGTCTGTCCATGTAGGACATGTGTTTAAGGCCTAAGAGCCTCTTTGTGAGGTACAATTGTGGGCTTTCCAGCTGTTGCATGAGTCTAGTGAGGTACATGTCAAACGGGGCATTATACTCAATGATTGGCCTAATGAGGGAAGAGTAGAGAGAGATGATGACCTCTTTCTTCCTGGATACAAAACCCTTGGTAATGAAATGTGCCACATAGAAGGACTTTCTGATCACAGTGGCAATGTGGTAGTCAAAGGAGAGGATGCTGTCAACCTGTGCCCCCAGATCTCTTATAACCCATTCAGTGTTCAGGCAGCTCCTATCAATGTGGTAATTAGTGGGAACTGAGTTTCTCCCAAAGGGGATGATGATGCATATTTTGGCATTAAGCTTAAGGCCATGGTTTTGATACCAGTCATTGGTCTCAGTGATGCCTTTCTGTAGGATGTCTGCATCACTTGGGGAGTTAATAATAGCTCCCAGCTTGCAGTCATCTTCTAACCTGGTCAACCAAAGTCCCTCCATGTTGGCCTGGATTTCTGAGAAGTAGATGCCAAACAAAAGAGGACCCAGGACTGATCCCGGTGGGACTCCACTCATGCTTGGTTGGCAGTCTGACTTGGAGTCAGCTACTTTCACGCTGTGGGTTCCATCTTTGAGCCAGTTTGCAACCAGCCTACTGATGTAGGGCTTGATGCCTAGTTTGGTGAGTTTATCAATAATTCCTGAGTGGGACATGTTATCAAAGGCCTTGGCCAGATTGAAGTAGGCCGTATGAACTGCTTTGCCCTCATCCACAGCTCTGGTGACTGACTCAAAGAGGTCAACCAGGTTGAGCAGGCATGATCTACCTTTCACAAAATCAAATTGTTTGGAATCTAGAGTTTGGAGATTCCTTGTAACCTTGTTAATTATGTCCATGATGATTCACTCCATAGCCTTACATATCAGACTTATCAGGCTAATGAGCTGATAATTCACAGTGTCAGTAGGCACTCCCACTTTATGGTGAGGGATGACTGTAACAGTGAGGTGAGGCTGCAATTGAACAGGGCACACAGATGTGGTGCCAGTTCACTTTGTAGTTCATGTAAAACACATCCAGGGATATTGTCAGGTCCAATAGAAGCTGTATTCTTGGCCTTGGACAATGCAGCTTTAACCTGTGCTGCAGTAATGCTAGGTGCCTGGCCTTCCTCCGGCATTGTGATTGGTCCTTTAGGAGGAAGAGAGGAGTAAAGTTGGCACAGAATCTGTCAGCCAGTATGTTGGCAATATCTGTTGGCTCTGAATAGGAGGTACCATTGTGCAGTAACTCAGAGCAAACCTGGGTATTGCCATGGATATTCTTGATATAACTATAGAAGGCTTTGTGGTTGTTTTTAGTGTCTGCTGAAATTCTGCCTTCATGGCTGGCTTTAGAGGTTTTGATGAGGGAGCTCAACTTTCTGGTGAGGCTAATAAGTGATTTTTTCCAGTCTTGGGACTTCACCTTTTTCTGCAACAGTTTCTTCCTTCTGTTATAGAGTTCATTAATAGCAGGGGACCACCAGATTGGCTTCCTTTATTTTGGAGGAGAGCGTCTTGGTTCTGTTGGGTATGGCTAGTTCCATGCATTTATGTACGTGTTCATACAGTGCATTGATGTATGATTCAGCAGTTATGCATCTATTTTCCATTGACATGGGTGCTGTGAAGTTAGCCAATTCTGTTTTTAGGAGCCCAAAGTCAGCTTTGGAGAAGTTTTTCATGGGGGTTGCCTTTGCGGGGGGTGTGGGTGAGATGTGGATTTCCATGGTGATTAGGATGTGGACAGATCTAACCAAGGAGAAATTGACTATTGGTGTAAAGCAATCTTTGCCCATGTTAGTAATAACCAGGTCAAGGATGTTGCTTCCTCTACGGGGGGGGGGGGTAAGAATGAGCTGGTCCAGGGCATTGGAATTGAGGAATTCCATGAAGCGTTGGGCCAGTGTATTGGTGCATGAGTAGTTTTCCCAGTTGATGGAGGGTTAGTTGAAGCCACCTAGTATGAGAGTGTTGGATTGGACCCTAATAGTTTCCAGGGTGCTTAGGAATCACCATCTTACCCAATGTTAATTGTACCTGAAGTATCTCAGATGCGTTATGCTGGGATAGAAGTCTGGGGGGTGTGCATATCATTTATGAATATGGAGACACCACTGCCTTTGGAGCTTTGGTCCCTGTTCTAAGGTTGAAAGATGTGGAATGAGTTGCTTTCTGCTGCTTTAAACCAGTTCTCCATTACAACACTAAGGTCAATTTTCTCCATTTTGAGGAGTGCTTCGAGCAAGTGAATCTTGAGATTTAGACTTCTAGCATTGAGCAGCATGACCCTCAGATTAAATTTATGTTTAGCTGTTACGGTAGTAATTTGGTCTTTAGAACATCGTCTAAAAAGGCTATATATATATTTATATATATATATATATATATATATATATATATATATATATATATATATCCAGAAACCCAGGGGATACAGATGCAGGCCATTTCTGGCAAAGCATTGAGGTCTATCAATCATGTCATCCCAAGCAGACAGATACTGGATCCCCTTAGAATGACACCAGAAACTTAGGCAATTGTTGAAGTCAATCATTTTCTTCTTGTACTGCAGTATCATTCTGGGTGACAGTAGGATGCTGCTCAGGTCTAGGGTTATACCTGCCTGGACCACATAATCTAAGAGTTCCTCCATGTCCCTTTTCATGTAGTCCAGGAAGGTGCATCTCAGGTCATTCACACCCACATGGACTGTGACACAGTCAGACTTGTACTTGTTGTGGAGTGACCTGAGTGCATGTGTTATGTGTCAGATTCTGGCACCTGATAGACAGCTGACTGTTACCTTCACCTTATTCAACCTAGTGAGTGGGACTGGGCAAGCTGTTTTGCCTTAGGGGCTTAGGATGAGGGGCACACTGTGTAGGTGAGCTATGTGTCTTGTGGATTGTGCTGTGTTGTGATGGTCGAATGCATTTCTGCCTTTGAGGTCTCTGCTGTTTGGGGAGATTTCTATTGAGAGCATCCGCGAAGGTGGGTGTGTGGTTTGTGTTTTTATGTGATGATGGATGTTTTGGAGGGCTATGTTTTGCATGTGGTGTGGTAAAGGTGTTGACCTTCTCCTCTTGACCAGCTGTTCCGGTCTTGGCTTGAGAGTGCATGGCTTCCAGTCTGGATATAGAAGTACATCTCTCACAAGTCTGAGTGTTGGGAGGTAAGAGGAGAGGGTTTTCTGTGTACATGAGGCAGTTGCTACACTGCCTCAGAATGCCCAAGTTCACCAGGTTAATAGGAGAAAGCACAAGGAACTGAACTTTAGACATGCCAGGAGGGATGGTCATTATTACTAAGTACTGGAGCTGTTTCCTTGTATATTCCTTGTACACAAATTGACATTTATTTAGTACTTTTCAGTTATTGGGAACCAGTTCTAGGTAAAGCATTAACAAGTTGTGTGAGAATTCTACATAAACAGTGCAACAAAATTTCAACTTCAGAATATCTACACCTTGGCTTTTCATAGTGCAATATTTCATGCTTAACAGAAAGAGCAGAAAAATCTCAACACGTGTATTGGAGGAGGGGAATAAAACAGGTGAATAACTGCCACTTTTTGAGTGGTGATGCTTTCTTTATTCCTTACCCAAACCGTAAGAGAAGAATGATGGAAAATCATAAAAATGAAGTCTGGGAACTAGTGGCCTTACTTTGTAATTACCCCTTGATAATGAAACATTACCTTAATACAATAAAGTCAAAAAACTGACAAGAGCTTGCTGACAGCTGAAAGCAGAAGCAATCCATTCTGTTTCCCTGATAATGGAAGTTATTCAAATACAGTCATGTCATCTTCTTCTGGAACATTGTCATAAGTCTCCAACCCCCGAATTCTGGCCTGAATTTCTTGCGACTCCATTTCCTGTAGAACCATTAGCCCCAATCTGTCATGCATAGCAATAAAGGTCTTTTTAAATGACCACTGCTTGTCCAAGTAGCCTGCTCATTGTGCATTGGCAACACAACTGTCAGTGATTTTATCCCATGAATTCTTCATCCAAGTCACGACCTCTAGCAGACTAGGCTTCAGAAAGTTTCCATGCTGATTTCTCTCCATTCTATTTTCAATGTAGTCATTGAGTTCCATGTGCAAATGGTCCTTGTATAGCTTGTTCATTGTAATATCAAGAGTCTGGAGAAAGGCAGTCATTCCTGCAGGAATCATTATTTGATCTATTCTTCTCTGTGCAAGGAATTTTTTCATGTCATTAGCACAGTGAGTGCTGGCTGAATCCCAGACTAACTGACTTCTTTTGCCACCTGTAACACGTGCACTTTCGTATCCAGTGGAGGGAATGTAGATTGACAAAGCACCCCTCTGGTCAATTGTTTTTTGAGATCTTTGGCCCATAAACCCTGCAGTTTCATCCATAGCAATCATGTTGGAGAGTTGGTATTTAGAAAAGTCAATGCCATCTACAAAGGACTTGAATGCAAGTGCACGTTTAATAACTTCAGTATCTTCCAGCTTGAACAGTGTTGTCAATCTTTTTAGAGACAGTTCATATCACTGAAGGAAGCTATCCAGCCAATGTCGGGATGCTTTGAATTCTTTTGGGAATATTTCTAACTGTGGTGCCATTGCAAGGGCAAATGCTTGAATATCAGCCCTGCGCACAACCAAAGCCTCTGCTCTCCTATTAGCAATCCATTCACAGGTGATGTCTTCCAGGTCAGGAAATAATGGTTGCCGACCTGATCCACACATGTACTTCTTAGCATTTCCCTCATCCACCTGTTGACTGAGATTATCATACTCTGCTCGCCATTTTTGGACTGTTCAGAGATCAAACTTCTTCTCTTTTCAGAAAGCCATCAGATTGTTTTTCCCCAGGAGTCCTCCACAATTCCGTTCTTGTTTCTTGTCTGTAGTGGGGGTTAATAAAAGACTCACAAAACAGGAGTGGCAAAAAAAAAACAGCGACAGTTAAGAAGACACAATCACAACCGTTTGTAATCAAGTAAGCATGTCTTATGTGCGATGTCTGTACATTGACCAATCAAAGTACACTTGCCAGTGTTTATGGGCCAAGGATCTCAAACATCAAGTGTGATTGAGGATTAGGGTTAAAGTAAGAATCGTGGAGGACTCCCGGGGAAAAAATCTTACAACTGTCTGCAAAGAGAAGAAGTTGAGTGTCCGGATGGTCTGAAAATAGTGAACAGAGTATGAAAGTCTCAGTCAACAGGTGTCAATAATATTATTATTTTATAATTCAACACGTCCATTGTATGTTGTTGACAATCTTAACTGGGGCTTATTTTTGGGGTAGAGCTTATATTATGACCACCCTGGAAAACCATGTTAGGCCTTATTCTCTGGTTAGGTCTTATTTACAGAGAAATACAGCATGTAGACCCTGAAAATTTAAGGATGAAGTATTTAGGAAGATATTCTGAAATTAGAAAGAAATCAAGCAGTACTTACTGAAAAATAAAGAATTAGCTTGTCAAGAATGATGAAAAGAGGGGAGTTAAATGAATGGCTACTGGCTGACTTCTACTAATGCTGGTCTCAGCACAGCTTCACTCTGTTGGGATACAATGCTCCTTTGTTTCTTCTCTCACAAGAAGCAAAATGTTAGCACCAATCCCAAGAAGAGAAGCAAGCCACGACCTGTTTGGTGATCCACAGTTTTGTCCCAGATGATGTAAGGGTCTACAGGCTTGTAGCCTTTTTCTGGTAGATGCCTCAAATAGCAACCAGAACAATCAGATACGATAAGCACAGACACCCATTTTCCAACCAGAAAGAGTCAGGAATCAATGCACTCTGTTCCTACTCTCACCAGGATCAGAATAAAAGCACAAATTCCAAGCTGTCACCTATAAAGCAGTTATTAAGCTTTCTGGTGATCGGCAGTCTTCAGAAAATAATGTAGCTGTACTCCTTCAGTCACCAGGAGTAAACAGAGGCACTAAGCCTAAGATGACTACTGATTGGCAGAATGTGGGCTCTCCAATAACTGGTGGCCATGCAATGGATGCTTAAAGGTAAGATGAAAAAAATAGTTTATTCTAAACACTGCAGTGTGCGCTAGAGGAGTTAGATGTGAAAGTAGGTAACTTAAGTTTTACCTGTCTAAAAAGTTAAGTTTTAGTGGAGAGTCACTATTTTTAAAATAGCAAGATAGATTGAAAGGGAGTGGTCACTTTTGTATTCTGGTACTGTGGAATACAATAAGATGGCCAATAAATTTAAATAGTTGAAGGGGAATGATTTCACAAAATGATAATTTTGTGCTTACTCACACCAGCTAGTAAATGCAGAGAGGAAATGAGATACATGGTCAAATTAACATAAGGGGCAGGCAACTAGAAAGAGTGGTGTTTAAGAAGACAAACCCAACATTAACCGGGTGGCAGGGTGGGAAAAATTTCTGTATGATTCGTAAGAGACAGAGCTGTGGTTTCTTTTCAAGTTTTAATATGCAGGTAAATGCAGAATCCAAGTAAAACACAGTGCAAAGAAAACAAATCACAGTATACAAAATAGAAAAAGCCAATAAAGTAATACAAAACACAACAAATAAAAAGTGAAATAACCTTTCCCTCACAGAAAAATGTAGCAGAATCTGGGTGTGCCTTTCCAGTAAAGCTTTTGTTGAAAACTTGTTATTGATTGTCATGTATTTACATGCATACATACATATAAATATTTCAAGCACAGGCATTAATGCCCTTCTAGCTTGCCAATATACCAAAACACTTGTTCCCATAATAAGTGTCCAGGCTGTTCTTAAAAATATATAAACTAGTACTTGCTTTAAGGTAATTTGGTAGTATGTTTCAAGCATCGGCTGATCTCTCAGGGAACCAACTAGTAGACTTCTCGTTCCTATAAAATATTCTACGTAGGTTGCCTGATGCTTCTCTAGTACTTTTTGATAACCCCAAACATTCCCGGAGGTAGTTGTCTCTAAATGTCCTATATACATGAATAAGATCTCTTAGATATCTATGAGACATACTGTACAAGTTCAGATATTTTAGTCTTTTATAATAACTTAAATTTTCACATCCATGGATGCCTCTGGTACATGCCCACTGTACTCTTTCCAGTTTACCCATGCTTGTTTTCTTCTAGGGTTTCCCTTTTGTTTTTCCATGCTCAAGCTTTGGTCTAACATAATTAACAAACAATTACATCATTTTTGATTTCCTAGACTTTATAAATCTTTTTATACAACCTATAGTAATAGAACTATTATTAACAAATGTGTTGATATGACTAGAAAAACTCATAGTTGAATCTACCCATATACCCAGGTCCTTAAATGAGTCTACAGTTTCAATCACTGTGTGCTGTATTAAATATACACCTTTCAATTTATGTCTCCCAAATCTCATATGCTTAGTTTTTGATGTACAGGTATTTATAAGCATATTACTTTCCTGTGCCCAAATGGTCAATTTAGTCAGGTTATTTTGCAGACATACCCTATCAATAACACATGTAATCAGTTTACCCAATTTCAGGTTGTCTGCATATAGACTGTAGAACACCTCAGATGAAAAAGTTAGGTCCAAAAGATAAAATGTAAACAAGTAAGGGCCTAGGACAGAGCCCTGTGGGACACCCTGAATGCAAACAAGGATTTCACCTGTCCAGTTACTGTAGATACTTGCCATGTCCTATTTGTAAGCCATGCAAGTAACCATCTTATCAAGAGTACATCAGTACCTGGTTGTGCTAATTTATTATCAGTGTTTCATGTATGACCCTATCAAATGCTGAAGTTAAATCTATGCAAATTACATCATAAAACAATTTTTTCATTCATAGCTGTTATTATACTGCTATAGAACATCATGTTACAGGTGGTAATAGATCTGTTTTCGACATATGCATGCTGATATATATGGTTTCAAGTCCCAACTTATCCAGTTCTGACAATAACTTATTGAAATATTACCTTTGCCATTATTTTTCCACAACATGAAAGTAGACTTGAGGGTCTATATGACTCTGGGTTTGTCCTACTCCCCTTTCCCTTGAAGACAGGTTTAATAAGCGCTTGTCTCCACTCATGAGGAATCTCTCCATACTTATATGACCTAGTGAATAATAGATATAATGGTACTGTAACTTCTTGCTGAAGTGCTCGCATGTCATTGTTACTAATTCTGTCTCCTCCCTGTGCTTTGTTTGGATCCAGTTTGCGCACTTCTTTTTCAGTATAATCTAATTTGATTCCAGTATAGAGTTATTTGTATCACACCTTGAAAAGAATATGAGGGAATATTCACTACAGATTGCAGTAGTGATAGTAAAGCAGAGATAAGGGATGGATTTCCATAATGAAAAGAAAAGGCAGAGCTACAGTTTTGCAAACACATTCATTAACAATGAGTGATCAGCCATTCCACTGAATATGTTGTCCAACTGTATGAACTGTTTATTACTGGGTATGAAATGTTAATCGATTGTATGTACATTATATAATTACTATTGCAAAGGTGTGCCTGTGGGAGTGAGAGATAACTCATTACAACCATGTTGTGTACATACAGTGATCTGATGGTTCAAATCCAGAGCTGTATAATTATATAACTTTTGTTTCCGTTTCTTTTATCCTTTTTTCATTTTCCATTTGTATGGTGCATGGCATAGTGCAAACATGGTTAGCTGCTTAAAACTGAAAATGTATTGTTAGTTGACCTCTAAAGTGCAATTGAGCTTAGTGGCATTGCACTGTGGGCAACAATATGGATGCTAATGACTGCAGAAATTCCACCTGTTACCCGACTGTCTTTGTGACACAAGGTGTAGACACACTGAGATAAAAAGAAGGTAACATAAGTAAAACGGAGTTGGAGTTCCACGTTAGTTATTTTTACTGAAGACACCTCATACTGAGTATTTACACAAGCAGTATATGTTCACTATTGCCTTTTACATTTGGGCATTTCCTACCTGTGTGCAAACAGGTTTCACTACTTAAGAAAAAAATGAAAAATGTAATGGTTCCCCTTTCTTCATGCAAACAGGCTCAGTGGTGATGCATGTACAGCTGTAATCACTATGGACAGTACTGACTGTGGAGAATACACCTGCTGCCTAGTTTTTCCTGTGGCACGAGGTGCAAGTGCAGTCAGTTTATGGTCAGAACACAGAAGAATAAGGATTCAAATTCAGCATACTCTACTTTTTAGTAAGGGTGTCCCACTGTAATTTGTCACAAATCTTTGATTATAAAGGTAATACTACAAATAGCTATGTAGAACAGGTTGATTGACAGAAAGGTATCAATACTGCTTGCATACACATAATATTATAGGTATCATATGTATTCTATATGTTACTGGTTTAACATGACAGTGGTGATTATGTAAAAAAAATGCAGTTGCGTATATCTGATGGATACAATACTTTACTGACAATCATCTACATCCTTCCCATAACTGTAAAACACAATGTATTTTGAGATATGGATCATAACTCCAAACTGTTACTAAAGTCAAACAAGTCTACCCATTTCCAGTATATTGTCAGGCATTATCTAGATTTGAACCCTGGCTCACCCATGCTCTGACCAGGAGCTCACTGCTGTTACACTCTATGCCACAAATAATACTAAGCCACAGGTGTATTTTCCACAATCAGTATTGTCCAGAGTCCTGACAGACACACATTGATGCTGAGCCTGTTTGCAAGAAGGAAGGCAAACCAAATAAAAGTTAAGCAGAGATTCGAGTTGGCTCAGCGCTTAATGTTGCACAAACAGGAAAAGCACAGCCAACAGTTACTTATGTAATAAAACTTTGGCCCCAGCATTTCAAAGATAGACTACAGCATATTGATATCTGCCAGCAATTTCTCTGATAACATATACTACAAGCCTGAGACATGAAACATTAACAACAAACAGATGTATTTTTGTAGTTAACCACAATCAGGTCAGTTACTGTATGTCCCTATTTGTGCTGTTGGCAATGAGTACCAGTGGACACTGCTGCTTCACAAGTCCAAGTTGAGTTCCTGAAATTCAAATCACGCATGCATTAATACTTTGCCATCATCCGCACAAATCATCTTCTCAGCGATGTTCTTTGTGAAGCGGTGTATAGCATGTCAAACTCTGGGTACTGCATGGAAATGCATTCATAAACTCCAGAAAAGGGCATTGACATGTGTGCTTTGCTGAACACATACTTTCTAATATTCATGTGTGCCCTGCAGCAATGCACTTCCAAATTATATATCAGGACTTGGACTATTGTCAAATAGACTCCAGCATTACAGAGAGTAATGCATGTTACATTTGGTATGGGTTTATAGTGACACTGGACATTGGTCATCCATGATCATATTCCAATGATATTGTCAATAATTGCATTAATGTGGACATACCTTCATCTGAATGTGAACTCCATCATTGCACTACTGCTGTTTCCAAAGTGTGTATGTGTGCGTGTGTGTGTGTGTGTGTGTGTGTGTGTGCGTGTGTGCGTGTGTGTGTGTTCAGTCAGCTATCAGTCTGGAGACAATTTTACACCAGGAAGTGAGTCCACAGCTAAATCAGACAGTCCTGCCAACATTTCTTCTCTGCACACGCTAATGATGTCATCCCCCATAAAGTGCACTCTGACGGTGTTAAAGTCAGACATCTGTTGTGGTGCTGGTCTTACTGTGTTTGGAATACAGCTACTATACCTACATAGGTGTGGTGTTCAAATCTGACCTTAGTCAACTGGTGTGTGTGTGTGTGTGTGTGTGTGTGTGTGTGTGTGTGTGTGTGTGTGTGTGTGTGTGTGTGTGTGTGTGTAGTTGGTGGTACGTTATGGTCATTGAATGATGTTATGAATCTCTTTTCATTTAACTTCCACTCAGGACAACCTTTTAAATAGCCCCTTGAATCTAACATTCTCTTTTTCTCTTAGTCCACATAACATATATTTTGTGAAACATTAGGATATCATCATCTCAAAGATGCATACACACATTGTAAAGCAGACCGCCTCTACGACCTTCTGCAAGCCATCTCCAGACCACTGGATGTACATTTGCTAATTCTGTCATAGGCTCATGTTTGTTCAATAGGGACCGAGGCAGCCTATATTAAATTATACACATGCACACATATGGACAGACCTCTACTACCTTCCATCACAGTTGCAATGATTTGTGTTTAAATGGTATAATAATGGTTAGGATTTTATATGCTTTTGGCCATTAGCTTAGTAATGTCCTATGACCCTCTGAACATTGCACATGTCAATGTTGTCATCTACATGTGCTATGTTGAGTTGTGAGTGTACTGTATCCCTACAAGAGTTTATTCCAATCTGTGATTTGAGCTACACTATTGTTGGCCACGGTTGCCATTTGGTTACATGTTCCTTCCATAGCAGCTATAGTAATATGCATCCTGAGGACTGGTGCCATCTGATGATGCTATGTATACTGTTGCCTTACTAAGACATCTGTTCTTGTAGTGGAGTATAGCAACATTCTACATGGTTGTCATGCAACCATCACAGTGACAGATGCAGTATGGCCCTGGTATTCATGTGTATACCTAGCATCTGGAAATGTTATCTGACATACAACAATATTATGTCATACTGATTTCATGGGCACATATGCCTGGGTCTGTTCATGTGTTGTAATGCTGATATATAGACAAACATATGACATGTTGGGATTCACTTGCAACCTTGGGGAATTCATTGCATGCACATTTGTGTTGCTGTACACAAGGATTATACAGGTGTTCCACAGCAGCATTGTGTGACTGTTAACATTTGTGTCATTAACTGTTCTGTATGAGCTGTATCTACCTCAGTTGAAATGTGTCCACATATGATGTTAGGGCCCTCATCCATACATTTCCACTGATAATCATATAGGCATGTGATATTCAACTCGTATAATAATGTGAAACAGGTAGAGTTGTATGACTGCGTTAACAGTTTCACTGTGTCACGTCATTCAAATGAAATATTTTATTTGGACATGATGTACAGCCTGAAATCCAGCTGTAGCACAGGTACAGCTGTAATATGACTGTAATGCTTCACGGACATACCACTACATCACATCAGTATTACCACTTGATAGTTTGCACGATCACCTATGGATGTATGTCAGGATTTCATGGCAGCATAACATTTTCACTGGCAATGTCAGGGGAAAATGATCATGTTGCACATGTGCTGGGTGTTGACATCTATTTATAGATGGTGCTCTAGGTATTGTTTGGTATGTATACAACATCACAGTGACAGCTTACTCTCTCACTGACACAAGACTTTGCAATGCTGCAGTTTCTGTGCACATGGTCATAATTGATGCATTGCCATCAGTCTCATATACTGCTGTACCATTCATTACAATGGATCACTTCTTAATTCACACATCAATTGTAGATGCTTCAGACAATATTCATTGCTATTACATGTGGCAGATGCATGCGATATACAGCTGTGTGTGGGATGTATGTATAATGGATTATGGAGGGTAGTTTACTGGATTAGGCACAACATTCTGAAACTCCTGCACCCAAACATTTTGGAGAAGGGGTACTGCTTCATAAAGAAGAGGTATATTTGCATGCATTTATTCTTCTAAATACATTACACAATCTTTTGACTTACAGTGAGCTGTGCTTTCTCATGGCGTTCAACTGTATTTCAATATGAGAGAATCTTTAAAGAATTGGGGGAGGGGCAACATACCTCTCAACCTCTTAGTGGAAAAAATATGTACAAAGCCTGACAGAATGGGGGGGTGGGGGAGTCTCAAAAATTGGGAGAGATTTTAAATAATGTTCTTAGAAACTTTAGAAAGTTGCTAGAATAACAGAATTAGTCTTAGCATATATTTTTTCTGATACGTATGAAGTTTGAAACACAAATATATATCATTATTTAGTGACTTCAGTCCTCAGATCATCCCAGAAAGTCATACATTTTATGAGGAACACAACAAAAATATGAGACAAAAATTTGGACATTCTGCAAAAATCTGGACAGCTGGGAGGTATGGATCCCATGGCTGCACGGAAGTGACGTTGTACCTTCTTGAGTGTACTGGGCTGTCATACCCGCCTTAGCTACCTCAATGGTCTTACGGGTTGTGCAGGTGTTTCCTATGTCCTCCAGAGTATTGATAAAATAAGTTAATATTGCTATCGATATCACTAATGCAGTACATACAAAATTTAGAGTAAGGGCCGAGAAGGTTGTTAAATGAAATGCACTGTGCTATGTTTTAATAACAAAGTGTACTCCACATTAATGAATGCTACTACTGATTACTACATTGGGTCCAAAGTGTCATGTAACACAAGCATGTTGCATTTTAGATAAGAACAGCTTCGTGTATGTTTGAACAAATAACAATATGGGCAATGGTTATATTCCCCAGGAAAAGAGCAAAAAGATCTGAGCATTGTTTCCAATGTTATGTGATAGTCTCATTTTCTGTGGATGCTAATGCCATTGTGCTGTGCTTAGGCTGCTTGGTTTTAAGAGATATAACAACCCAGGCAGGCAAATTCTTGAGAACACAATTTTGGATGAAGAAATAAAAAAAAAATAATCAGTAAATTCCCTTGCTCCCATAAAGGTACTCGGCCAAAATGCTTTATTCATTTTAGCATGCAGATATATTACAGGAGAATATTTCCCTTCCACATACACACACACACACACACACACACACACACACACACACACACACACACACACACACACAAGCACACGCACACATATGCACACAAGCACACATGCGCACTCACCCAAACTCACATACACTCACACTTAGCAATGTATTCAAATGTATGTCTAATTGACATATTAAGCACAACATTAATTATTTTAAGCCACTGCTGCATTGATCCTGATGCCTGACAAAGATTCAGTAGAGACATCTTCATATAGACTAAGTTAATTAAATGTGAACATAAAATACTGCGTAAGGTTCTGACCACTAGGCTGGAGTTGAAGATAAATTAGTTTTGTTAGAGTCAATACTAAACATATTTTTCTGTAAAGTACCACCACAAATGATCAGAGGTCTATTATGCAAGACATTTAAAGTTGTTACATTGGGTGATGTTATGTTTTCTATTTACAGCTTTGCAAATTGCAGGTTTTCCCTCATAATTTGTCAGATATGTAAAATTCTTATATTGGGGTCCTCTGGGCAGGGCATTTCAAATAGAGCAATGCATTTTTCTTCCTTTTGAAATACTGAAGTATAATAAACACAATTTTCCAGTGTAACTGTTTCATTTTTTTCAGTTTGGTATTATAGCTTTTGCCATTGTGTATCAGGAAACAGAGACTATATAAGGTATTGCAAGCTGGAGAGAGTATATCTCAAGGTTACAACATATATAGGTGATGTGTTATTATCACTCTTCCATTCTAAACATTCATTTAGAGAGGGTTTTTTTGTTTTGATTTACTGAACTATGAAGGAACTACTTGAACAATAAATTAAATATCAATAAATCAGTAAAATAGACTAAGTAGGTTGTTATATATCAAGGCGGGGGTCTATAGCACTATTTCGAATGGTGAAAACTCTGAACACTGTTTAATCGAACTCAGTTCAAAATACGTGAACAGCAAACTCACGGAACACTGATTTTTTTTTTCCCAGGGAAAAACATTGCTGCTCCATGAAAAAAAAAATGAGCAACTTTAAACACAAACAAACGTGGGCTGTGCCCCCCACACACCCCTACTTAAATATACCAACTCTTAGACTGCACCATAGTGGAGGAAATAACAAAGCCCCGAAGATGGCCTACCAATTGTTTTTCCCAGGGAAAAAATCAGTGTTCCGTGAGTTCGCTGTTTACGGATTTTGAACTGTTGAGTTTGATTAAACAGCGTTCGAAGTTTTCAAAATTCAAAATGGTGATATAGACCCAACAATGTGTGCGGTGTGCCTCAAAGAGCATCAAGTATCTGGAGTTGTGGCTTTCAAACATCGAGGGGGTGATGGGGAATAAGTATCTGACCTAGCTGAAGGAGAGGTTCAGAGGTGCCTTCTGAAAACATATATAAAGCCAGGCCTGTTTTCTATTTTTATTGGGGAATATCAATACTAACAAAGCCAATATTCTGACTAAGATTTTTCTACTTTGCCGTATTACATAACTGTAATGAAATGGATTAAACCACTGAAAAGAACAACTGACAGTTTTAATGAAGTGAGAAATCTTCATTAACCTCTTGTGTTAATCTTGATTTATTAATTCTGCTCATTGTATGGGATGACTAAACCTATTAAATTTGCAGTATCGGGTAGCCATTAGGTTCTTCCATTGGCTTTGTGGTGGTATTGTGTTGAACTAGAGAATGTAATTAATCTGCTCAATTTGTTTACTGCTATGTTTTGTATTGTTTGTATATTATGCATTGTTTGGAACTATTATTTTTAGGAAGTAACCAGGTTTGATCAACATGGTTTGAAAGGTAATAGATCTTCTAGGATTCCCTCTTACACTAAAGATTAAGAGGCATTAGTGCCTTTCATTTCACTATAGAAAAGACGGACCTAAACTTTAGAATAGTTTAGACCTGCTATTTGTAGGAAGTAATCAGTTTTGAACATCGAGATTTATATGGCAATCGATTTTCTGAGAATCCCCCATAGTATTGAGACATCAGTACTTTTTATTACACAATAAAAAGTTAAGACCTAAAGACAGCAAGGGTCTTTGGCTGATTAAGTCCCTCAGAATTATTCTGATTATCCAAAGTGTCAAGTTTGATTAGTAAAAGTAATGCTCTTGTACTTGTAATAATTCACTTCAACACTATAAATAATTCATGAGTTAGTACGACGCAAGTATGTCTGAATTCTGCCAAGAGAAACAGCTTGATAGTACCCTGCATTTCTAGTTTAGTGGCCCTATCTCAGACAAACATTTTCAAGACTTTCAAAAAAATTCTATAGCAAAGCAATAATTATGAAGAGACTAAGATAAAATTAACACATTAGTGGCTGATTTGTATTGGACAATTATGTGACTGCCAACTGGGTGTTATCGTACACATGGCCAAATCATGCAATCATCAAACAAGTCACTGCACACTTGGCATTACTTCTGTCATCAGGCAAAGTGACTTTGGAGATGATTATAACACCAGGGAAGAAACCAATGCAGTACCTTGAGTAATGTGTGTGAGGGAAGGCTGGATTGCATAGAACCATGAGTAATGTGTGTGAGGGAAGGCTGGATTGCATAGAACCATGAGTAATGTGTGTGAGGGAAGGCTGGATTGCATATAACCTTGAGTAATGTGTGTGAGGGAAGGATCACATAGGACCTTGAGCAATGTGTGTGAGGGAAGGCAGAATCGCATAGAAGAGTTATTTATGTCCATTCATTAAAACCCATGCCAAACCCATTGTTTTTGTCCAATACAGATTATGATGCAACAGCTTTCTGTCTGCTATCTTGGAATCCAGGGCACTCATTTTCTGTATGATTAAGTTTAAGAAAGGCTTTCTAATGAAATGCAAGTATTGGAAGAAAGAATTAGGTCAACGGAGGCTGCTTTATAGAGGACAGCTGCTAGAAACTTGATGGTCACATCATTTCATATACTTTAATTTTAAATAATTTACAGATGACTGTCTAATTGTATCATGCAGTCATATAACATCTGCTCACTTTATACAGAAATGACAGAATCTTTGCGTTAGACTCTCACGCCTCATATTAAATGTATTATGTAGTACTTCATATGTTCTATGAATTTCTGTGAAGCATGTAAAACAGTTACAGGGAATCTGAGGCTAGTTAAATAAAGGCTAGAAATGTTTATGCACTTAACATGCACTAGATTCAAGTCAGTACATTTTCAATGTGTAGTACATCTTTATTCATTCTGTGGTGTAGGCTTTGAACTATCCGTATCAGTCAATCATTATATTTCAGGAAAATGCACACTTACTCCTTTAAGGAAACAAGTAGTTGCCATTTTTGAATAAATATAAAAAGAAAATCACTAATCTAAAAAATGTAATTCAGCTACATTTTTTCTAAAGTTAAAGCCAGGTTACATGTCTTTGACTTTATTTGCATCACAGTGATTGAAAAATGCAGCATTTGCTGCATAGGGTAGTACTTGGCTAACTGCCCTTATGAGCAATTTTAAGTCTAGCCAATTATCCCTTGGGAGGCTCAAACCCTGCACTTTGTGTTTGTAAGGAAAACACCTTAACCATTAGGCCACCCTCCCAACCCATTTACATTCATATTGTTTTGTTTAATAACTGCATCATTCAGCACACTTTAACAGAGTAGAAGAAAAGTAAGGCCCAAAGACAACAGGATCCTTTGGGTGATTTTGTCTCTAAGAGCTGTTCAGAGACATCCAAACAAAATGCAAATACTGTTTCATGGATGCAACTGCATTGTACTTGTATAATTCACTTCAACATTAAAATAAGTCATAGACTAACATTAGACAAGTTTTCTTTTCAAAGTTGTAAGACATTTGTTTTGTTTTGTTTAGTATTGTATAATAGTTAGAGGGATCTAATAATCTGGAAATGCTTATGTACCACGTCTCAGCGTTTATCACTCATAAAGTGCCTAGAAGTTTTTGAATAAAAAATGTGTTACTTGCTCATCTGGTCAGGCAATGAGAAGGAACAAATATGTTAATTGCCCTCTAAAACATGCCAGAAGATGAACCTACTGTCGAAGAGGTGCTGTAATCTGTTTACACACACTGATGTTATATTAATAACAGTCAATTTAAAGACTGTGTCTAGTATAGACTGGAAACATTGCAATTGTTTTTGCTGGAAGCGAGACCACCCTCATTTAAATTACCTTTTTAATAGCAACATTGGTTAGCAGCAGAGGGTCTTTTATTTCTTTCCTGCTTTTTACTTCGCTCAACTGTATTAAGTTTCTAAGCATTTCCTAAGAAACACTTAATCTAGGATTTTGTAGCTGGTGCACTATTAGTAGAAACTGACTTTAGTCAGTGAGAGAGGAACATAAGGTAAATCACTATAGGCTCCACAAGTGCTTTAAATGAAACATGCATTACCATGAAAGCTATGAATGTTGCAATGCATTTTGAAGCAGATTTTCAGTCATTTTCAGCATTTTAATCAGTGCAGCTCATGTGAGATATGTTAGTATCATAATTTTGATGCCATTTTTTCACCAACAATATGCTGTCATCGAATAACCTATAGTTTTTGCAGCTGGAGGTAAATAACCCTGATAACTGAATTTTCAGAAGCAGAAACACTTTTAAGTATATGAACCTAACTCTTCTGCTACTGTTAATTTGAGTAAACATGTAAATTATAAGGGTCTATATTACATCAGCGAACTCTTAAACAAGCGAACGCTGATTGATCGACCTTATTTTAGCGAATGTTCAAAATATCGAAGCAACAGAAACCCACATTTTTTCCTAGGGAAAGAATTCTGTTGTCCATTTCTGTTGCTTCGATATTTTCAGTGCTGTGGTGGAACGTTACGGGTCAGATTCAGGTAAGTGTGCGATTGTATGGATGTGAGTGTTATGGTGGGTTAGGTAAGTTAGGGTTAGGGCTCAGGTTAGTTATGTTAGCGATTGTGTGGACGTGAGGGTTAGGGCAGGTTTAGGTGAGTTGGGGTTATGGAGCGGGTGAGGTGAGTGTGTGATAGTGACGGACCTTAGGGTTAGGGTTTGGGTTAAGGTAAGTGGATAGTTAGTGGCATGTGCATAGTTTAGTGTAGGGTTAAGTGTCAGATTTTAGGTGTATGTGTGTGGATTTCTGTTTGTTTGGTGTGTTTGTGTTGTGTGTATGTGTTTTGGATCAGCGATTTTTTTTCCCTAGGAAAAAAATCGCTGATCTGACAGTTCGAGATTGGAAGCTTTCACTTACATAAGGTCGATCAATCAGCGTTCACTTTTTTAAGCGTTTGCTGGTCTAATATAGACCCAATTATAAGCATAAAATAACAAGAAAAGAGTTTTCAGAGTTGTTAAAATACATGCTTATTTGTCATTCTAATCTTCTAGTTAAAATGAAAGTGATCATATGGAAGAGACTAACAAAATATGCTCTTAATTTAAAAATATGTTAAGATGCTCATCATAGGGCTTTATTACTGTAACACATTATATTTTTCTGTTTTCCTTTGGGCTTCTATATTCTGCGTTCATCCTATTTGGCATTTTATTTTTTATTTTTATTTTTGTTTTACAGAAAAAATTTGTGGGACTAAGAAAGGAGTTAAAGTATGAATACATACATATTTTGTAAATTTATGCAACCGAATAGGAGAAAATCAAAACTTCTACACTGTGTACATAGAGCGCTCACCGCATAAATAACTTACACTAATGTAATATTCAATGTTTACAAATTGGGTGTTTGTACAAACTGCTGTCCCCTACACAGTAACATAGCAGTTCTCTGAATAAGAATACAGAGTAATCTGACTGTTATGCATGAAGAACAGAAAAAAAGTATGAAATGCAGGCACACTTACTCAAAAAAAAAGTGAAACCTTCTGCATCCCACTACTGTAAAAGTAAGCCCTCCAACCCTCAAACTTACATATACAATTATAAGTCTAAACAAACATGACAAAGAAAGAAACCTCTCAAAATAAAAAGAATCACTGCCAATGTACACACACAAACCATACTTTCAATAATATCCAAAGCAAACTTTTATGAGCATTTTTATCCTTGGTGTCATAGGACTTGAAGAGGAAGCGGTGTATTCCAAAAAAGGCAACACACACACACAAGTGTATGCGTATACACACACACACACAGACACACACACACGCACACACACACGGAAACACACAGTAACAAATGTAATGCTTAATGTGTTAAAGTAGTTGCTTATCTACCCTTCTTCCATATTAATAAATAAAACTTGGATAGTAGATTCCTATCTCTATCAAGGCATATCAATAAAACAAGCAGAAAGGGAAAGTCATCTAACAAAGCCACATCAGAGCTGCATGTTCACTAACTCCAGAAAGCTGAAGTATATTAATACTTATAAGTGTCAATCTGCAAAGCTAGTCATGTTACG